>NC_079299.1:14852921-15160754 GCF_023638135.1 Falco biarmicus
AAGTGATCCAGAAACACTGTGAGTACAAGAGAAGAGGAGAGGGAGTGTGACACGGCTGGCTTGAGGCACACGTGGCAAGGGCAGGCACGGAGCCAGCCAGCTCCCTAAAGGCAGGGGAGCCAGCCCCCCTCACGCCCGAAGCAGCTCTCCCTGCTATTCCTGTCACCGGCTGCTCCACAAAGCCTCTGCCAGCCTGCAGAGGAGGGCACAGGCACACGATAAGGATAAGCTGGAACTGAAACAAGATGGAACCAAATTAATTTCCCTTTGCATGACCTATGCACTAGATATTCTGGCATCTCAAAAGGCACAAAGAGAAACCCCTGGAGTAAGCAGGGCCCTGTGTCAGCAAAACTTTTCATTTCTCACCTGAAACAGTAGGCTGGCAGAGCTGTGAAGGGAAGGATTACTCACTGTTTCCAACATGGTACCACATGTTTAAGAGAAGACTATGAAGGGTCAGGGAGAGTATTCATCTCATTTTCATTTCTTCCTCCTTTAAAATAACTTAGAGTGCACAATGAAGCATGAAAGGTGCCATTTCTGCTCTCAAAAAAAAAAAAAAAATCAATACAGGGAGAGAGAGCCCACTGGTAAGGCAACACTTCTACTATGGAAAACACCGTGGATGATCAAAGAGCAAATACGAAGAGATCATCACAAGCATCAAGAAAATAGAAACCAAGCAAGAAAAGGATTTATCTTCTATTGCCTAATGTAAGAAGTTCAATCAAGCAAAGAAAAATCCCCATATTTTTAATTGTATTCAGTTAAGAATTGAGGAAGATCTGAAAATACATTTAAAAACGAAGGTCACCAAATCTGACCTTCTGTATTCAACAACCAACGAAATTTCCTCCACTTAAACTTTTGTCCATAGCTTTTACTTGTTGCAACTTTTTTATTAAATATTTCAGCCAACAAAAGGAAATAGCAAAACCAGAAAGAAGACAAGACATTCTTCTTCAGGGAAACTGGAAACTAATTCACCAAAGTGGGTCAAAGGAAAAATACAAACCCATCCTGCAGTTTAACTTTAGCCAGAAAGTACTAGTCTACACACAGTTCTTGAAGCACTTAAAAGATAGCTCAATTTTTTTTAGATTTAGGAGGACAACGCAGGCCGCCAGGATTTCAACTCTGGCGCCCTGCATAAGCTTCTCTCTTCATGGAAAACATAATAGCTCAGGTTAACTTCAGATACCTGTAGTTTCTTTATGTAAATACTGCTACCTTTTCTGGTGACCTACCCTGTGCTATGCAGAAGCACATCAAGGAAGGAAGACCCAGAAGACCCAATAGAGAGAAAGCAGAACAGTCACCCAATATGGACAAATAGGCCAGCACCTGGGACCCAGGAAAAGGCTACGCTAATAAAATAATATAGTGGCAAACACATGTATTTGCCAAAGATCATATAGGTCCCTTTCCACGTATTTTGAGAAATGCAGGAACCTGTTATCTATTTATCCACTAAAGGTGCAGTTTAAAGAGAGGTACCTGACAAAGTAAGGGCAGGAGAGGGCTGAAGGTCAGGAAAAGCGCCAATGACAAACCATCTCCCTCCTCTAAATGGGGCTGATGGTGGCTTTAGTTGCATTACAAGGGAGCAAAGCAATGGAAGAAGCTCTCCCTCACAGCGGGATTAAAAGATATTGTAAACAAGATGGGATTGCGCATCTGCGTAGTCCTCAGAGAGGGGAAAGTAGCTAAACCAGGATAAAAGAAGAATAAAAGAGTGGTACCAGAAGGGTGTAGGGGAAGAGGGTCAAGGGTGTGGAGCAGGGGTTGCCTATTCCAGGAACATACAGCTGGGAAAGGTTCCTGCTGGCTGTAAGCATCACCACCTACTTGCCAGGTGGCTGTTTTGAGCCAGGCTCTTCTAGGGGGTACTGGAAGCAGCAGCAGGTGCACCAGTGAGGCAGGGGAGACCTCATCATGGGCCCTTTTTTGTCAAACTCTGTGGTACTCCATGGCCAGGTCTCATGCTTTCTCCTTCACAGCAAATCTCAAGGAGAAAATGTTTACAATAAGTAAAACCTTTGAAAGGAAACCACAAGTACTGAGGAGGACTGTTTGCAGTTGTCAGACTTGTGCCCCATTTTATGTCTACAAATGCAAAGTAAATGAGAGGTGATTTGGCAGTGGTGTGAAGAGGCTATCCCTCTGAAACTCCAACCTTTCCCTCAGTTTCAGACCATGCCATGCCTCCTATTTTACTTTCAAACAGCTAACTGGCAGAGAAGACCGTGATGTAAGCTAGTAAGCTAGAAAATCAGCTCTAGCCAACTGTGAAGTCATTCGTTCTTTCTATTTGCAGTCTCTCCTTTGCTGAAACATAAAACTTGGTACAAGTCAGCATATTTCACCACATTTAAAATTATAACAAGGGCAAAGGCACAAAGAAAAATATCACTAATGCAAAAGATGAACAGCAATCCAGTCTAGGGACAATCATAGCAGAAGAGCAATTTAGTATATCTGAACTACTTTACTACCATCTTTCATTTTCTAGTTCTAGTCTAGCCCTTTTACTCTCAAAAAAAAAAATTAAAACATTGTAATCTTTTGCTATAGATGAAAAAAACCAAATGAACACAGCCCACACACCAAACTAACCTTTCTTCATGCTGTTTTGTGGAATAAGACTTTTTCTGCAAGCTTTAAGTACCTCTATATGATTAATAGCAAAATAAACACCACTTGCCAAATAAATCTGCACTAATCTAATCTAACAGCATCTAACCACTCTCTGTGTTTCCCTGTTGTTATACCCCTATGGAATGATTTTGCTAGCCCTCCCCTAAACCCATTGCTTCCTGTATATCCTGCATCTCAAAGGTATGCAAATGAATCCTTAACACCTTTTCCCCCCCTCCTTTGACACATACACTTTTTTTTTTTTTTTTTTTTTTTTTTAAACAGGCTAGAAGCAAACACACATGTATTTATTTACATTGTGATAGTCTCCAAAGGCCCCATCCAGCACTGTGGTTAGAGCTAACAACCGATCAGTAAAGCAAGTCCAGAGTTCAAGCAGAAGCAATCAATGTGCTGAGCTCACATGCTGGCAAACGCTGGCATGTGGGTACCCGCAAAACAGAGAAGTGCTCACCAGACTCCAGCAGCACTGCGAGTTATAATTGCTTCCTCCACTAAATTGTTTGGTATTTGAGGTATGGGAATCTATTTCCTCTTAAATAGGGCTTCTACCCTCTACATTGCCATAAAAACCAGTTTCCATCACCTCTGTCAATGTATACAAGCTATTACAATAACTGGGCGCAACCTTTATTCCCAGTCAGTTAAATCTAGGGAGGTAGGCAAGCGTTATTAGAACAAAGCCAAAAAACACTCAACCAGATGGAAGTCCCATTTCTTGACTTAGATAAGACACAAAAAAAAGTCAAAGGTAGCCTTTTCAAACGTAAGGGCAAACGGTGGGCCCCTAAATCTGTACTGGGACACACCAATTAAAGCCCCATTTCTCTTTAGGAATGCATTTCAGTTAAATAGGATCATTTTGGTCTACTAAGCTCTATTTCAGTTAAAACCCAGGCAACGTTCCTATGAAGCACTCTGCAAACTTTTAACAGCAAAGCACAGCACCTAGTTCCACAAGGACTGCCCACCACAGGAAAGTACAGGGCTGTCGCTGCTGGCTGAGAGATCCTTGTGTCCCCTTATGACCCAGTTACTCCCACCAAGCCCAGAAAGGGTTTGGCATTTGCCACTCTTGCCAGCACTGCCTCTGGCAAAACTTGGTGCAATAATCAGCCTGCACCGCTGCCTTTGCTGCACAAACCACATCCATACATCTGTCTAAATAACCGTAGAGTCACTTTTTCTTCCTGGTTGTGTGATACAGCTTCTGAAAATGCATCCTTTCAGGACAGATGACAAACAGCCAGGCTGGCTCTAGCATAAACCAGAGGACTGCCCTGCCTAATCTCCATGTCATCACACTTGATTGTAAAAGGTGATGATCAAAACAGCAAGAGCTGTCAAGGGTTAGTTTTGCCATGGGGTTTACCTAGTGGGAATCTGTAAGAAAATAAATCCAGGCTTCAGGTGAGAATGCCAAACTGTGTCAGTGATGTTAGGCAGGGGTCACTCAAGTGCCCTTTCCACACTTAAAAGAATTTAAGCTTGCATTTGTATTGGAGAAGGGAGAAAGAAGGAAACTTACAGCTGAAAATAGAGATTATTCCTCAATTTTGGGGCCAGGAGATGTCTACCAGGTGAATACAAAAGACCTTTCCGCTTCCATAATCAATCAAAACAGGCACTTCAGGAAAAGTGGGCAACTCCAGATGTTCTCCTGAACCACCTGCAAATATTCAAGCATATTTAGGTTGATTTAATCAGATGGCCAGCAGAAAGAATCATCCTGCTCTTGCAAGCAATTTACTGTGTGGCCTTAAATAAACCACTTGCAGCTGATCAATATTAGAGAAGAAGACAGTTTTCTGCTTCTTTTCTTTTTGTGTGTAGAGGCATTATATGAAAACAGGCAGAAATACTGGCTGTTAACCAGGGCCTGTTAACCAAGGGGGAAAAAAGTAGGAAAAAAAAATGTTGATACTACTTTAGCTATAGGGAATCTTCACTTTCTCAGGTTTGGAAAGAGATTTTTTAATGAGATCACTGTACCATAAAAGACCCCTGCAAGTAAGTGAAAAAGGGGAATTTTTAGTTGGACCTGATGATGGGTATTACTCCAAACTAAAACAAATATCTGAGAAAGTATTTGAAGAAAAGTTTTCATTAGAGAAATTAGGCATTCTCATAAATCAGAAAGAAGAGAAACAGCCACCTAAGAGCTTGACAGAAAATGCAGTGATCCTCTCCCTTGCCTTTGAAGGTCAACTTTATTCTTGATGATACTGTCCCTCTGTAGAAGGGATGAGCAAACAAAAATGCATCATATGCATCTGTTGATCTTCTGTACAGAACTAAGTTTCCCATGAGGTTCCTTGGGTTTTCTTCCCACTTATCAGCTATTGATACTTCTCTGCAGGTCCAGAAACCAGATGATTTATATAAAGTAGAATGTACGTGTCTATAACCTTATCTAACCAGTAAAAGATGACTCTGCCCATAGATCTGCTTTTAAGAACTGCCCTTTGAACTAGGCAGCACCACAGATGGATCAAAAAACCCTGCATGAAGTGCAAGATACAACTGGATCACAACATGAAATTGGAATTTCTGAGGCCCCTTTCCCTGCACCCCCAGCACTGTGCTCACGCCCTATAGATAAGCTTAAGCTGCAGTACAAAGCACAGTTGGCAGCTAATTTGGATTTAGCCATTTCACACTTGCAAGCCAGGGATTCAAAGCCAAATACCCTGGCCCCCTCCTACTTTCCAACACAGAAACAATTTAAAACAGATCTAACACCTATGTAGTACTGATTTGGTTATCTTCAAAATCCCCATTGTTCTGTTTAAAGAGCATATCCTCCTAGAATAGCCTCCTTTTGATAAACAACTCCTTCTGCATGTCAGCCAAACAACAGTTTTGGTCTTTATCACAAGTGGACCAGCAGCAGAAACAGTGTGTGGCGAAGCGGGGGAGGAGGGAGCTTTATCTGAAAACAGAGTTCATTGTCAGCTGGACTTTAGACTCAGGTTTTTAAATAGGTTTTGGAATGTGGATATGAAGCAGTTAAAAGAACCCTACCTCCAGCCCTTAAATGAAGAAACCTTTATTCACAGGCTTAAAACCATAGGAGAACCTCAGGTACTGGGGTGGTTTGTGTATTGTACACAAATGTTTCTTGTATAAGAAGGTCAAAATATACAGGAAACAAAATATTAATTCCTCGGGGGCGGAGGGGGGGGGATTGGGGAACCAAACCCAAACGAATTTCTTACAGAGAATGCATAACATCAAAGAACCCAGTTTAAAAAAAGAAAAAAGTTTCAAAAAAGGGATGATGAAATTTAATTTTTTTAAAAAACCTATAAAAACAGATATATAATTTTAAAAGGTTGTGTAGACCAGAGATTTCTGTGCCTTTTACACAGTTTGTAGGAAACAAACAGAGTTGCTATAAGTTATTGATACTTTTTTACATTCCAAGTATGCATTTGGTAGAATGCGACCATTTCCAAAACATTAGTTTTATGAAAAGTATTAACTCTTTTCAGTGCAATGTCACTGGTATGAATCTATAATGACACTACACAGTTTGATTGTATATTTTACTTCAAATATTCCCTCAGCATGGCTGAAAATAGTTTAACTTCTTCAGTTCTTAGGACTAGTTGGTATATGAGTGTGATTACACACTCTAAAATCTGCCACCAAAAAAACCCCACCAAACTTCTTATTTTGTGTGTTTCATTAGCAAGCTACCCTAAGAAAGCTGATCTTCAAAAAGCTGATATGACTGACTAGCAATCATCAGCCTGTGTGGGAAATAGTGAAATGGAAAAAATGTACACCAAAACATGAAAAGTGATGACCAAAGCAAAATACAGCCTAAATACCATTTATAGTCTAGCTTCTGGAAATCATGCAATTCTCATAATATCCATGTATTTTGCTTGGATAAAATATCCAAAAAAACCTGCATAAAATGTTCTTGTAGTTAAAAAAGGGGCAGTATTCCTACCATAGTTTTATGTTAAAAAATGCTCTTCCGTCCTCAAGCTGCCAGGGAAACCACATCACTTTGTTTTAAAATGTTTGCTGAAAAGCCATAAGTGGCCTAAACAGCACAAACTTCAACATCTTCAGCAGTACTATCTCCTGTCAGGATGAATTGACAGCACACCCAGGCTGTGGAGTGACTCTGGCTTGCACAAAACAGGCTAGACCTAGGATAAGACGGTTGAATTCGGAAAACATCAGCTGGTTTGTAGGTTTCCCACAGATAGAGCATCTGGACAATGTTAACTGTGGCATCCTGTAAACATCCTGTAAACACCGGCTGGACGATGATAGAGTATAACACAGGCAACAAAGTGACTGTGTAAGACTGTTATCCTCTGTTTCGGTGGTAATCAGATGGCATAGCCAAATGTCCTGCCTGTGGAAACAAGCTCTGGAAGTAGTTAAAGTGTTTACAGCACAGTCTGCAACAGATAAAGAGACAAGATGCTCTTCAAAAGTCAGGAAAATCTATCCAAGCATAAGGGGTTTATTCCCCTGTTCAGCACCAAGAGCCAGAGATCCCTCAAACACAACTCCTGCCAGGACTGGCTTTTTGGCACATTTCCAGCGTTAGGGGCTGGCAACACTGGGCAAAGCCTTGGTCTACTAACATCATATGGCAAAGCTCCCCACTGGTCAAAGAGGTGAGAGAAGTTCTCAAAAAATCTTGCATATAAGGCAATAAGCTTTTCAGGTCTTGTTATGGCTATTTAAATAGGCCAACCAGCCTATATGTACATACATATATTCAAGTCAACAAATGAAATGGGAAAAAACTTTAAGATAACTGTTGTGCAATTGATAGGAAGGAACTAATGCTGATTTTCTTTTTACTAATGAGTTTCAATGCATCTTGGTGGCAAATGTAAAATATTGCTTCAGCTGTATTTCCTAAAGAGATACAAGTTAATTCCATTTACTCAGGGTTCCATACTGATAATATGAGTGGCAGCAAGGATTCACAGTGGCTGAACTGATCTTCCTATCATTTACAATCATCAAACTTCCTTGTAACAACCACAGTAATTGGTCCTGCAGAACAACAGCTGTTTTAAATCCATTTTGGCTAGCCTTTGCTGCAGTATGGTGGTTGAATGGAAGACCATGACATCTTCATATGACCAGTCTCCAGAAGTTCTACCTGGACTGCTGATGAGCACTCACCCACAATACAAGAGCCTAGTCGGTGCAGCTCATGGAAAATTTCATAAGTTATAAAAAAGATGCATGTAACTTCTATAAATGTAACTATTGTTTATGCTTGTAAAAACCTAGAAATCTGCTATTATAATGAGGACAGTTGGCATTTTATGTTCCTTTCTGATTCAACTGCAAGAAAAGTTACAAACTACCTACTTTTGCAGAGACTCTTTGTTTTCACATGTTTGGGTTTTGGGCTCGGATTTTGGTTTGTTTTTTTTGAAATTGAAACAACCTACATTCAAATAAAGCAGATGATTGTTCTCCATGTAAAAAAAGATAAATGTTTTCTATCTTTTAAAGTTAGCTATAACTGAAAGGAACTTAGAAACCAAAAAAGGATAAAAGCAAGAGATTTCTTTTTAAGGAAAAATAACGGATTTACCTAGTAAAGGAAAGATTTAAATGTAAGGACTTTGAGCAGCATTGCAGGAAAAAACAGTCTATGCATTCATGCTATCATGCTGCAGGCATAAAAACATGCATGTAGGAATTACATGCAGACATGTCACTGAGGAAAACTAATACTGTGACATGGAATTAAACAGAGAGATGGAAATTAGCTGCAGACTAAAGGTGAGGAGGAACAGAAGAACAGGGAGGAACAGTTTTGGACCTAGGGCTTTGACAGCATGCAAGCTCAGGATCACCAAGATTGCCGTGAAGGGAATCTGGGTTAATTTTAATACACAGAACAACCTCTTTAAGGAAATACCACAGAAATATGTAGGCCCATCAGATAGCAGGGGGGATTCCAGCAAAAATAGAGTTCCCTGTTCTCAATGTTCCTTGGTGCAGCTTCTAAAAAATAAACATTTTTCTCCCACTTTCCCTTACTTTTCTTTTTAACAAATTTGCAAATGCTTATGAAAAGAAAACAGAGACGAGATTGCATCTGGTTTGTCTATGGCGCCATTTGTTGCTATAGGGAGACTGGCTGAAAAAGGTGATGAGTGGTAAGTTGGTGAATGATATTAATAGAGAAACAATAGACAAATTGCTCTCAATGTTGTGGTTAACCCTTTAACGTTCACATTTTGGTTTCTCCCTCTTCTTGAGGACACCCAAGCAGAGGATAATAATTGCATCTCCCTGCACAAGCTGCTAACTGTTCTCCCCTCCAAAATGTTAGTATTTTTCTCCTTTTCACTTCCATGAGCACTGTGTATGTAAAAACACTTTTGAAAGCTGGGAGGAAACAACTCAATGAAATGTTATGGTTTTTTCCTTTTTCAGGTCTTTAAGCAGAACCAAGCAACATTTCATACTTTAGTAAAAAGGATGATTTGTACCTTCAGCATAAGTCAAACATCACCTTGTGTACTTTTTCGTGAAAGTGTAGATGGAGAACGCATAGATTTAAAAGAAAAAATCCACCTCTGATATATATCAAGTAAACAGAGGGCTGAAGCATGCAAACCACTAAGTACTTATTGTAAAGACATAACTGTTGAATGCAAAGAGTATCCCTTCAAGAGCTTTTAATAAAGGCAAGAAAAGGCCACATAAAAATGATTTGCAGTTTCCCAATGAGCACATCAATTTACTTAATTAAGTATTGCTTTCAAAGTTGCAGTCACAATAGCTCTTGTCCCTTGCCAGTTGCAGTAAGAAAGATACATTGAACAAGGATGTCAGCTGAATACTAGCATTGATATTAATGCCAACTGTCCAAAGCCTTGCCAAGTCGCTGACGTTTAGAGCGAGGACTCCCTCTTTTTCAGCTCTTTTTAAGGCTTTCTCAAAGTACTGAAATTCAAGAAGCCCATTTTTGTGCATTTTGTGGAGACATACAAGACCTTATATTTTCAGACAGGACAAGATCCATCTACCATGCTGAGGTTTTTTTAATGGAAAGCATTTGTGTCACAAATTATTTTTGTTTTCATTGCTAACTACCAAATTTTGGTCCCACGTTTTGTTTCATTAGATTTAAGCTCACTTTGCAAGTGTGCTCATATTTTAGTTCAGATTCAAAAAATAAATCTGCCCTTCCCAAAAATGCCAGTCATTCTCTGAAATTAATCTCCCACATCCAGATCACTGTAGCTTAACACCTACATTTTTTTTCCTTAGTTTCTCATTTCTGCACAGGACATGGAAACTCAGATGCATTCCATGAAGTAGATTTCTGTAGTTTTGCCTTCATTCTCAACTCCAGCCCACTGATTTTTTTGTAGAAAAAATAGTTGCTTTCTCCTTCATCTAAAAACTGTGATTCTAAGGAAGGGAATAATCTCAGGACAAAACCAGTTTTGAGCAATGGTGTCATTCTGCAGCTCCCTGAGCATCTGAATCAAAAGGTAAGATCTCACAAAGAGCAGCGAGAACAGTGAAGACAAACCTCCCCACCACCACCACCTCTTTCTTCTTTTTTGCTTTCGGTGATAGGGGCATAAAAAGTAGCAATAAAATCTGTCCAGTGGCACTGGATGTAAAGGATGTTACACACCCCCATGGAACCTGTTCAGTTGCCAGCAGGCTTAATATTGCCTTCAATTCCTCCAAAACACAAATTGCATCAGTGACATTCCTTGTAAGTGGGTGCCTCAGCCCAGACTCTTGGTGGGGCTGTCTTGGTCCTTGTGGGCTTTAAAGGTAAGATGCATAAATAATTGGTTACTAATCGCTCTCGTTGTTGTCAATTTCATTCCAGAGGCAACTGCATTTTAACTTTGATATACTGAACGTGTGCAGCCAAGACTTGTGTATTGTCAAAACAAGTGAGTGGAATTTTGACATTTTCCCCTTGACAACCTCAAAATTCGCTCCTGCACTATCATTCTGTCCAAAGTCAAATTTATAGGGAGCATATACAAAGTAGAAAGCCGTGCCCTTCTGAATTTATATTCAAGGACTCTTTGTTTGTTTGGTTTGTTTTTGAGACACCTTCAGTTAATTGTATGTTAATGCCTAATATCAGACAAGTAATCTAATTATTTTTGGGGGGTATAAACAAAATTATTTTATATTATAAGGTCTAATCTATATTTGGAAATTTGTATTATAGGACACATCATTACTAACTTATTGACTAAAGGTTTTCCTTAAAGAGTAGTGACCTTCTAAATAGCACAATGTGTCAAGACTCATTTATAGTCAATTATATTTTAGTGTAACACTAACAGACCATGCCCAATAAAAACCCAGCATTATTAAAAGAAGTCCAAAAAAAGTTCCAAAACTGGTCCTGAATTCCTAACACACACATATAGGTCTTTAAAATAATATTTCAGCTCAACTGAAGCAGCAGCTTATTCTCGTAGCCTTACTATCTGCCTTGGGGTTAGTCTTTTAAGCAGAGTTAGAGATTTAATTTTCAAATGTTTAATCTAAATGCCACCTCAAGATTGGAACAAATGTCACTGTGCTGTACAGCCATGGGAGAGGAGAGAAAAAAATATCTGAACTGTCATCTTCAGACCTACTGTCGTCAGAAGGAGCAGAGAGCACTGAACACCTCATAAGCCTGAGTTCTGCTTTTTAATTTAATTACAACTGTAATTTTACTCAGAAAACAAAAAACAATAACTGAATGTCTTCATGATTCCCTAGTGCATAAGTTGCACGTTGCATGTTTTCTCCATTGCTTTGTCCAGGCCTCCAAAGCCTTAGAGAGACTGTTGCACCATTTCTTGAGGCATTTATCTCAAAGTTTCAATGGCAAACCAAATAAGAGGCAGAGAATAAAAGGGACTGTAACAGCAGAGGGTGATTCTCTCTGTTGTGTAACATCACAGCTTGAAATTATAATTAAATTAGTCATACAGAAAAAAGCAAACTTATAAATCATATTACATGTAAAAATGCTTCGTATTCTTAAAGAACTCTTCATATCCCAGTGAATTCATGAGCCAGTTTTAAGTGACTCCCACCACAGAACAAAAGAGGTTGGATTGAACAAATGTGGGAATGAAGGAGCAAGTGTTAAGTGTTTGAACTTACAGGTGTGACCCGGTGCCTTCAGCATTATGAGCATCACCTAGTAGGTGCTTGGGAGCTCTTTACTGCTGCATTTTTGCCACTTGCCTGCAATGCTGGCTAACATTTGACTGATACATTATTTTACAAGGAGAAACAGAAATCATTCTCATCCTGATGGCCCAGCTAACATACCAAGTGCTCAAATCATTCTTTTGCATCTAGAGTTCCTTCTATTTTTTTTCTGCTAAGAGACTATAAAACCATCTCCACATTTTTCTTTTATAAGCAAAAGTCTTTCCGTAAGTCATCAAATCTGCTTTTCTCCCCCAAGATCTACATACAGCCCAGCAGATCCTAACATCTGGCACTGCACCATTTAATCAATCCTGGAAACTGCCCTTTATTGCACACTGAAATAGAGAAAGACTAACAGCCTTTATTCAGTGTAGTGCAATTGGTCACTATTACTTACTTAAAGAGTCTTTCATGTGCTCCAGGCACTGTTCACATGCAATGCAGCTGCGCTGTGTAACATGCTGGAAGGCAGCAGCTAACTGCACAGTTGTGGAGAAAGAAGAATGTAGTGACTCAGGACAAAAACCCAGCTCACCCAGAAAATGCTATGGGCTCTTGAATGTTTACACAGAGCAGACAGACCTTTTCTACTTTGTTGTTTCCAAGGATACATCAGATGGCCTCATGCCACAGCAGAAGCGTAAATTTTGTTTCTCTTCTTCCAAAAAGTAAAGGGTTGAATCAACCATTGCTACAGGTCCTGCAGTCCCAAGGAGTCTGTGGTTTTTCAAACCTAAAACTGAGAGGCTTTCAAGTAGCAGCAGCTTCTTCGTACACACACAGTTAAAAAAAAAAAAAAAAAGAAAAAGCAGTTCTTTCAATATAAACTGCTCTTTAGAGCTCTACATTGTGCTAGGGCTTCTCTATTCATCCTTCTTATTTTTATCAAGCGAGGATGACTAATGTGCTATTGTGATGCACTGTTCTCAGAAATGTGGCCAACTGAGGCTTCTTCCACCATAGTTCCATGGGTGTTTAACATTAAAAAAGAGAGCTCAGCCGCGCAATGGGTAAGTCATTACACCCTGCTTTAAAACAACAGGCCCTATGCATAAAGCATGCTCTTATGCAAATCTGACCTACATAATGTTGAAATCTTCCAGCGTCAGGAAGACTTCAGAAGTAATCCCATGTGTCCTATAGCTGTAAAACTGGTGTTACTTTAGCACCACAGGAAGCACCGCATCTGCCTCAGCCAGCTCGCCATGGCATGCTCCAGCCCTCTCGCTGCCTTCCCAGGTCCTACAGTTTGGCCAGGAAGTTTAGATGGGACAAACATCTTCATAACCATTCATCCTATGCCAAGAAATGCTCTTCCAGCTCAGTGTACACACAATTTGACCACCCGGGAAGGACTGTGACAACTCATTATGACAAACACACACAAAAACAAAAACAAACAAACAAACAAAAAACAATAAAAAACCCACACTCTAGATTGTATATACGAGATCTACATGAAACTGCTGACTTCAGCTGGGCCAGGGTTTTACTCCTTATCCCTACAGAACTGCTGAATATTCATTCAGGCCCTAAGGTATAAAGACCAAATGACAGCCTGGAGCATGAGCCATAAGGAAGACAGTGTTGTTTTGCTATAAGAATACTTCAAACCATTCCTTGAAAAACAGAGCCTTGAGCACAATTATACCATGTTGCTGACCTCATACACGATGGCCAGAGTATTTTAGATAGATTCTGCTCCTGCAACTTTTACTGAATTTAAAGTATTTCAGTTTGAGCAAAGGCTTGATTTCTCTAGACTGAAACCTGTTAACTCTTTGCTTTGAAAAAAAATTACAATAGCTTTCAACTTTGTAAACCATTTTTCAGTCCAGGATAATTACTTTTCTGGAACACAAGGACATGAAAAAATACATTTTCAAGATGGGCTTCTATCCCAAAATCCATCTAGTCTTTTCAGCTGATCATGTAGGTCAGTAAAGTTTGTTGTGGCAAAAGCTGTTAGCTCTCATTTCATGTTTTGAGATCAATTTTTCACTCTTTCTGCCAAATGTACCCTTGTCTCCCCGTTTCTTTTGCAGAAGACTTATAGTTTCAAACTCCGCTCTAAAACTAGACACTTCCACACAGAAAAGGACTTCTTACTTTTGACTGTGACATGCACATGGGCCTATGGTTATCTGTATAAAAAGGTTATTAAAAGAGCATTTTTGAATAGTACTAGGTATTCTTAAACACATTGCGCAGCCACAGTAAATACAATCACTTTATTCATCTCTTCATGGAAAGCTGACATTTATTCATGCCTTGTTAACCTAAAAATCCTTCCAGCATACTTATCATCATTCACTGTCTTTGTGATTTAAAAAAAGAAAATTTTCTTACCCTAATCAAAGGCATGAAATGCTTCTCTGAATCATATTATTAAACGACACATGCCTCCACCTTATAAGGATGCCTTATAAATTTTCTTCCTTGTAAAAAGCAGGAACAAAGGAACAAAAGGAATAAAAATGTTAAATTAGATTAAGTTGACTAATCTTTTGGGTCCAAATTAGCTTATCTGAGACTTGGAAATATACTACTATGTCACAAGATAAAAATTTGAAAAGTCAGTCTCAAAACAACTGGCAACTAAATGTGTTGCTCAGAAAATTAGTTGCTCCTGAAGTATCTTTCAAACAACAGAAGCAAAAGATTGAACCTAATTCAAAACACAGAATTAAATTCTGTCCTCCATACTAGGAATATCCATATGATATTCCACATGTGCCCTAAAACAACGCTTTTTCTGACTTCTGAAAATGTCTTCCTTTGGAAGGAAGATTGTGAATAATAAAATCCCCAGGACATATCAACAGAGAAAAATTTAGCAGCAGGAAGAGTTTCATTCCAACTATCCAGGCTTGAAAAGAACAAATTTATAGTAAGATCCTCCTTGGTAGTATGCATTCATGTAATGCATTTCTTTGACACATATTTTATACTAAATCTTTGCTGCAAATAAATATATTCAGAAATTCTAAGGAGGGGGGGGGGTTCCCCTCTTCTTTTGCTCTGGCTTTCACCTAACAATCTTGATCTGAAGTAAGAAGGTGCCAAGGCATATAGAAACTAGTCTTTTGTCTGGTTCTAAGTTTGACTGTATTTCACTGACTTCTCTTGTGGTGACATCGAGAAGGCTAAGAACAAATTATTTAATAACAATCTTGGCTAAAAAGACTATAAAAGGTTGAAAAAGTTCTTACTGTGCTTGCTGAACAAACAGACAACTGCTCCCTTCATGGGCTAGCACTGGTCTGAAAGAGAGTATCATTGCTGAGAAAAAAACCAGAATCTAAAGCTGTTTGCTTTACTTCCCCATATAATTTCATTAAAGGGAATGAAATCATCCCTGTGATTAGGATTATTTGACATAGTTCCTAGTGCAAACAATCCTAGTGCACAATCATAGTTCCTAGTGCAAACAAAAAGTACAGCAGGTGAAAAGGTAGGCATTGCATTCAGCTGTGAAAAAACACTCACTGTCCTGCTTTTCCTTCTCCATGACTGACTTAGTACACAGCAATTTTCTAATGCTGTTGCTAACAACAGCAGACAGGAAGAGTGCAGTTCAGCCTAGTTTATGTTTAGGAAGAGCAGCACTGACTTCCCACAATTACTCCTTGAATACAGCATCAAGCCAAAGGAGCAGCAGGGGAAACAATGGAAGGCTTCCATGTGCGTAAGAATATTGTTTCTCTCCTTTGAAGAGCTTGTCATTAGACAATCGCTCAACATAAAGGAGACTAGGAGAAAAGAAAAACACTGATCTGTATCTAGTGAATAAAAGCAAAATTGCAGAGCAGTCGTGCCACATTTATCACCATGAAATAATTCCTCTTAAAGTGTTCCTGTTTGTTTCTAGAGACAAATTTAGGTAATGAACCAGAAAAGTGGAAAGGTTTGCATAAAGGAAATTCCCTAGGCTTTTCTTGAACTGGTCTTGGAACTTGTAGACCCCTTATGTTAACACTTCAGTAACCCACCAAAAACTACCCAGGACCCATCTTCTGCCGCACCAGCGAACTGAATCAATGTACCACCATGCACCAGAGCTAGCAGCAGAGAGGGACGGGCCCCTTTTGTCAACGGTGAGCCAGTAGGTCCATTCAGCTGCACTCCTGAGCTTCTGCCCTCTCTGCCACAACACAGACTGCTGGGGGAGGGGGGGGGAGGAGAAAAAAAAAAAAAAAGGAGGGGGGGGGGAAGCATTTACATTTCCTCACCGGCTAGTCTGTATATTATCTTTACGTTGTGCATTGTTGTTGGGACTATCATCACAAAGCATGTACCTGGTATAAGGAAGACCAAGAGAGAGGGAATCAACAGAGGGAAGATGATCTTTGATTAACATACTGATCAGAATTTGGGACATCCGAGCTAATTTCTGTATTTCTTAAATACTTCCTGCACAACTGGCAGATCATGTGTGATCTAATAACTTTTCCTTTTTCTGCATAATTAGCTTGTCTAGCAAAAATATGAGCTCTTGAATGTTAATATAAGCTTTTCAAGGCAGAGTTTTCCTGTCACTAGATTTACATGGTGAGTGAGCTTATCTTCAGTGCATAAAAGTAACAATCACAGGGTTAAGAGTAAACATCAGAACGGAAAGAATAAGGAAGTATGATTTAACTCCATTCCTTTAGGTAGAAATGTATTTCTAAAATTTTATTCTGTGTATTACACATGCAATCAAATCTTATTTTAGCTAACACAAAAAAGGCATGCGTGCCATCTAGTATATGCAACCTCTGTTAAGTAGTACCTATACACACAAACAAGAACGCTGTCCTTCTGAAGCAATATCTCTGTTCTTTTGGTGTATTTCCCGTCCAAAGAGATAATTCACTTTATGGAACTGGAACGCTAATGAAAACCAATATATTGACTTGTAAGATGCAAGCCCAAACAAATTGCACAACACACAGAGTTAAGTAGTGATGACGCACAGACTGTGCAACAGAAAAACGGATGGATCGTAACACTCAAATACACATGTATGTACTGACGGGAAATTAACTGTTAAACATTTGCATGTTTGTTCTTTCTTTAAATTTTTGGACTTTGAACATAAGTGTTTTGATGTTTGTTAATTTATTGGGTTTTATCAGTTATAAAATTAACTAATCAGTCTTCAACAGTTAGGATCTGTTATTTTAAGTAATCTGCATGAGACGCACAGAGTATCCAAGCTCTGTGGCTGAGGTGTAATGGCATTGCATATAAATAAGCATAGATGCTCATCTGTGTGACAAAATGCTATGTTCGTACCAAAGTACAGCAGGAAGCCAAGTTGTCCTTACTTACAGGATGTACAGCTGGACCCTGTTGGGATTCCTCCTGACTATTTCTCCAGCAGTGGAGCTGAGTGAACACATTGGAAGAAGAGATCCTGACAGAGATAGGCATTTGTAAGTTGATTAATGGTGAATGACCAATACATGGTTGATACACTCCAGACTCTCTGGCCTTTTGATGTTGATTGTAAGAATGAAGGCATCTATTTGTGTGTTTAAATTTGCAATAAAAGCACTAAATTACAGTTGCTTCTTTCAACACTTTTAAGAGCGGAAGGCTGAAAGGTTCAAAGTAACCAGTCTCTCTTCCAAAGATCCAAGGTTAAGCAAATAAAGTCCTCGTCTCAATAAGCTATTATCAGCAATAAAGAAAGCCCCAACCATATAACAATAAATACGGCAGCATAAAAGCTACCAGGCTGAAGAAACTGGAAAAGCTTATAAAACTGAAGGGAAGAAAGCAATACCTGGTCAGTATCAGCTCTGATCCATGACAGAAGCCTTCATCCATCGCTTTTCTTTCCTTGTCTTTTAGCCTACGAAAGGCACACATAACTGGTACATTACTGATGTATAGAGTGCCTTGGATTACAGTGATGGTATTGTAACTGATTTGAAGTTGAGGTACAGAAAACTTAAACACTTGTGTTTAAGTGGTGGAAGGTTCAGACACAATTGTAGCATGATACTACCACTGTCAATAGTACTTTACTTTCTAACGGTACCCTCCTGCAAGTATCTCAAAAACTGTTACAGACAACACTGCATGAACCAGTGAGGCAGGCAAATATTATTGCTCCTCTTTATAGTTCAGTGAGGAAGAAAGAGCGTCTCAGAACTTAGTCTAGAAAAAAACCCAATACTCAGATCTCCTGAATCCCAAAGCCTCAGCTGTCCTTCCCCAGTAATGTAGAGATCTGAATCTGAGAGCAAAAGGAAAATTTTTGAGACCTTACCCATAACAGGCTGTGCTGAGAGAAGCAGCTGAAGCAGAACGGGAAAGCTGTCCAGGGGATAACAGCATAAACACAGCTAGCAAGGGCTTATGTGGGGGAAAGGAAGAGCTGCATAATGCTTTAGACCCTTGAGTCTTCCAGCACATCCAGCTGGCTGGGCAGCTCAGCAGACATGAGCCACCTCTGCAGAAGTTTTGAGCAGAAACTCAGTTCAAAATGCTGATGTAGCTGGAGATAGACCACTGCTGCACCACTCATCTGCGTGAGCATGGGTAATAACTGTGTCAAATGACCCCATCGCAGCCAGGAAAGACAAAGCAACAAAAAATCCACAAAGCTCAACTCATCTTTCTTGTGCAGGTAGGACTTTGCAAACGGTACAGGGCCTCAGCATACTGAGGTCCAAATTTAGGTCTAATCTCACCAGATTTTAGACGCTACATAACAGAGATAGGTTTATCCTTGTATGTTATCACTTGTTTTGAAGGCGGAGAGTGGGGAATGGTTTCTAGGTCTCTTTAAAATTGTATCTGTAACCTGTTCAGCCTTGCAGACTTTTCCTGTGCAGACCTGCATACTGACCTCTGTCCACTGAGGATTTTGAAGTTGCCTAATTGCCAAGGGGCTTGTGAACAATACCGCTTAATATTGACTGAAATGTGAAAAGCTAATTCATTATCCAGTTACAAAATGTGTCAATTCTGCAAACTTCTTGAAGCTTCCTTCTTTCAGGAACTGGCAGACTTCACTACGTTGGGATGACAGCACACATGTAGTTCCCCGTTGCTCCAAGAGTTAATCATTAGACTGTTACCAGTAATACTCCAAATACTGAGAACAGAGAGAGAGAATTTTCTGTCATAGGTCTGGGAAAAAGACATAATGCAAAATCCAAGCCCCATCAGCACAGGGAGATGAAAAAAGCTAGTCCATTCCCACCGAGATAGCGTCCAAACATACAAAGCAGTTTCTAATCCTTGAGAATGCATTTTAAGACTCATTTTAATAGGTACTAAGTACATGCAAACAGAAATACCATAATTAAGATAATCAATCTGCAAGGAGGAAAGTACGTAAAAAGAACATGCATACTTAAAAGGGTTAAGTAATCATGATAGTAATTATTAATTGTATTATAAATAATTATAATGTAATAGATCTCTGACTGTTCTTTTGCAAGGAGCTTAAAATAATTTCCAGGTACTATGTTAAGTTATGCAACAGAAAGGCATTCCTGAAACAGCTTTTGAGCAAACTCCACTTCAGCAAAACCATTTCTTTTCACAGAATATCAAAACTACAACAAAGCATTTAACTGTCTTAATAAGATGTGTTATGGCTGAACTTTATCAAATCTGGAGAAGAGGAAATATTCTGTGATGAAGATTTTCATTATTTAGCTTTTCATTATGATTAAACTGGAGATTAAAATTATATATTTACATATATGTATAAAGCAATGCTGTATAACAAAGAAGTATATACATAAATACATACATATGTACATATATATTACATTTTAGTCTCTTACAGTGTTACTGGGACAGAAGTCCTTTTTTCCCACCAGTTCTATTCTCAGACACTTTCCGAGGCAGGCACTGCAGCTGCTAGTTACAGATGGGTAGCTAAGAACCAGATTTAAAAACTTGTCCAAAAGTCATTCAGAGCCAGTGGCAGCACAGAGAGCAAAGCCTGCCTCTGGCTCTCCAGCTTGCTTTGCTTTCAAGGTGCAGGAACTCTTAATGAAATCTGCCGCAATGTGTCAGAGGTGGTACATTTATGTCACCCTACCTGGTATTGTGCAGAGTCATCTGCATGCACAGGGCAGTTGGGGAAATGCCACCACTTCATCCTCCGGTGCTGGAGGGTGCGGGTTTGCATGGGGATGGTAGCAGAAGGGAGGCTGGCTCTCACAGGCAGCACCCTAAAATGGATTTTTATATGAAAAATGTAAGTGTCCATGTAAGAGCAGGCATGACACCTGCCTCTTACATGGATTTTAAATCTCTTTTGAACTCTTTTGTACAGTGGAACGTCCTTACAAATGTGGCCTACACAGCCATGCCACTTTTGTGATAGACTTCCGTATGCTGCAGCCTTTAAGCTCCTGGGACTTAAAGCTCCTGGCTGCTGTTCAGAGGCTTACTCTTCTGTAACACCTCCAGACAAATTTTAACTTGTGGGATGCATGCAATGTTATATTTCCTAAAATCTTGTGTTTCTACCCTACGCTGTTTATTTGAGTAAACTAAAAACTATCACACCAGAAAGGCGTGCATCTATTCTTTTTAAATGATTAACAAAACAGATCATTTTGGAAGCTATGGAAAAGAAAAAATAACTTCACTAGTAGCATGGGGCGTATATTCAATGTTTAAACATTGCCAAGCAATGAAGCCATTCTGTACATTTTATTTCATTGAATTTGATCATGTTTGAATCCACAGCAAAACTAGCCTCAATAGCTTGAAGACATGGACAGCTTCTACGCTTGGACCCTGGAGCAGTCCTCAGAATATACAAGCTACACCCAGGAGGGGCTGCGTCAGAAGTATTTTCTCCATTCCGTTTATTAAAGAAAAAAACCAGGAAAATATCATTTTTACATATTCATCTGTGACTCCAGCGTTTTCTCTCATGAAGTCATAAAACCACACAACACGCTTACATCACTGCCAAAATTCAAAAACTATAAATAGGTCTATAACCTTTTTGGTTCAAATTGGAATATGGGATTCTTTCGAAAAGACAGAAAGGAAAATGGAAAATTTATTACTCAAAAAATAAACAATGTCCCTTCAATACAGGCATTGTAGCACATATGTTCAACAGTAACCAAATGTGACGTCAAAAAACAAAAAAAGAAAATAACCCAGAGAATTATGATTTTTGGGTGAGGATGTAAACAGCAGCAGGAACAGATGAGTATTTAAAAATAAAGAGCCTATTATATTCAAATGAAACAAAGAATGAGGAGACAAAGTAATAAGCTATAAAAATATATCTGTCAGCAAAGCTGTTCCAAGACTGAATGTTTTCCCTGTAAGATACTCAGGAAGCACCAGGCACCCTCCAGGTTTAAAGCTTTCATTCCTGGGCTCTGAGCTATATTGGTGTCCTGTAGAATAGGAATTGAGATGAGAAGAAAACATTTGACCGACTGCCCCAGCAATCATGCAATGTTTTATACTCTGTGGAGCGCTGCCTAACACAACAAAACCGAGTATTGTTACAGAGGACTCAAAGAGTCCAACCAATTATGTCCCTTCATGGGCATGGCTATACTAGCCTTTGATCACCAGCTCTAACTACCAGCAGTAAAGCAAACACAAATCTGCAGACAGCATCAATAAACCTTGCAGTGGGAGGGAACAAAGATACTCTGTGCCCAGTTGGCTTTTTTTTTTTCTTCTTCTTTCTTCCCCCCCCCCCCCCTTCCCTTAACCCCCATCAAAATTACCTACTGGTTGTCTTCTCTAAGTTACAGGCAGTTTGAAAGCAAGCAAAGGGTCGCTTTATTCACTTTTTAAAGCTAGTTGTATGGCATCAAGCAGAAAATTTAATTTTTTAAAAAAGCATACTTCAGCAGAACTCCTTATCCAAGGCAAAATTCAGTCTGCTAATTACCTGGACCAATTCATCTGTGCTTTTATTAAGCTCTGGTTTTACACACATACAGATATATATAATACACATATTCGTGATCAAGGAGTTTGTAGAAACACTCTACTTCACTGTTTGCTTACTGAGTGGACTCTTCCCTGAAGATTTTCCTGCTAAACACAATCTGAACACTCCAGATTTTCTGGCAATTCGTGCTGTTACTTCACTATGATCTCACAGCTCAGGATTGTGCAGAGGTCTGAGGCAAGCATGTGTTGAGCATCGCTCACCCAGCGCTGCAACTTAGCCTTTTTGCTCCCACAGTGCAGAAGTTCAACAATACAGACCTCCCGTACCCAAGAAGCACATAGCCTTTTCAAGCTCAGAGGCACTGCTTCAGTGTAGAAACCACAGTGGTTTTCATCATGCAGAACAGACAGGTTTAAGGCACAGATCTGAACAAAAGATTAGGAAAGGCAGCCTGGTCCCGCACTTAAGCCACTAGCCTGGAACCTAGAAATCCCAGCTCTGCCAGCATGGCCTGCAACACGGTCTGTGCTGCTGGTGTCAACACACAAAATCACGTTAGCCTCAAGCCCCAGAAATATGCAGGGCTTGAATGACCTTGAAATGACTTTAAGTTAAGCAAAATACCTTTGAGGGTTTGGGCCTTGTTTGCTTTGTGCTGCAATAACTGTCCATAAAATAAAGGATAACATTCCCCTATCTCGCCACGTACACCGGACACCCACTGTAACAAGGATACCCAGCATGCCTGCTAAAGCAAGGTACCGTACCACCTTAAAGAGGCATGAAAACAAAAATAAGGTTTCACATCAGCCTCATGTTGCCCTTCTAACCTGAGAAAGGAATGGCCAAAGTAAGAGCCCAGGGTTGCAACCTCAGAGACCTCTGAAGAATTAAATAAAATCCAATTCTGTCACCCTTGTGTCTGTCGTCAGAGATTTCTTAATAACTGGTGGATGCTAACTGGGCTTTACGCCTGCTGCCTGCTTTAACTGGCACATGATTCAGCTCCTGCCACTGCATGAAGCACTGAGTTTATTTAGCTGTGTCTCCCCAACTGGCAGAGCTAGTCCTCCCTTCCCTTCCAGTTCTGCTGCTTTAAACACCTCACAGTGCATATCACTTGGGAGAAGCCCTGCTCCCATGGCTGGCTGGCAGGAACCCTGTCTCTCATGTGTAAATAAAGGCAAGACAATGCTTTTTTAACCACATTCCTCAAAATAAGGATCTATAAAAAATTTTCCATGCTCTCTTCAGGTAAAAATGTACATACAATTGTTTAAAATGTGCTGTAACAACCATGCCAATCCAAAAATCAGGGTGTGAGAATCTGGAGGAAAGGGAGATAATTATTACTTGTAATGCACTAAAGCATGAACAACATGACTTGGATTCAGTTTCCAACTTACTATAAACTTTGCATATGTTCTCACTGCATCTTCCCAATACCCCTGTTACTTTTGCACATGATCCAGATGATATAGCATCTTTTCTCTCGTCATTTGTCTATCTTATCTATTCAAAACACAATCTGGAGGATAACAAATTTCTTTTGCTGGGAGGATCAGCCCTAAGCACAAGAACTCAGTGAAAAACATTACTATAACACAGCCACAGCTTTTTCACTTTAGTAGCACTACTTACATCTGGATGAAAAAGTAGTGCATGCCAAATAGGTAGTAAAAGCCAAAACACATGGGTGATCGCCAAAAAGAAAACTCAAGCTTTATAATTTATAATCTGTTAAACTCGTGTCTTTACATTAAAAAAAAAATAGTCTGCTTAACTTCCAAGCAAACTCTACGAGAAAAGACAAAACAAAGCACTGAGGCGAGAAGAGTCAGAGCAAAATCAGGCCTAGAATGAAGAGTGAATAGAAATTCAAGCCAAGCCCTTATGTAGAAATAGAGTAGTAATACAGTATCTATAACAAGCAAAGCTGTATTTAAACAATTACAGCCCTATAATAAATTGCGAACAGAGTAGATCTGTGAACAACACACAAGGTGAAATTGCATCTAATATGGTGATTCATACTTACTCAGAAAATCTGGTTGTTACTATACACTAGTTGACGCCAGGCTGCATTTTATTCAAACCAATAAAATCTTTTGTGTGGTCTCTTGACCTCGCTAATTATCTAATTTACATTTAAGACAATAATGTTGCTTAGTAATTTAAAGAGGAAGTGTTCCCACCCTGGAGTGTTATCCCTGCATCTCCTCTGAAGAAACTTTAAACTGGAGAATACTGCAAGTGAATGGGAGTTCTCTGCAACTCAGTTCCTAACTATTTCTTTTAACTGGCTGAGCTCCGGACATATCAATTCTATCTGGCATGCTCACAGGAGGCAAAATCTGGAGTTACCCCAAATTACCCAATTCTGTGGTGGTTAGAGGAAAAGTAAAAGTCTCTCCTAAGTAGGCTCCAGGGTACCAGGATGCAATCCAACAATGTGCAGACACTTAACATCTTTTCAAGGCCTTGCATTTAAAAGACCAAACTCATCTCGATATTCTGGTCATCAAATGTCAGTACAGAACTCAGAGGCTGGGACCACTGTGCAGCATCTTCAGTCAGACCTTACTGTACTAGAGGCAGAAACTGCATAGGCTGGGAGAAAGAGAGTTATGCCTTGAAAATAATTCCATCTTTCTTACACTAGTAGGGAAAGGGGGTGGAAAAATGTTAAGTGATCTTCAGAAGAAGCTGCTTCTATCTTCTACTACTGTGGCACGAATGGAGAATTAAACACACAGAAATAGACCTGAAGTCAATAGGCTGGTTTTTCAACTTCATATTTTCTTTCCAGTAAAGAGCTGAGTTTGTCTTTTATATACAATACAGTTGCTCCTATTCAAACAGTATGCGAGAGACCATAGGTGCTTTCTTGCTAAATATAAAGCAAGCATGAAAACATCTCAGGATGAAGTAGAACCCCTAAAATTTGGTGAGTATTACCATATTGACAGGTAGTCCACCACCTGAGGCCACTTCCATCTGGAGCTGCTGTGTGTGCATTTGAGCTGAAAGCAGAAGCTGGCTCAGGCCACAGGGTGCAATCATGAATTACCAGTATCACTGGTTTATACACTTCTGTTCAAACAGTCTCCGGTTTTGCCACCTATTTACCCTGGGTGCAAAGCCACCCACCTGCCTCTACTCCATGTCACAGTTCAGCACCGCATTACTTATTTCAGCGCGACTTTGTGGAGGGATGTGTATAAATAAAACAGATTGGATCTGCAGATCTGAGTTGATAAGACCAAGAGAAAAAAAAAGTTCTGCTGCTGGGTATTTTTGTGTGTGGAAATGTTTAACCTGGATCATTTCAGCAGAGCCCTACAAACAGGTGCATCAGCACAACCAGAGCAACAAACTGCAGCACAGGAACAGCCAGCAGCAGCAGGGATGGCAAGCGGGAATTTCTTGGAGTTTGCCTTGTGTCAAATCCAATTTATTTAACATCTAATTACATCCTTAGAATTACCAAATAATGGGGGAAGGAAACAATCATTAGCTTTTAAGAACAGATCTGATGCAAATTATTTCATATTGCTTGTACTTACACAAGAAACAAGACCTGGACATACTGCATTCACTTGCTAATTCTGTTCTGAAGAAATTGTTCCCTAAATGATTCTTGGGAGCCAACCGATTGTAACTGCTGAAATCCTCTCAGACTTGCCAATTCCTGAAATCTTTTTCCCATTTTTTCCCCAAACGACACTGTGTTCATCTAGTAGTAAAGGGCACCGAGGCAACCTTCAGTAGCTGATGCAGTGTGCCCCTCAGCAGATGACATATACTGAAATGTGACCATGATCCCACAAAAACAGGGCAGCAGTAAACTCCCTTAGAGCTTGTAGTTCATTCATGTTGCTTTATAAATAGTTCAGTAGTAAATGACTGACAATACCAGCTAAAAAGGACACCAGCCGCTGCTGGTCTTCCCCCCTCCACCCAGGGTTGCTGCCCAGTCCTGGGGTCTACATGTATCTGTTCCTCAACCGCAGTTTGCAGCCCAGAGTAGTAACATAAGTGGTGGCCAAGTTAAAATGCCAGGCAGTGGTGGCTGAAAAGCTGGTACATACACTCATTACAAAAAGTCTACTACAGAGTGATGTTTCAGCAAGAGAGAAATGCCCAGTAACATCTAGATACCCCAACAGCATCTGCTCTCTCTGATTCAAGTCACAGAGCTAAACCTACACCAATGTGTAGAGGAATACGTCCTTCAGTTTGCAGCATGTAACTGCAAACATACCTCAACTCCCAGAATACTAAGAGCAGATAATACCATGGGAGTGGTGAGGGCTTAGCCCTTTTATAAAGGACACCATACAGTTCCCACCCCTATAGATGCAGTTTTTCCCTAGCTAGCAGCCCAGGTCAGAAAAGGTTGAGTCGCCTCTCACTTGAAAAATGTAATACAGCTCAGCTTACACTGGTTGACAACATTATGAATGCCACAGAGAAGATAAATGAGAAGCAACTGTTCACCTTATCTCAGATACAAGAACATCCAGTGAATTTTTCTGAGACTACAATTAAAACAACATTGGATAAGACAGCAACTCATATCAATGGCTTGTTGCAGAGGCATTCAAGACAAGACTTTGTCCGTTCAGAGAAGCTCCCCTGGTAACTATTATGATCTGGAGACAACCTACAGTGCAAATGTCTAGTTTTCCTGCAGCTGCGAGGGTGTACCAAGCAGAGCAGCGCTACACATGCCATACCTGTACCCTCTCCAAAGCTACTGCCCCATGGGACAGAACAGAGGGCAAGAGGGGTGAGAGGGACTTTTTGTCAGGAACAGCATGGCTCTTCTGATGAAGCATGTTTGTATTGTTGGTCATGTTTGTCTGTCACACCTACGGAGGCTGCAAACACTGTGCAGTTTTCCTCTGGCGTGCACACAGAGCTGGGCACTGTGGTGCTACTGCCATGATTGCAGCCTTCTGACACTACTGCAGGATGAACATGGTAACATTAACAATTAGTGACTCAGATAAGGCACTCTGTTATAAATCCTCATCCAAATCACTGAGGTTGTATGCAGTATAAACTCTTCCAACACACAGCTAGCACTCTTCACTCACTCTGGGGTACATGTTCCCACCCTCTCCCACCCGCCAGCATTAACACTTACGCGACCTCCTGGGGAGCAGGTTCATACAGCTCATCACTTCTTTTTTAGGTTACTTTTTGGCTGGATCAGCTTCCTGCAACAGTGCAGCAGGGTTGCATAAGCGTTGGTGCTGCTGCAAAAGAAGGGGTGATCACATATTACTGCAGATGGGAGGTAAGGAAAGGATGAGATGGATACATAACCTGACTTGGAGCGTATCCTGAACCTTGACTGAGAGAGAAGGCTGTGGCTCTCGGGAACCTAAGGGGTTTTCTAAACTGCAGAATTGCATGGTCCCAGCCTCAGTGACTCCCATCCAGGACTTCCTTGCAAAAATTCACAAAAGGCTCCATAAGGCTGTGGAGAGATGGGTAGATCAGACTGCTGCACTGGGCATGTACTTGGCAGACTACGGCAACCCCAGACATTTACAAAGACAACAGCAACTGCCAGAAACTAACAGCTATGCACACAGGAGTTCTCCTTCAAAACATCAAACAGTGGAGACTACATTTGGCCCCTAAAATATAGAGGTAGTTGAGCTTTCTCTGACAACCATCTCACATGCTGCTCCTTTGCAGGAGGGACTGCGCCCGTCGGGTCTGGGGGCACGAGCCACCTGGAAGTTCTTGCTGTGCTGTTTGGAGGTTCACGTGACATGCCAAAATGATCAGCCAGACACCAAGTGAAACCAATTTCTCTCAGACATCTTTGGCAATTCATGTTACTGCCAAGTGTACTCCAGGCTCCAAATACAACTCTCTTGTCTGCAAAGCCTTCCCATGACCGTAGCACACCAGCCACCCAGAAAGAAAATTTGATATAATTTTGCTGATAGGCTTCTCTGCTCAGAGAAGCTTTTCATTTTTCAGATATACATAAACTTACTTGGTTTTCAAAATGCACCTCTTAACAGAAATAGCTGTCAAGAGTAGACAGCAATGAAAAGTTGTAATTAATACCAGGCTACAATATACATTCATCAAAACACTTGGAACTATGGAAGTAAAGGCTCTAGCACAAGATATTCTTCCTTCAAACAGAGCTGGGCCCAAGTAACACCTCAAGAGGTTAGAAAAATCTGCCCAAAACATTGTCAAAGCAGCCCCATGATCAAAACAAGAGGGGATAAATAAATCTGTTGGGACAAAAAGTTCATCACCTTGCTCTAGGTAGTCTGTCCAAGCAGTTTCCATTAACGCAGAGCAGAAAGCACAAAGTTCAGCAGGCACGCTCTGGGGACGGGAAACTAACCAAGGTCAACAGCAAAGGGCTGTAATGGCTTTCTCCAGGGCACCTCTCAAACTATCCCCCCATTAAACCTTAACCTAGCTTTCTATTTAAACTAATTTACATTTGTTTTGCTTGCTAATGAACCTACCCAAAGAGGTTTGTAAACCCTGGGAGCATTCCCCAGCTGTCGCCCTTTTCTGAGGGCAGGGACAGGAGGCCAGGGGTTTGGCCATCACTTGTATTTCAACAGCTATTGATCACACTGTTTCATACCACAGAAGCTGTTCCAAATTGCTAAAATATTCCCCCCTCAAACCACTCAAGTTTAATTTCTCTCACAGGAAAAAAAAGAAGAAAAAAAAAAAAAAATCAAAGAAACACTCGTATGTTTCTTCAAATCAAAACACTGTCAGATCAGACACTGGCACAAGTTCAGACCTAACATTTGTGGGGCTGGATCAAAGCAGAGCCCCAGACCTAAAACGCAAGGAATGAACAGGTCTGGATCTCCGTGCTGTGTTTTTTTGGAAACCAGTGTCTTTTCCTACTGTGTACGTTTCTTAAAAGGTAATGGATTAGGCATTTCCCAATGTAACAGGAGGGTGCAGGAGCACAGGACTCCCAAGAATCACACTCAAGCAGAACAGAGACCACCAAGACATGGGGCAGCCAGGGAGACACAGAAGTAAAGAACCAGTGAAGGCTGAGAGCTAGAGCAAAAACTGTTTGTACAAGTATTGCAGTGCCTTGGAGCGGGTGCTGGGAGCCTGGGGCAAGCTGCTGTTGTGTTGGCCAGTAAGCGACACTCTGGTTTACCACTTAAAATGACGATTTGAAGAGAGCTCCCGCTCCTATGGCCCTGAGTACTACCTGCTTGATGCTCGCTTTAAAAGTTGCCCTTCTGCCCCCGTCACCTTGTGTGTGTAACATCAGTACAACACTATGAAACATGGCACAGGGACAGCACTTGTGGAGACCTGCCCAGGTATTTTTAATCGCAGCATTGTCTGAAGCTGCTCAGAGCAGATTATACATGCAGATGTAAAAATTCCTGGGGTAAAATCCCGGCCCTGTCACGTTAACGGCACCCATGTTCAAAGGCTCGCTGAAGCTTTGCACAGAGGGCCGTGGATGCAGTTTTGCCTGTATGCAGAGAAATCGGGAAATTACTTTATCTTATGGTCCCAGATTCCTGGTCTTTGGCCTAAGCCATGCGCAAATAATACCCAGCAAAACATCAGGGGACAGAGACAGGCCTACAAGCTGGCCTGCGCCTCCACCAGAACAGTTGTAGGCCTCTGGGAAATGTTGACAATGACTGAGACCCTGCTGACATTCAGTTGCCAGCTTCCCATTATCTCTTTTGACATAATTTGAACCCTGTCCTGCTGCTGAAAACATGTGGAAATATCAGAGACTGAGGGCCTTGTGACAAAGTCAAACTCACGTAGCTGTGCTGTTGAGCACTGGGAGTCAAAGCCCACGGGATGGAGTGACCTGTCACCCCCTCATGGCTCGGGGACTCCGACTCACCCCAGTGGGACTTGCGGGGGTCCCCGCTGCTCAGGATCAGCTTCTCTGGAGGCAACAGAATCAAAGACAATATTGACCCATGGCTCCACCATGGTCCTGCTCACTTCAGGAAAGTGTTTCTTGTATCAGGAAAAGCAGAGAAAGTTCTTTTAATCTGTGGGAAAAAATAATATCTGGTTTTCTTCTTTTTCTTATAATTCAGTCAGTCACCATTTGCTTTTCTCCTGTAGAAATCCAAGGGTGACAGCCTATAACACTGTCCGCAGTGTCATAGAAAGCACGCAGGCCCAGAGGAAGGTGACTCTAAAGTGCTCTCTATTTTGGTTTGCCTGAGCTCAGACAAAACAGAAAATGGAAAGAAACACAGAAAAAGGAGAACAGATCATTTCAGCATCTGCAAAAAGGTATAACACCTCCATCGAGACCATCACTCTAGAGTCCTCTCTAAAAACACTGAAGAAAAGCTTCAGGATCCTTGAAGAGAATATCAGCACATATCATGGCTTTTATAGGTTAAACCAACCTGCCAGACTCAACAGTTCCATTGGGCTCTACGTTCAGATTTTGTGGATACTTCTAGTTCCACACAGATTTACCCAATTTCTGGCTTCAAGAAACACCCATCTTTTAGGAAGGCTTAAACAACATGAGGCTAGGTGGCCTGCTCATGCCTTACTCAGCTAGGCCAGTCATCAATCTCTTCGCAAAGATGCAAACATACCACATGTTTGCGGCACGTTTGCCTTACCCTGTAATGTCTGCAGTCAAGGATGACCACAGAAAGCACGCCAGACATTTCCATCCAGCTGCTAAACCTGAACCATTTCGCTTATAGAAAACCTGCCAGTTATAAAAATAACTTAATTCCAGGTGGTTAGCGGCGGGTTGGGCAGGTCAGCAGAATGTTAGTACTGCTGTCCACACAAAAACATCATGTTTTAGCCAAGAACATTAAAAAAAAATAAACCTGGATGACATATAAGGAACACCTACAACTTTCTGTGCATGATCCACTGATTGTATTGATCCAGCTGATCTGAATTATATCTTGCATTTGCAGATTTATTTCAAAAGGTATTTATAACTAAAAGCAAAACAACCTGAAATAAGAGTCTTCATTTCCACAGAGTCCTCCTCCTGTGAATAAAGGCTATTGTTTCTTTTGAGGAAAGAAGAAATTGCAATGCTAATACCAATAACATGTGAAAGCTAACAGCCAGCTCAGGTCAGAGCAGAACTCTTGATAAGGCTTGGCAAACTTTTCAAATGTGATTAAACTGCAGCAAAGTCCAAGGTTTCCTAAAGCCACAGCAGTGTGTGAGGAGATGCTTAAATCCTGAAGTTGCTACAAATGACTGTATCACAAGGACAGCTGTATGGTATCTGGCTCTTTCCAATGTCTCTATCCCAAACACACCAGCTCTTCAGTTATACCAATAAATGTTATAACAAAGCTGAAAGAGTATTGAAAATTAGCTGGTTTATTAAAATGAACAAAAACGCATGTTTAGTTTTTGAAGTTTAAGGACTATCCCTTGAAGTGTGACCAATGCAAAAATGTACAGTTCGTTCCTTCTCTGATACACCCTGGGCTGAAAGACTTTTGCATGATATGCTGTTTCAGCAGGGAAGCTGCTCGCTGTTCAGAGGGAGATGCTGTAATGTATGATGTCCTCAACTGTCATTTCACAGTCTTAGAGGGCAAGTTAGTACCACTAGGCCTGGTTTATCCAGGTGGAGTTAACCCCAGCCAACAGACTGCCCCACCTTAGTCATGCAGTGCTGTAACAGAGCCTTCCCAAGGAAGGGTAGAGTCCTGCACCTCTCTGTACAGCCAGCCCAGGGCTGAGGCACTTGCACCTCTTCTGCCAACGACCACACAGAGCTGCAAATGAAGCACAGAAATGTTGGAAGGCATGTTGAAAGCACCAGGTGCAAGCTGGGAAAGGGTGAAGGGGATGTCCCACAGTCACACACACATCTGAACTTCCACAATTCACTGTCTACAGAATTTTACTACTTAGGAAATGGTTTCATCTTACATTATGAGCAGAGAAAATCTTCCAAGTAAAGCAATATGGTAATTCTCTGTTAAATTTAGCTACATATTTTGAATAAAAGAAGGCAACAAGAAAAAAGCAGGCAAGGTGGGGATGAAACGACAAGAGAAAAAGGCATAAGAGCAAAAAGCCTGAGGTGTAAAATCACTAACTTTCTTCCTTTACTGAAGGAAAGGAAAAAAAATCCTCTACTCATACTACTTACTACTGATGTTCATTAGAGACCTGATTGTTCAGACTCACTAAAGCTGTGAACATGCTATGAAATGCAAACTTTTCCTTCATACTTTCAATAAATTACAACATAATTCTCTGCCCAAATTCTTGGGTCACCTTGTAAGGCGAAGGTCTGAATCCCGACCTCCAGCACAACACAACTGAAAGGAACTTGGTTAGCTGATATGAAACAGAACTTCCAAAATGCTTGTCACATGAGCCTTAATAAAGCCATGATAAATCCTTTTCAGAACCAAAATAAATGAGAACTCCAGAGTACCCTAAAGTCCAGTCTAAAGAAATTAATCTATGATTAACACTTTTTCATCATATTCTACAGACACAGTGTTTCTTCTTTAGGAGGATGATGCTTTCGTGACAGTTATCAGGAGACTGGGAATAAATCTCCCTTCATCTTGATTACTTTCCCCCCAATAAGTTCTGATATGACCTTCACCTTTACAGTGCCAGAGCGACTTGCAACAGTGCATTCAACAGTGTGACTAGCATCTACCATGTGTGCTTTGCTCTCCCTCAATGAATTTGGGAATCCTGCGTGTGCACTGTAATCTCTTGTTGTAGCATGCATACCACTGGCTGTTTACGATAACAACGGGTGATGGCGCAGCTTCTGCTAAAAGGAGTTCCTGTTTCACAGTCTCGTATTAAGACCCTCCTGGGGAAGTTACATGTCAGAGTTGAGTCACTCTCGCAGTTCATCATCGCCAAAAGTAGCACGTCCTGAGCTCCAGCCCTGCCCTTTCTTCTCTCCATCCCAGTCATGCTAATGCACCCTTTCTCTTGCATCAAACTAATGTTCATCAGAGCCTTCACTGAGCTGATTCAGTTCATTAACCTAGAGGCAAACAATTCACTTTTTTGTCACGTTAGTTTTCTTCCAGGCCAGTGAATTGAATGCGTTTCACTCAGGGCCTGATGACTGATAGACTTGCTGCCAGCCAGGGGGGAGTTGGCAGTCAGGAGTCAGGGAGAGGAGCAATAAGATGAGGACAGGACACTGGCTGTCCCCAGTACAAAGAGGGACATGATCAGCAGTAACATGTTGCTTTACCTTCAACAGTCTGACCCTGACTGGAGATTTCTTTGCTGCCAAAGAGTGAAACTGCCAGCTGCAACTCTCTTCCTCAAGCTCTCAACGGTCGGCCACAAACACTTAGTCCAGGCCAGTAAGGACCCTGAAAGCCAACTGGGAGACTCTGAACCTAATCTAATACCCCATGGAGAGTCAGGGCAAAAAGTAAGTTTGATGCATTCATGACAACTGCCGTTGGCAAAGAAATGCACACTGCAACTTTCTGTGTTTCCCAATTGCTAACAGTTTTAAGACTGCTTGTTTTAGCTAGGCATTTCATCACCTGCAACCAGCTTGAAAAAGAAACACAGGTCTGGACAAAGTGAGTGTCAAAGGAAGGGATTTTGTGCCTGGAAAGGCACAAAATTTGCCATACTCTTAATCCTAAATGCCTTCCTCTTTCTATGCTTATTGCAGATCATTTACCCCTCTCCTTGACTACTCCTGCTTCTTGCCAGCTTTTTACACAAGTTCTTCCTATTTGCCTGCCTTCTCATGCACAGAGACCTTCCCTAAATACCTCTATACAGCTGCCACAACCTGTTCCTTTTATAAAGGCTCTAAGAGCATTCCCCTACCATACATGTTTACAAGAAATCAACTACTAATTAATAGCCAGGAAGCAGAAAGCTAACACTTGTATGTTTGTATTTGCACATGAATATGTATCAAATGTATATACAAGGGTGCACAGTATATTCAATATCACTGTTTCCCCTCTTCCACCATCCCTTTTATGCCAGGACATCTATCTAAATTGCGCTGGGGCTTGATTCCTATGACTAGTTGGGAAATCTAATTTTAAGGTGCAGTGCTTTAATACACTGGAGGTTTGTCTAATCCCATCCAGTTTATTCCAACAAAAAACAACACACGTCACTAAACCTGACTCCGTGTGAGCTGACTGTCTCCCACCAAAGTGATTTGCTACTTTTCCTCTAAAAATAGCTAGGAGGGAAAGGTTTCTTCTCCACAGCTCTTTCTTGAAAACCTATGGTACAGTACAATGACTGACAGACCTTTCAATAGAGTAGGTTGGATGCTTATACATCATTAATTGATCCAAGCCCTTGATAACCTGGTAAAAGGATACAGTTGACTGCTTTGTAAAATAGCCAGGATTTCAAAGACAATACAAACCAGTGGATATCATAGTATTTAACCTGTTTTCTCAAAAGCAGAGTTAATCTGCATGACTCCTTTGCTCAGTGATACTCATCTACATATTAGCCTTACACACACAGTCTGATCTCCATTTCATGTGAGCTTTCAGCTTAATTTTTGCCTTTTCTTCCTACTGCTTTTTGCATCCCAAATGCATTGCTTGTAACTTCACAGCCAAAGTAAATGAGTTCAATTCATATAGCAGTTAAAGCTTGTGCAAGCGACCCCCATGAAACCTTTCTCTGCCACCACCACAGCATCCGTGATACCATTAGGACCAGGTGGCATTACCATCTATAACAAAACTTTTCCAAAAGCCACTCTTGCCACCTTTTAGCTCTGCAATGAATTGAAGCACTGCTGCTGTGCAGGGAAAACCCCTGCAGCTCTGAAAATTATAAAGGAGGAAAGCAGACAGGTCCTTAGGTGGTAGAAGGAGGTTATGGTTTCCTTCCAATAACAGTTACCATATCCTTTGATATTCTATCTACTTTATCGTTTTCCGCAGTTTTGCAGAATAGCAGCTGTGATAACACAGAGCCCATCTTCTGCACTGCCTCTCACTGTACAGAGGTAAGGACGGAGAAAACACGTGTTGGGAGCCCTCAGCTTGCCTCAGCTAGGAGGCAAAAGATGAGTCATCACCTAACCCTGGAGTCAGGGGTCACCCCCTCTGGGGAGTCACTGAGTTGTTCGGTCCACTCACAGCTAATCCCCAGTGAGTGGCTCTTGCTAAAAGATTTCTTTATCCCCTTAGCTGAAAAAAAAATAACAACAGAGTTAACAAGCCCAGTAAAAATCCATGACTTGGGCAAATCCTTAAGGATCAAGTGGGGAGGGGGAGGGAACATAAACTAATCCAAGAGTCCAAAAAGTCTTTTGCCAAAGCCTTTTAAAAAACAAAAACTTCACTAGGGTCTCCTCGTTAGTGGCTATTACAGGGGAGGCATTTCTTTCTTTCTCAACTAAGAATCTCTTCTCAAGAACACAAACAAGGGTGCCCATTGACGTGGTGCAGTGCTTTCTAATCCATCTGACCAGCTGGCTTTGTATGTCCTTTATACATACTGCAGGAGAAAAAAGAAAGGCTTCTCAGGGAGAAGAGCCTCTGTCCCCTCAGCAGAAATACTGGTTTTACTGCTGGAGGGCCCACAGTGTTCCTAGGGAATAAATACAAAGTTTTTTCTCAATAGGAATGTTTACAGTATATGGGTTTGAATATCAGCAATGACTCACAGAATTGATAAATGACCATTCTCTTCTTTTTGCCCCCCCAAAATTACAGCCATCTTAGACCTTGGTTCTGCCACTAGTTTCCCAATCTGAAAACATCAGCCCAACTTCCCTGGGGTTAAAACAATAGCATTAACATGTCACTGAATTTCAGTAGCTGTCTCACAAATGAGCATGAGACAACAGAAGACAGAGAGCAAGAGGTACATAGAAGGGCCTGGGTGGACCTGTGAATTACCTGCAATACCAGCTCGCAGTGCTTGTTTTCTAGAGTGTGGAAAGTTTCCCAAACCATCGTTTCCCTAGCAAAACTCTGGGCCCTACCCCTAATTTGAGGGGCAAAGGTGTAGGTGCTGTCAGGGGCAGCACCAGGAGGTGCCGCAGCAGTGCAGTGCTTCCACCGAGCCCCCTCGGTGCAAAGCCCTCGAGAGCACACACTTGGCAGGGCTAGTGCAAACATGGCCTTTACAAACTCTGAAGGTGTGAGTCAGAGCTCACCTCTTTCTGCAGACTCCTTCCCCTCCCTTCATGTCAGAAGTTTTTTCCATCTATCTGCTTGTGAAAGATGTCTTCTAAAGCAATAGAGATGTTTGGGTTACATCTGTAAGGGCTATTCTGCCATAACATTAAGAATAACACAGAAAAAATGTTTTGAAAAGGTGCTAGCACAGGAAATTTTAACTTTACAAGCAATTACAAGCTCATGTGGTTACTGTTCTGTCTTTTCGAAGAACGTATGTACCTATCTTAATAAAATGATTGGGAGGCACGACTGAGAATGAGCATTTAATCCCAGAAACTTTGAATAGTGTAGTCATTGTTCTAATGGTCCCAATCCTTTCCAGAGCTGACAGCTCCAAGGGTAAAGTCGCTTAGCCTTGTGCAATGCAGGAGTGAAACACAAGGAAGCACAGCACAAGACAGCCTGGGTGAAGATAAACATCTACTGGGAGCAGTCTAGCTATCTTTTTTTTTTTCCTCTTAAGCCAGTTTCCCCTCAAAGCTGTGAGTAAAGGAAACAAAAGGTTGGATGTGCTTAAGACTTTGAAAACATAACTAGGCTCCTTCGTTTTTCATGTCTTTCATTTTCTGGGGCTTTGCAATTTGCTTCCAACCTCCCCACTGTGAAGTCCTCAGTCAAGTCAAACCTGTTTGCCATCTGTGTGTGAGTGCCCTTATACCCAAACCCAGCCAACAGTTTAGAGTAAACAGACCTACCCAGGGAGGAGCTGGAATTTGAACTGCAAATCATCTGTGTCCCAAACAATTACTCCCTCTCCAGGTGAGGGAACGCAGCAACATTTCTGGTGTCTAAGCAGATTTCTCTGCAGCAGTTTGAAAGATGGGAGATCGGCCTTTTTTCATCACGGGCAGGGCAGTGCCTTAAAGAGACTCATCAACACAAAAAACTGCTTAGCTAACTAGTCTGCTCCTTTCACTTACCTACTGCTGATTCGTTAAGCTAATATTTTAAGAACAGTGGGTACATCCTGGAACCACCCTCTTACCTCAGTGATTATGTCTAAATTGTTCTGCCGAGTATCTTACATAAGGCTTGCATAAGTAATGCGTTCTGCTCCTCGTAAATTTGGTTGCTCTAGCTAATGAGGAGAACCACACTGTGAACTTCCCAGACTGCAGAATGACCAAAACTGCAATGCCTGACACAGTGCTCATCCTTCTTTAGCACAAGATTGACCTTTCAAAGAAGATTAAACCTAGGCAAACAATTGAAAAGCCTGAGCAAGCTGAGACCTGGCAACAAAGGCAAACACTAGCACAAAGGAATCACAAAAAGGAAAGAAAAGGGTAGGAATAAATAAGGGAGAGTAGTAATCACTCTCCATCTGAGAGAGCAGGGACCAGAGACAGTCCTGAGCATGGAGGGATTTTGGTATGGAGCGCTAAGATCTCCACCTTCCATGTCCCCTTCTCACCACCACTGGTTTAGGAATGCTCAGATTCAGAGCTGTGAACTCACCTGCTACATATGCATGTTGTAATTACACCGAGTAGTCCACTCACCTCTTGACCACATTATTTGCAATGTAAATGACAGGTCTCAGATAAAGGCTACCTATCTGCTGAAAGAGCGTGTCCCATGCAAGACCTGCACGTCCTGCTCCTCATGGGAAAACACGTCTCTTCTGCATTGGCTGAGAAGGTTTCTCTGCATACAGGTCAGGGTGGTAGAGGCTGAGGGGTGAGCTACATAATTGGTGTGGAGGGGTATCAATTCCAGGCTGTAAAATGGACGAGTAACTTCAGTGAGCTCCATTAAAACACTAAGTATTACTCATTATTTCATCTTTTTTGACTCTTTTCCCAAAACCCAAGGATTCAGGCTTTGTAGGCATATAAATGGAGGAAGCTAATATGGACAATATACATGGCCCACATTTGTCACACATATCCCGTTACCCATAAGTGAGAAGACATGGCAAATTAAAAAATTAAAAATTAGTACCAGACAATGATACTTTGGTAATCATATAGATAATATGTGTGACCTTCTGTATTAGAGAGTATGTACAGTATGATTTAAACCTTACACTAAATCTGTAAGAAAGGTGGCCAGTGGGACTAAAGGGGGGGGAAAAGCAACCCACAAAACTCACAGTGGTTGGGAAATACACTAATGAATGTGGATGGTGCAACCATCATTGGCCTCCCTTGTCATTATGAGGCAGTCCCTATTACATGATCACACACTGTTTTTGCCTAGACTCCTGCCTCATTCACTGCGTAATTAAAATGAAGGTAAAGGTTTTAATGCTAAATGCCTTGGCAGTTTAATCTAGGAGTCACTGAAGCTTGTAGAACACATAGCTTATGTTTCCGTCTACACTGAAACAAAGTCAAAGCTGAAAATCATGTGTTAGGCACCACATATTTTCTTTGGTGTGATCAGCCTGGTTATATAAGAGGGGTCCAGCCTGGGAGAGGAGCAAACTTCAGATCCCGATGCGTTTGTTGTCAGCAGGTGCTGTGTTGTGTTGTGACCTGTTCCAGCCACACCTATAATCACACAGCAAGCTACAGGTAACTCCTGAGATTGCCTTTTATCTTTAATCGCTTCCTGTTCACACTTCATCCTGCCAACACCTCCTGTCAGGATTATTGCTGTTTATTTCTCATGAATATCTAAGAATATCATTCATCCCAGCAACAAAGGTTTCCAAGCAGTGAGGCGTGCTTCAGAAGTGACCTGCAGTATTTCCTAAAAGGTTACTTGATTGACTTGTTGGTTGGGAAAGTAAACAGGAAGACCTACATTGTCATAAAAAGCAGCAGTATTAGGCAGGCAGGGATCACCAAAGCAGTTATTCCAGTGTAGTTCTCTAGAAATGAAAGTCTCACACACAGATTAAGTCATCTACTAGTAGCACCAGTACTATGGCTCTGATCTTGAAAGTTCTTAGTCAGGTTGAGTTGTTTCCTCTTACAAATACTTAGATGAGACACAGTTGCAGATTTTAGATAAACTGCACTGGTCACCAACTACTCAGATCCAGGATTTCCAAGAGATGCTGGGTTTATTTAGCTTATGATCTAACTGCACGGTACAACTGAGTCATAACACAGCCTCTCAGAAGTCCGTATCTCCCCCTCCCAGCTACACATAACAATACTTAAGTCATCAGCCTAACTGCTTTAAAGACAGACCTGAAAAACCTAGTAACTAACTTCTGTCTCATGAGGACCTACAGGTGTTAGCAGCAGTAAGTCCCATCATTCATGCTACATCCCACCATGCAACCAACACAACAAGATGGACATCACAGACCTTCTAGAAATATTCTATGATAAACACTTTAAAACAGCAGAATCTGTTTGGGAGGCCACATAGGAAAGCCATATCAGGGTATTTATGCATCTGAAAACAAACTTTTTTTTTTATTATTGCAAAAAGAAATAAGACAAAAGTGAGGGCACACTAAATGAAACTATCAGAAGTTTACTCTGAAACAAAAAGGACTGTTTCTTGCACCAGATATTGCTTAGCTGTAGAGCACATTGCCACAGGATACTGCAGACATCATGGCTAGAAGGGGTCCAAAAGCAATTGCACAAAGCTGTGTAAGGGCTACTAACCTCAACCTTGGGGATACCATCTCTAGCTCCAGTGTAACACACCACTAAAAACAGTGAGAGTACACTAAAAACACATCACTATGTCTGTCCTCTCTTTTATCTAGTTACTGACCACTGTCAGAAGCAGGACAACAAGAGCTGTTCCTATATTGTGATTATTACAGTCCCTATTAGGCAAAGATTTCCAAGTAAAACTCAGCTTTCCACCATTCCTCATATGCCTCCTGTCTCCACTGGAGCAGCTACAGCTGCGATAACCTCAGTTTGGGTGCACTGTCCCAACAAATAGCAGCGAAATGACAGACACTGGACACACTAGGCCTTGCAAGTCTCAGCATTCACCCCCTGCTCTACATCTCTGTCAGCCCCACATAGTCTGACCAGTGAGAATTATTCTGCATCTCCCATTTCACACACTCTTGGCTCTAATTCTCTCTCTCAGGTCACAGTCTTGCCTCTGACCAGACTCAGCTGCTCCCCAGGTGACAAAATTACCACTTCAGCCTTACAGCAGTCATCAGCACTTCCCAGTGTTGCTCTTCTCTCCTTCTGTTTAACAGCATCTTCCTTTATATTCACTGCTAGCTGGAGTGTTTTTCACTGCTGCCTAGAGCTTCCCCTACCACCATTACACACACTTTCATAATTAAGACTTCTCTGCCTGAGTCAACCGAAAACTAACAAAAATGTCAAGTATCTCAAAACTATTGCCAGAAACAGCCACATCGCTTTCAGACAGTCTTACTTCTTGCAAGCACCCCTTGAATGCAGAAACTAAAGCAACTTTTAGGTTTCCATTTATCCTCCATACTTATTAGTGTTTGATAATGATGGTTTCTGCATAACTCAGTGAGTTGCAATCATACCTTTAAGAGGCTTTCAATGGGCCAGTCCTCTCACTATAACATTTGTGTAAAACTGACTACGTTCCGCTTTATCCCTTGCAAAAATGCACTTAGTATTTAATCTCAATGACTCCATCTTCCCTATGGTCCTTCTGCTTTGTGATGGGGATCAGCATTGCATGTATGCAAGAAACAAGGAGAGCTGCAAGAAAGACCAAAATAGAGTCCTGGCCCTGTTGGGTGGACTGATTTGCCACAGGCCTCAGGGACCTTCAGGCTCCAAGCTATGCAATTTAATGTCTTCTGTGCTTGGCGTTATTGATCCCCCTACCTTTTCACCTAGAAATTATGGCAGCTTTCCCTGTGGGTGAAAAACCAGACAGGCTCAGCTCTTAAGAAAAATCTTAAACGGCAGTTAGGAGAAGACTTCATGATTTTAGGTAAAACAATATTGATTTTTATGAGTCTAACCACAGTCTAAAAATAGCACAGCACCTATTTACCCTTACTTCATGAGTGACGTGTTGGCATTCTTTTTATCACTACACCATGAATGAAAGACACAATAAAGTTAGCTATATCCTGTAAATTACAAAACATTGTTCTCCAGTCAAACTATTTGTGTTGTTGAGGAGCTGCTGCCTACGGCTGCTTTGTATACAAGAAAGAGATCTCAGATGTTGTTAGTACTTGGAGAAGAAGCAGAAAAATGATGGCCAGCTACTTCTGGAAGACATCACTCGTTAATTACCTGTGGTTCACCTGGATCACTATTGAAGCAAACAGCTATCTGCAAACTAAGTACAGAGAACTAGGATGAATCACAATATGCCAAACACTTATTTCTTAACAGAAGTCAGCCAGCCAACAGGACTCTAAAATGGAAGGGTTTTTTCTTAAACTTCTCACTGGGAAGGATTTTATAAAATGACGGGAACTCAGTAAAGCTCGGACCTTTTTCCTCATGGCATAAGATATCCATAGAGATTTCTAAGATTGCAAGTATTTGAATCTGTAGGGAAGAAATACTGTGAGCAACAATATTGTCAGCTTCTGCCTGACCGGCTGGTCCAATATTTTGGTAGACATATTCGACTTCCTCCACATATTCCCTACCTTGTCTCATGCAATGGGAGTTTGAAAACCCAGGATGTCTAATGCTTTATTTTAACTTACATCACAACAAGAATCAATCCTTTCCATATGGACACTTGCTTCTTCAGATCTTCCTTCCAAGCAGCACAGTTCTTGTGTCCTCTCCCTACAATACACAAAAGGAAAAAAACCAAGCTAGAGGCAATGTTTCCAGCTATGTTTCCTCTTGTTCTGGGTGAATCCTTCCGGCAGGCTTTTATACGCTCTGGAAAAGGTATGCTGTTATAACTTTGCAGCTGCTATTGACTGTAGCAGTCCTGTCTGAATCTGGTCCAGTGCAGGTCACCAAGAGTCAGTGCTAGAACAAGCACTTCTTAGCTGTTATCTATCGCATCATCATATCACTTCCCAGCATAGTGTCTTATCACTGATCATCTGGAGACAGAGATTTTTCTTAATTCGCCAGATGGAGCTCAGTAGGGCAAGTTGTCTCTGGAATACCTGAAGGACAGAACAGCTACGTGTGGCCTTCTTCCTCATTTTTATTTTTACTGAAAAGTAAAGCAATCACTGTTGGCTTTACAAGAAGATACTCAGGGTTATCCACAAAACCAGAGAACCCCAAGTAAGTAAATGCCTATAATAAAACAAAAAACAGTAACAAATGCATTGTTTTCTCTTGCTTCTAACACAAAACATCCCGCTAAGCCCCTAAAACCAATACTGAATGTATTTAATTGTGATCATGCTGAACACAAGATTACCAGAGCCAGAAAATCTCTTGGACTTGAATCAACAATTGTTTTCCATTTTGAAAACTTCACAATGAACATGGCTGGAGACTTGGCTTCCACTCCCTGAATGAAACCCAACATCAGCTCTCGGTCCCCAGAGTCCCAAAACTGAAGTGACCCAGATGCTGCAAAGGTCAGTGCAACCAAGAACCACCACTGAATTTACTATTTTTGCTATCATAATGCCCAAAGCCTTTAGCCCTGAGCCAGGGCCCCCACTGCATTAAGCAATATGCAAACAATCTTGAAGAAGTAGCCCCTGCACCAAAGACCTTACGGTACAAGTTTTAGCAGGCTCCATCAGCTCCTTAAAACAAGCAAGGGGGGCAGGAGGGGGGCCTGGTGACCCAGACGCAAGCGCATATTGGCACAATGAGCATTAGTCATGGCTTACCACCAACTAATCTCAAAACAAAATATTTTCCAGTGACAATTCTCACTTTTACCAACAAACGACATAACAGAGCTTTTTTTTTTTTTTTTTTTTTAAAAAAAAAAAAAAATTTCTTCCTTCTCTGGGCTCTCGGTACTGAACCACCTACAGATAGAAAACCTTTCTCTTTTTTTCTAGCACCATGCCACTTTGCTGCATCTTGTGTGCTGGTGGGGAGGTGGTGGTGGGGAACAACATCAGCAAAAAACGTAAACCATTGCAGGCCAATCAATTAGATACAGTCTGACCTTTCTTTTCACAATAAAAGGGTTTCCTTTTTTCCCCCCTAAGAGTGAGAAAATTCCAAAACATGGTTTCATAAGGAGGTGTCAAAGAGGTGCTTTATGTAAAAGCTGCATTTAAGAGGGAAAACTCACAATTCTCAAAAGCACATTGCTTTTTCCTCCTGTGTGCTTTGTTCCGAGTCTGCTGCTGTATGTGCATTCACCGGACCAGCTTTTATTAACAAGATTTGGTATTCTTCATGGTAGCTCAGAGAGAGCGAGTGATCTTCTATGCACTGTTAATTATTTTACTAAATTTGAAGGGTTCTAAGCATATATACCTATGCTTTCAAACATCCTGCTGGGTTGGAAAGGCAAGCCACTGGTGATGGCACAAGCTGCAGTTTGGCTCCAGAGGGGGGGGCTGTGAACACGCCACGAGGGCTCTCTCCCAGTGGGACCTGAGTGTGGGTGCTCAGCTTTGCTCAGCTGAGGATTACCCCGTGTTGTCGAGGCGCTATCGCTATGTGATTCAGTCCACCACGTTTGGTTTTCACCTTGGGCTGGGAACTGCTGAAGGGGGTTGCCCTTTAGCTACCGTAGGGCAGAGGTGGTTTGGGTCAGACCTATGGAATTCCTGGATCCTGAAGGAGACTTTCATGAAAAATGTAGGAGAAGCTGGACTTGCCTTGCAAAGCAGCACAACCACAACACACACACACAAGCTATATCCTGCATTAAATTAGAAAGCGCTTGCTCCATTTCTCCCTAAGCTGAGCAATGCTAGGTGAGCCAAGCAAAGTAAGTGGATTCATGTGCTCTAATAGCACATCATCCACACAGACATGAATCCTTTTTCCATTCAGAGCAAAGGCATTATCTATAAGTTAACTATGTATTCCCCCATGGTCACAGAGCAAGAAAAACATTCATTCTTTCTTTGACATGCTACTATAGTTCTCCAGGCTTCCTCAATATAGTGAGTTCAGGGTAAATTCCCCATTTGTCCTGCCCTCACAGTTCCCAGCAAATGAGTCCTAGAATGACAGAACACCATTTTATTGAACTAACTAGCTGCTTTTGGCTTTCTTCTCTTTTCTCCCGTACAACACAGGGCCTTTTTATCTTGGGGCTGTCTCCTCCTGGGCATGCTTCCAGCTAGCCTTAGCGCCTGCTGCACATGAGCACTGTCTACGCAATATCATCATTGCTTTAAAAATGTACCAAATGCAGGAAAACAGTTTCTCTCTTTCTCTCCCCACCCCCCACCCCCCTTTTTAATAAGAATTTTTCCATGTGGTTAGAGAAATAACATCTGGAATTACTGAAGGCTGCCAAAAGGAGAGAATGAAAACAATGAGTTGAGTCACACTTGAACCTGCCAGCTTCATATAATTTAGACCTTCTTGAGGCAGTTTGAAAAGAAAAAAAAAAAAAAAAAAAAAAAAAAAAAGGAAAATGTTTTAGTTTACTTTTTATAATGCAAATTTTTGTTGTTTTGGGTTTTTTTGTTTGTTTTGTTGTTGTTTCTTTTTAATCTGGTGGTGTAAGTTGCAGAGTCAACCAAGACATAGCACCATGGTATGGGCATTCATCCTTGTAAAGCTCTGATATCACAGGCTTTCTGTAATTCATCTATACATATGCAACAACAGATCAAAGTTTCTCCTTCTGAGCAGCATCCCACTAAGCTAGTGAAATTTCTCCCAGGAGCAGGTATGGAGCTGCACTGGAACTTTTTATTCCCTCTGACAATGCAGTACAGAAAATTTGGAAGTTTCCTAAATGCCCCTTCATTTCTCATAACCATGAGCAGTACTGGTATGCTCTGGTAAATTTTAAAATGGCTTTATACTGTAGCAATGTAGTCTCCGTGAAAGATCAGCTCCTGTATGACTGCCCTAAGGACAATTGCCAAGGACATTACATTTCTTTGCCTAGTCTAAGAAAGGCCTTCACGTGTTTCCACGGTCTGAATTCTTCACCTCTTTTCACCTTCAGCAGTTACGCTCTGCTAGCACGCAGCTGGTACACTCACTGAAGCTGACGATTGCATTGCCAGTAGAGATAAAAAGAACAGTTACAGTGTTTAATGAAATAGGAAACCCAGGTGATAGGAATGACCAGCAACATACTCTGTAAAAAAGTCATGAGTAGGACCCAAGCCAGGCAGCCTGAGGAGTTTTCCAATGGATTTAAATGCAAACGTATGTGTGTGAGGTAGAAGAAACGAGCAAAGGTAGAGGCTGCATGCTGTTTCCTGGAGCCTTGCATGTATGAGGGAGAAGACCAGTGAAGCACAGTAACCAGACAGCAGAGGAGAATTTGTGGCAACACTTTGGGGATTAAAAAAAAACCCAACCAAAACACAAAAACAAATCAGAAAACTAACAGACCACTGGAGAACAGGCTTAGCTAGAAAGAAGAATAGTCAGCCAAGAAACTTTCTCCTGCGGATGGATACACAACGTATTCAGGGATTTATAGGTATTGCTTGCAATCTGCCTGAATCCAAGACACACAACTTTATCACACATCTATCACTGTTTCTCCTCAAAGAAACCACTCAAAAGACTTAACGCTAGCTAACTGTCAGGTCAAGCAAGGTTGCACAGTTCATATCTAGGCAAAGCATGTGAAATTATTATCGGTCCCGCACAGTCTCATCCAACAGTGGAGAACAGGTGATGTAGAGTCATGCTGTACGACCACAGGAAATGCTACACTCTCCTCAGGAGGGCAACTACAGTGTAAACTCTCGTAAAAAGAGTACTTTTACTGGTATTTCAAAAAGCCCTTAGAAACAGCCATATTAGAATCTATACTATCACTGTTGTCTGATATAATCTCACTACCATCATTACCATTACTCTTGCGGGAGGAGCAGTAGACGCTCATAGTAGCTTTCGCAGCAGTGTCCTGACATGATAATTCCACCATGGCTCCATCAGCCCATTACTGGCATGGACAGAAGGCATCTACTCCCCTCCTTTCATTTCACAAAAATTGCCATTTCATCAGGCTATGACAAACCGCTTTCTGCACTGCTATCATAGCTCCTTTCCCTCAGTGCAAAGCTACTGGAAATTCTTATCGAGCTTGCCCACTCCATTGTTCCACACTATCACGTGTTATCGGAGGAGTCACTGCACATTTAGCACATGTCGGCTTTTTTCTTTTCACTAAGTCACTTGGCAACAGTTCCAGCAGCTCTCCTTGCCTCAAAGGCTTTAAACAATCCTACCAAGATGGCTGAGCAGCTAGAGATGCATTAACACAACTCCCTCACGTGGATAGACCTTTGTTCCAGGATAAGGCAGGATAAGACTCACTATGCAGTTTAAAAGCCTGCATAAATAGTAAGCTAAAATAATCCCATCTGGTTTAATACCAAAACAGGAATGTCTACAAGATGCTGCTACACTGACTTAGTTTTACTGTTTTAAATTTGCTCCTTATCTTGTACCAAGAGCTTTCCCATTTAGACAAAGTGTTAGCCTTCTAAATGGTAGTTAACCACCCACTATTTTGTACTTATTAACTTACTGTCATTTAACAGAAAATGTTTAGGCAAACCATGAGAGAGATCAGAATTCTGATCCTCATATTAAAAAGAAAAGTGCTCCAGGCATTAGATTGTGAAATATGATTTCCCAGGATATATTAAATTCTGGTTTAATGTTCTTTTTGATATCACAGAAAGTCAAACCTCATTTAATAAGAGCGCACTTCAATAGCTTTGCATACAGCATGCTTTCCCTTGATAAAGTCTCTGTGCTGCGGCAAACTTGGAATTTGATCAGAACCTCTGGAGCACCGGGTGGTGGGAGGTGGAGGAGAGCAAAACCCACACCATGAACCTCATCTCACAGAAGTTCCTTAGATAGTTTTACAGCAAACACAAACAAGAGGAATGAGCCAAAGGGCTCAGCAGAAAGCATCACAGACTTGCATTTTGCTGCAGGACGGGCAGCCTAGCTGGTACAGCAATGCCAAGCACAGCACATATCATATGTATTCTTACGTTGACTTTATTTCTGCAAGAGTCATGGCAGAATGACGGACAGAAGTATGCATTTAGGGCCATCTCTAACTGAGAGGGTACCAACGCCTGAGCTTTTTCTCATGGTAACTGTCAGTCTAACTATAGAAGAACTATTGAGAAAAACTTATGACCTAACCCTGGCTCCAATATACCTGCTGTGCCTCAGAGATTCTCACAAAGTACAGAGTTACAGAGGGAAGTTCCCCTCTGTCCTCACAGGCTTGCATAATTCTTTCATGTGTTCCTTTAGTTTTTGCATACTTCAACATGAAACAGTGGGTCAAAACACAAAAGCAGCGTTGTTTACAAGAAAACCTACCATGACTGATGTCATTAGAGGAAATCAGCAGGAGGTTGCATAGACAAGGGAAGTTCGGAATGAAATGGAAAGAGCACCCTGGCAATTTGGGCATGGACAATTTACTGCAAGATGTCACCAAGCACCCTCAATTTCTCCTCTTGCTCTGCTTGGGCACACAGTTCCACAGAAGTAGGAGATTTCTGCCATTAATAGGTGCTATCCTGAGGTCCCAACGCTGGCAGTCAGTCTTACAAACTTTTACTTCAATTCTGCCACACCTACTCCCTGTATAGGTGGCTGCTGAACATGCAGGCTGATGCAGCCATGTGTAGCATATTAAGCCCCTTCTCAGGGCTATCTTCGTCTGCTGAACATAATTTTGATGCCATAGGGACAGCCAAGCAGAGCCTGAGATAGTGAAGAGCCTTTAACCATTCTCCAAGTTGCCTCAGGTTTGAGCATCCTCTTTGGTACACACTGCCATGCTACCTGTGCATTAGCAAGACCTTGCTGGCAGAAAGCAGTAAGCTGCTGTCCTGTGAATATCTGCTATCCCTTTGCAGAAAACCTTGCTGTTTTGTTACTAAGTCTTGAAATAACGCAATGACTGTGGTTGAGTATTTTCTGTGCTGCTCCCAGACAGTACGCTTTCATCATAAGTGAATTTTCAGGACATTCTTAACAGCAGATCATGACTTCAATCACAAAGGAAGGATTCCATCGCAGACCATATTAAAAAAACAAAACAAAAAAAAAGTGATAATGCCAGGGCATGGTTTGCCTAGAGGCTAACAATACTGACGTTACTGCGCAGCACTCTAGAAGTGGTCCAGTGTTGCTTGAGTCACAAGCAGTGACTTTAAGTAGCTAATTAGCAAGAGATGCCAGTATCTTGTAGATCAGTTTATACACTCACAGAAAACTCTGAAAGGTAATATAGATAAAAAGCAATAATAAGTGATTATTTATATTTTATTAATATCAATTGTTATTTAATGAACTTCATTATGTTTCATAACTGATTAAGACTCTTCATATTATTTCTTGCAAAATAAATTGCAAGCCTCATCTCCAATAAATTTTATCCCCTTCCTTCACCCTCACACAGAGCAGGTGCTTTGTAAATTACAATTACTTTTTATCACACAGTTCTTTTATTTGTTATAATTCATTTTGATGGATATCTTGTTGATGTGTGATTTGATACTTTTCTTTTTAAAAGGACAAAATGAGACATGCAGCATCAGAAATTTACTTACATTCAGACATTGTTCAGTTGCTCCTTCCTATGTTTCATGCTTCCCATTGCCATTCCCGAAGACCCTCTCTAATTTTGGAGGGAAAAGGAGTGGGAAAGGGAACATTTATGAATGTAATCAGATTCGCTGCTCTCTGCAAGCCTACATTTAGACTGAAAGAATACATGAGACAGTTTAAATATGTCTCCCTCTCTTCCTTTTAGCAGTCCCCACTATTGAAAAATGAATGTTTTCCAGGGAAAAACCATCATTGCCAGTTAGGGTAGGACCATAGTTCTGTCAGTTGGGCAAACTACTCTGCTTTAAGTTGTGCTGATCTAAGAAATCATAACCTACCTGAAGGGCGTTGTTTGTAGCCCTACAAAAGTGGCCCAAGTTCCCATTTACAGAAAAAGGTTCCATTAACTACAACAATCATTTCTGCATTTTAAAATCATTTTTAGTCAATATATCTGCTAAGCCTTTCAATCCATGGATAGAAGAATCAAATCTTTCAGTAGCAGTCAGCAATGTTCAGTATTTTGTAGATAAACCTTTCTTTCTGTGTGTGGACAGTTATGGCTTAGCTTTAGCATAATCCTATTATGTTCCTTCTTAGATAATAATGCAACTAAATAGATCTAAATAAATAGTAAACCTTTGCAGTTTACTTTAGCACAAATTACTGATGACATTAGCCTTTAATGCAAGCCTGTCTGTGGCAAATGAGTACGTTTAGTTGTGGCATGGCATGCTCATATATGTTAGGAGCTAAAATCATGGCTTATTTTGCAAAATATTTGAGGCCACATTGCAAAACATTCCAGAGACGCTGGTGTTTGAAGGAGATGAAATTGAGCTTTAAAACAAAAAAAAAAAGCTTTAGGGAATGCAGAGCTCAAAACCTCTTCATTTAACTTGTTCATTTGAGTAACTGTTTTACTATACTGATTCCCCAAACACAGAAACTATTAAGAAAAGTTAAAACTTAAATGTATCTTGGTGTTTGTGACTAAAGTGGAAGAGTTAAAGAGGAATGATGTCCATACTTTTTCATTCTAATTGTTCTTGAGAGTATTTTCTTTTATTCACAATGATTCTTTTAGTACACCAATTCTTATTCAAAAAATAAAAATCAAGAAAAAATTAGGCCTCTCTAGTCATAAACCATTATTAGGCTTATAATGCATTTTCTCTGTTGATACATGTCCTCCTTGAGTGCATTAGTGAAGGACACCAAATTATGAGATGAACTAAATACCAATTAACTGTTTAACAAGGAGTTAAGTGAAAACATTTGAACAAAGCACAAAGCTTTTTAGTTTCATTTTTCTGCACAGTCGCTATTCAGAGAGAGTAGTAATGCAATGCAAGACAAAATAGTTTTTGAAAAATATTCCTGCTTCTACCTGACTTCACACAAGAACATTTTAAAATCATCTTGCAGGCTTTACAACCCACTGGCATTATTGCTTGTCAGGGCCTTCACACCAAACAGCAGGTGTTTTGTCATGAACTTGCATACAGATCTCATTTTGGTTACCCAGTTTTAGTAATTCTCATGTTATTCCAGAAGTTTCTTTAAACCTGCCACCCAGATGAGTTGAGCTAACTCAGCTTTCATTTTGGGGGGTGGGTGTAGTGGGCTGTGGATAGATTGTTTCTAAATAAATACATCTCTAGCCTCTGTGGTTGTGACAAAGAATTGAAAAACATGAGCAAGAGTGCACCCCCACAACCTCAAATATATGAAAAAAAAAAAAAAGGAGAGAGAAAAATAATTGTTTTTTTCCCTGCTATTTAATTATATGGGTGGGTTTGAAATATGAGGACATAGGGAAAAGAAATATGAGAAATATGAGCAATATGAGAGAATTTTCTGTGGGTAGAACACAGCTATAAACCAGAACCCCTCAAGCCCCATGAAGTGAAGCAAACTGCAGCTTACCTCATCCTCAGCCTGATGCTGCAGCCTGGAGATACAATAGGCAGTGGCATCCTATCTCAGCCTGGCCCCGCTTCATGGCCAAGCAATCCAGCTTTTTCCATTCTTTTGCCTAAATTGTTTCCATTCTCTCCAGAGACAGCTCAGCTACAAGACACTAAAACAAAGGAGCAGGGATTATTATATTAACCCTCAGCAAATAGGCTTTTGCCTCTAAAGCCACACATGTGCTCATGTTGAACATGTAACACTGCAGCTTGAAATAGTTTCTTCTCCATCACCCAGTATGTCACCTTCACTTCCCTGGAGTACTGCATTTAAAAAAAAAAAAGCGGGGGGGGGGGGGGGGGGGGGGAGGGAGGAATCTCTTTGTAGAAGGTCCTTTCTTCTTTTAGACAAACAGCACACTTCTATTGCATCTAGGACAATTACGGAGCTTTTCCCAAAGTATTAAAAATAATTCAGCAGTTATGTCTTATCATGACTAGTGTTGTGTAATTATTACTGAAAGGTAACCCTGCATCACCGAGGTGACTACATACAACAATAACCGTTTGTGGATTGTCAGGTGTCCAACATGCAGTGTCAGTAGCTGCTTTCACAACAATGGAAATAAGAAGAGCTGTCATTATTCACTGAAATCAAAGCTCACAAGCACTTTAAATGTCCACCAGTTTAAGATACACGTCAGATGTTCCTGGACCCCAGCTTTCTCCTATATCCAGTGGTCAACATGGTCTTCCTGACTGACAAGAAGTTTGAAATGTTTTGTAAGACTGATGAAAAAAAGTGTCTGGGAGGGTTAAAACAGATTAGCAAGGAACTGTGAGGTGATGAATGGAGCTTGCCCCTGCAAGCCTTCCAGGTTATCTTCATCTTCATGCCCACTGGGAACTGACTCACAGGTGTTTTAGGAAGAAGCAGCTGCCTGCTTTGTGACATTTCAGCTTTTGCCTCCAGGTTGAGAAGAGTTTACAGGATAAGATACACAACAGAGAGGAGACAGTCTGCTGGAGATATCAAACTGCATTTGCTACATCCAAGGTAGAGCTCGTCTGGCAAGTGAGCATAAAGGTTTCCACATTTCAAACTCAAAAGGAGGCCGGTCCCATCCCACTGACAAAGGGCAGAGACTCTGAAAGGGGAAAAGCATTTAAAGTAAATTAACGCCATTAGTGTATTTAGAGCTGCTGAAAGCTGCTTGACATGGGCTGACATTTCTGGAGACTGACATCCTCCAGTTGCAGGGCACAAAACAGGAGGAGGCATCGCCTGGCTTCCCTCTCCGCAGGTCCCAGGGCAGAGGTGGAGGGTGGGAACGTGCATGTGCTGAAATCCTGCCCAGCATCGAGCGGGGGCTTCGTGTCACCCTGTCATGCATCATATCTCTTGCTCCTGCCTTGCTCCACACTGAGCCCTTCAGCTCTTCCTCCTGTAAGAGGCACACAAGGAAACCGCACACCAGGCGAGAACACTTATTTTCTCATTGCAATTTGAATCAATTAATTTGAATTTAAATGTAATTTAAAGCAACGGATCAAGAAATCAACACAACTTAAACCGAACTCGGAGTTGTTTGGGTTTTTAATAAATAACAGTCTGTCACCAGCAGAGTCATGGCAGCATTTATGTAAGCAGTATCACACTTTTGGATGGACTTTTGCTTTTCACAAGCATAAAACAAACAAACTCATGGCAGATCTGTTAGTTAGAAGATAAGCCCAGCAGATAGGAATCTCTGAGGCTTTATCTCACCTTGCCCCAAACTAATTAATATGGTATTATCCTGTCTTCTAAAATCACCAATGATTTATAAAGTAAGAATTGTCATTATTCGACACATGGTGAAACAGAGCTATGTGAAGGATACGGGAAAGAAAGAAAACCAGAAACTAATTTTTTGAAACAACACTGAACTATTTATATCTGTGTCCATAGTCTATCCACTGAATCCATAAAGTCTGCTAGTTACATGGCTTTGCAGTTTTACCATAACCTTTGTCCCAGGCAGATAAGTAATCTGCAAGTCAATAGCAACACAAATTTTTATGAAGCAGGAGACAAAATCTGAGCAAACTTTTTTTCTTTCCCCAACATGCAACTTCAAACTCCAAAGTCACATTAAGTCCAGAACCACACTAACCCCCCCCCCCCCCCCCCCCACCCCCAGAAGCGTGCGAACAAAGAAGAAAGAGCTGAATGAGCGGAAAAGGGGCGTTTCTTGGTTCAAAGAGTCACCGAATCTATTTACAAAGGAGGCTGAGAGGTTGGAGCAGGGCCCGCACAGAGGGCCAGAATTACCCCAGACAGAAACAGACGCTGCATCACTTTGCAGCGCGCAAACCTTGTTCTATCAGTGAAACTATAGTAACTACATGACCACTGGGGATTAGCCTGACCCCAGGTCATAAAACTTGATCGTGGTAGATTAGCGTGAGATCAGATCAGGGCTGCAGAGGCAGCCTTTCCTCCTTCTTTCAAAGAAGGATCACAAGCGAGATGCTAGCTCTGCTTCGGATCAGAAGTAAAACGCACACATGACAAAACAAATTGTGCTTACAAATATTTTGTCATATTAGATTAAATTATAGCACACAGACTAAACAGAGAAATCTGAAATGCAGGGTCTTGTGTTTGGGATATCCTTGGAGCTTTTATACAAAGAAAGAGAGAAGTTTACACTTCAGCATTGCAAAGCGCACAGTCATCTCATACCTGCTGCCTAATACAAACACAGCTCGCTGTACGACAGCGATGTATCTGTTAGTGCAAGAACACATCGGTTTAACTGCCGGATTCCTTCCCCTTGCCTGCTGATTTGGCTGTGCCGCCCTTCTGCTCGTGGCGCTTCTTGTCCTTTCCTGATAAACGACAGCTTGTCCTCTCTTCCCACAGGTCCATCTGCCCTTATTTCTACCCTGATTTCCTGTGCCTTTCCTATTTTCATCACATTTTAGCTCTGGAGACCCTATCTAATACGTAAAGCAGCCTCCCACCCTCTACCTACCTCGGTCTCCTGTGAATACCACTTCTTTTTGTGAAGCTTTCTTACGCCAACCTCCTCATCAAAAACGTTTCCACACCTTCCTACCTATTGTTACTCAGCACACCGCATTAGTCTGAGTCAAGGGGAAGCCTGTCGGGGCAGAGAGCTAGCAGAGGCAGTGACACACTGAGGGAGGCAGGCAGGGAGCAAGGGCTGCCCAGGCACCAAGCTCGGTTGGGTGTGCAGCAAAACAGCTCCTGGAGCCTGAAAGATAGCAGGGTCAGGCAGAAAAAACTGCAGGACAACACTGACGTTTCATGTCAACTGGATGTTATTGGAGTTTGGGATTTTTTTCCAAGCTACAAATTATAAGAAAGTTACTAGTCACCAGGCTAGTCTGATGGCTTCCCTATAGGGTTCTGTCTCTAAAAACACATACTTGGCTTTTAGAAGAAACCTCATGAATTTAAGAAAGGGATCGCACCAATGCAACATGCTTGCTGAGACAGGAGCGCCTAGAGTCATTAAACCAAGTGGTCCTTTCCAGTTCTGTGTGGCTTTGTTTCGTCCTGTTTTTCCAGGAAATAAAGGGTGAGGAGTAAAAGAGCTTGTTGGACTGGTATAATTTTCAGAAGGTAGGAGAAGAAAGCAAAGTGGTGCCTGAGCTTCAGGGCTTTTTTGGAGAAGGAAATTTCAACCTTTTCTTCTTCTTTTTTGAAATACATAATGGCTTGCCTTTCTGTTCCTACTTACCCTGCAAAACAGTATGCATCAAACTCCTGAACAAGCCCTGTGCTTCAAGATCTCTTCTGCTCCTAGAACTGCTGAAGAATGAAAGGCAGCATAGGGGAGTTCAGTGGGGCCAACACATCCAAGGACATAAACTGAGCAGTCACCCAGGCTGGCAGAACTGGAGGGGCAGCATTTCTGGGATGCTTTCTGCAGAGCTGCTGACTGGTCAGCATGGCTTACTATGCAAATGTGGGGGGAATAGCAACAAAAACTGATTTTGCCAGAACCGCAAAATAATTAGGACAATTCCTGCCCTGCAGAAATTGTGCCTAGGAGAAGTTAATTGCATCAGCAGAGGGCTGAAAGCCTGCACTAACTGTACCCAGAACAACATCAGCAAGAAGAGAAGAGCTACACCAGCCACAGGTATCCAGAAAGAACTCCTCTTATTTCTGCTACCCACCATCCAGAATACTCCCCTTCCAACCTCACCTCCACTCCCTCAGTGTCTCCTCCAGGAAAGGGGGTCTTTTCTCAGCCCCTGATCAGCCCAGACAGCGGTCCCACTCTTACTCACAGAAAAACACTTTCTGTGCTGATGGCGCAGGGAGAGACGTTCATGGGCAGCCAAGAGGTCTCTGGGACTGCAGCACTCATGCCCTAGAGAAGAAATAACCCAGAATACATGGGTTTAGTAGCTCGCTGTGAGAGGCCCTCGCAGAGTCTCAGCATCCCTTGTCAGCACCCAGCAAGGACATGTGGCTGCAACGTATACCCCTTCCTTGACAAAAAATTCCCACAGAGCATTCACATCAGAATTTGTGTCAATACCACCATTTATCTTTCTCCTGGCCCACCTCCCTGGCAGCACCTCCTTCAGTCCCCAGCATCTTCTCTGCTCCTGTGCCGCTGCCACCCTTGCTTAGTCGGGCGTGTTGGTGGCAGCACGGGAGATGAGGCCCTGCAAGTCAGGGCGACAACAGCACCGAGCACTTTTTCTGGTGCCTCTCATAGCTCTGCCGTCATGGCCCAAAGCACCAGTGGTGCCCAGGATGGTGCAGGCAGTTACGTTAGCAGAGGTGATTTAAAACCTCCACCTGCCAGTAGCACCCAGCACAGCCACCATTACTGGGTCTGGGTCCTAAGGACATGGCTTCAAACCCCTTCAGCATAAACCCAAAATCTGGCACTCTCCACCTTTGCCCCCCAAAGCCTGGATGGCTTTGACTTTCATGGGGCAGGCACCAAGCCTGGCCCTCCACACTGTACTACCCTCCCCAACACAGCCAGCATGAAATAACTTCCCTGCCTGCATTTCCCTTTCATTTTATCTGTTTCAGAATTGAGCCACGAAACAGTTCAAGAGCTAAAGTGCTGATATGCCAACCGGTATTTGAAGGGAAAAATATTTTTGTTCTTTTAGTGTCCATTAATTACCTAAAATACTGCTTACAGAGGAGCCTCACTCCTCCATAAGGAGAAGAGAGAGAGAAAAATTGAAATTATCTATATTTCAATAAGGAGGATAGTTAAACTCTGAGTGGAAGACAAGGGGGAAAGGCTTTTCCAGCTGCAGGGCATTGCCCCACATCTGGCTGAGTGCAAGTGGATGCCTGGCACAGCTCAGGCGGGGTTCCTGGACCCCAGTGAAGATGCTCAGCATGGTCCAGCCCAAAACTAACCTGCTTCCACCTACAGAGCTGTGTCTGCTGTGAGTGGAAACAGGTCCTCCTCTTCCTCGGGCCTCTGCTGCTCACAGTCCCAGGCCCTAAACGCCCATGGAAGGGCATTAGACCAGCTGGACTCCCACCTCAAGGGTACCATACCCATGCATGCACCTCTGCAGATATGGTTAATACTCATCTGACCATGTAGTCTTTGGTGCCTGATAACTTAAAAAAAAACCAAACCCAAACAAGTATTTCTCTTCCTGGTGTCTGTGGTTGAGAAATGTTTGTGCCAAGTGCCATTCACCTGGTGGTTACAGCTACCTATATATTTATATTTGACTTGCACTTGACTTAATACTACGTGAACTGGTGAGAGTAAGAGGACGTTGATCTCTGCCTTACTGCTTTGCTTCACAACAAAGGTGTAGGCACAAGAGGTGGGCTCACCACAGAATATTCATGGATTGTATTTGGGCAGGAACAGTTTGTAAACATCAGAAGAAATAGAAAAAAATATTTGTGTTGCGAAACAGTAATGTGTCATTAAAAGACAGTTTACTTTTCAGACATGTACAGTGCTCCACATTGTTCCCATGCTTTTCAAAGGAAATGATTAGTGTTATTAGCACAGCAGTCCTCTTCAACAAAAGCAACTCTAGCCAAGTTAATGTTTAAGAAGGAATTAAATATTAACTCAAAGGAAAGCACAGAAGTCATAATGGTTTCAGACCATACATCAGACACACACAAAGAAATATTGCTGTTAAAGAAAAAAAAAATGGGGGAGGTGGGGGCGCAGAGCAGGTTTGGTTCCCAAAACTAAAAATCTGAGCTCTCCTGCCTCAGCTCCTTCAGGTTCCCCGAGATGAAGGATAGTATTGCCTCTTTGCTTTTTCACCCCAGGACAGGTAATTTTCCTCCTGCATTTGGTTTAGCAGTGACTCTTTAACAATAGAAGGTGGATCACAGTGACTTAAGCTGCTAAGGAGGGCTGCAATTTGATTCCCAGCCTGAGATTTGCAGGTAAGATAAAGTGCAAAGGTGACTAAACACCACAACAAGCAAGGTCTAGCCCCATGGCTTTGCCTGGAAGGGAAAACGGATTATTATTATTATTATAGCAGCAAATCTACCAAGATCTGTTCCTTTTCTCCTGTTCCAGCTCCAGTACATGAAAATCCTTGCAGCTGTCTGAAGATGGTTTTATAGTGGCAAAATGACTTGTTATATTACTCCACAACATGCATTCTGCCCTGTTTTACAATAATCCCTTATTCTCTTTCCCATCTTTGCATTCACTACAAGCTTATGAACTGAGAACAAAGCCATGAATATTACCTGCACCACTATAAATGCACATTTTTATACTGCATGTTGTGCTGAACTTCCAGAATAATATTCTCATTAATATGAATGTTTGGTCCTAGACTATATCTACACTGTACTTTTCATCTTCAAAGCATTTTAGAGATATTAACTAATTAATCCACTCAAAGCCCTTTGGGGGAAGCAAACTATCATCATAATATTGTTCTTAACTTTTTTTTCTTTTTTTTTTTTTTTTACAGACAGAGAAACTGAGGCAGGGAAGTAACTTATTCAGTGCCTCAGAGGGAAGGAGTGTGAGAAAGTTGTCAGGACTTGCTCCCTCCCTGTCCTAAACCCAACTTACTACTGTAGCTCATCTGCACCTCATCACTTGTCACTGTGGCGAGCGTGCCTTCCTTCCATGCTCATGTAATTTTACAGCAACTCTTCAGCACATGGTCTTTAATAAATTGCAAACACCAGATAAGCAGCTCTATACACAATAGGAAAGGGGGGGGGGGGGGGGGGGGCGTTGCTGGCAGGGAGAGAAAGAAAGAAAGAAAGAAAGAAAGAAAGAAAATGCCAAAGTAGCTTCAGGAGGAAAGTGACAAATCACTGGGACCAACCCAGCCTCATGGGCTACTTATTTCAGCCTGGAAAGAGACTTGCCAGTACTGGCCGTTACTGAGCAGTGTGTGCTCTTAATGGGCAAGTGGATGAAAATTCCCCTTCCCTAGGGGAGCACAGCAGTGCAAAATGAAATCTCCACTCTAGGAGTATTTATTCATGGGAATGGCTATGTATGCAGCCTGTCTCTGGAACTCAAAAGGACTACTAACACATATAAACAGAAATTCTACACGTTCCAGTTTGAAGGATGGAGGGAAAAATTGTCCATGGTTTTTGGTTGCTCACTAAATGCCTACCTCTGTGAAGCCCAGATGTCTTGGGAGCCTGCTCTGGAAGGCCTGTCCCTCTTTCACCAGTGGGTCCATAACACATTTTCCAAGTTCTTTTATCCCTTGTCTTGTAAGGGAAATGAACAAACCTGCATGGAACGGTTTCTCCCCTACACTTCATCATCCGGAAGCCAGTACATATTGCATCTTGAGGGATGAAAACTAACTCGGGCCTTAAAAGCTAAGCTTTTAGGAGTCAAAGGCTAAATAAATAATGATTTTCACAGGGAATCACCCATACAGAGCCTGGAAAGAGAAGTCTAAATGGACTCTACAGAGCACCAAGACACAATTATTCCTCAGATAATTGTTGCAGGCTGGAGCAATAAGCACCAAAGTCCGAGCACAACTTGACACCAAATTTTGCAGCAGGATGTTCTTATGTTTTTTCTAAGTGCTTTTTTCAGGCAAGAAGAGCTTTCCATCTGTTTTCTTTCTTTGCTGCAGCTTTGTCGAAGAGAAACTTACCAACCTAAAACGCTGATTTAGTCCCACCACTTGAACAGCTGTAGAATGACAACAACTTCTTACGACCAATTTCTCTTTGCCAGGTAAATTGCCCAAACTCAACACCAGCACAGTAGGGTCCACTGATGCAAACTGCAGAGTCTGGGACACCATGTTACCTGGAAGCATTATTGCTGTGTCCATGACAGTCCCAATAACAACATCTAATAATTGAACTGATTTATCAAAATCCAAACAGCAATTTACAACAGTGAGGCAATTTGTATGGCTTCAGGTGAAAAGGTCTCCACCAAGGCCTTTCAGAAATGCTGTACATTTCCCCCCCCCCCCCCCCCTTGGCTTCATTGCGTCATGTTTTACAACTACTCATCAGGTATTGGCTAACTGGGGCTATTATGATGAGAATATGATATCGCTAGCATTTTAATCCATTGCTTCACTATACCTTTCTTAAATATTTTCTGTTCTCAACAAACTGATCCAGCTGCTTTCCGGTGATGTTATCTTGCACTTTTTGCTCATTTTGATAGCTCTGGGAGATAAGTGCAACTCCTCCCATACCTCTGTCCCTTCTTACACGTCTGTCTGCATTGAGCAGCTTGTTTCACAGTTCCTTCCAGCCACTGCCCACACATTGGCCCTTATCAGGCCAAGAATCTCAAAATCATACTCAGTTGCACAATTTTTTGCCCCAAACTTTTTACATGAGGTTGCTAATATTATACTCATCAGTCTGTTTTAAAGTACTGTACACTTTGTTTGAATTACTGCTCTAAAAGACTTGTGGGGTTACTATCAGAAGTTTTAGTGACACATTTCCTTTCGGTTAATGGTAATTTTTTGCTCAAATAGGTTCACTCCTTTTCTACAGCTGGGTAGGTAACTGGATCTGCAGCTAGACTCACCAGGACAGGAGTCTCCGGGTCTGTAGAGCAGTTCTGACAAGTGGCATCTGCAAGACCATACTGACTACTGCAACCCAGGTTTGAGACAGGCACGTGGAGCCGTTTCCCACTCACAAGGGAAGTGCCAGGCTGAGGCAGGAAACGGGTAGTTCCCAGCTGAGACTTTTTCAGCAGCCTTTTACAGAAAGTACAAAGTTGCCCAGGTCAGAGCAGCCATTTCCGTCATTAAAGTTCACAGGGCTTAATTTCAGAATTTCCTCAGGTGCTTACGTTTCCGATAATCATTATGTTTATGCTGCAATCTACCATCTCCACATAGACCAAAGTAGCACTATAGTGGGCAGAGACAGCTGTCAAAATAGAAACATACGAAGATTTAAAAGCAGCAGGATGCAAACAGGATTCAACATCCCTGTACCCCAAATTCACATTTCTCGCAAAAAAACACCCTTATCACCAAAATCCCTTTCCATTGTGACTCTTACCTCTCATAATCGGAATGGTGTGACATAAAAGCCACTAGATACCTTTTTTAAAGAACATCTCGAAAAGCAGCTCACTCCCATCACGTTTGATATTATTTCCAGAGAGAATCATGGGCTAAACAGCACATTTACATAAGCGATGCCTGTGCCACTGTCTATAGGTGGCACAGGCAAGCATATCAGATGTGGCACGGTATATTTTTCAGACATGTTGCATGTTTGTATCCAGATCTCCAAGTGCCTGCTGAGAACCTGGGAATAAATACTTTCAGGGAGAATTGGAGGACTGGTAAAAGCTTAAATTGATCAAGATAAATACCAATTCACTGTGGGTATCTACTGTAGAACTGGCACTACAGGGTTCAGGACATTGCAACCCAGAAACTGCATCTAAATATAGTATTGCAGACAGCCACTGATGTGTCTCACTTCCATTCTGCTATGGAGTTACTTCTCTGACTGTTTCCAACAGGTTGATAAGTTTGAGGTTTTGATTTTGACACAGCTTCCACTCCTCTGCTGCTGTACCAGTCCACGGAAGTATCACCAGTAATAGACCTTATTGGTGGCACTGAATCTTCCTTTTAGCTATGATCTTAAATGCCATCTCAACCATCTCCTTTTACTTGCTGATGCCCAGAATATGGTAAGGTAGGCATTTTCTGCATCCACTTGCCAGTACCCTTAATACCAAAGATGACTGTTTTTCATTTTTGCCACTGGTTCCTCAATCACACACTGTAGTGAGTTCCAAGGTGCTCAGCTTTGCAAAAATCACAACTTGGCTAGCTTTTCACGATGACCATATGCTGATTCCCCAGGTAGATTTTGCAACTAGCAATGCTACCTCTTTTCCCCGCTCTCAATTTCTCTATAGCTCACAGTTTCTCCTCCTCATACAGCAATTATTCTGTGGGACAAGTTCTGTAGCAGCTGAATTCTTTAATCTTTTTCCAGGTGCAGAGTGCCTAGAAGAAATCTCAGACCTTCAAAACCATTTTGATACTCTTTTCAGCAGTTTTGCTGTAGGGATACCACAATTTAGGTCTGCTCAGACTAGATTTCTGGAGTTGCTTCTGTCTTTATCATCTGAATCACTTGCCTGTCCCATTCTGTGTGCCACAATACTAGTATCGGCAACTAGCAGTGACTTTGGCATTGTCAGTACTAACTGCACCTTCATGTTGTAAAGCTCCTCTCGGCATCTTTCCTATGTTTTATATTGGCATAGTGGAATGAGGATGATCCATTACAAAGATTCTAATATTTGCAGCACTTGATGACATCTTCTCATTCTTCCCTTTGATAGTGCAATGCCTTTACTGGTAACACACCCTCTACGTGGCATACAGTTTCCTGTCTGCGTGCAGCTGCCCTGCCCTGGTGTTAGACTGAGGTTTAGAACAGTTTCACATTATTATTCTAGAGTTAGAATGATGCCTGTAGAAGACAGTGCTCCATATTTTTTTTTTTTTTTCTGGGGGGGGGGGGGGAGGTGGTGTCTACATATGCTTACAAACTTTTCAATAGTGATATTGTCTGCCACAATCAATGCAGGTGGCACTGTACTTGGAGCATTATTTCAATACAGCGGGATTTTCTTCTCCCCAGAACTTCCTTCTCATTTGTTCATCTTTTCCTGCTTTCTTCTATGTGTTTGTTCCTGTAAAACTTGGTTTATTTTTATACTTTTCCTTTTATGTTTAGACTCTGTTTGGTGTGAGCTACCTTGCTATCTTGGAACATAGCTGTCATATTTGACAGGCTTATTTCTAACTTTCTGGGCAGCCCTGTTTGAAGTTACATCATTTCTGTCCTTACCACTAAGATAAAGTTTCAGATTTGACATTCAAACAGATCATCCATTTCTACCACTGGTGTTAACCAAGTGCTTCTCAGCAATGGCTGATGAAAACTTTTTGCACGTGATACTTCCTGCCTTTTCTGCAGTTTGAAGATGTTGCTGAAGAGCAGCTGGAATTTTACAAGGGCTTCAAGCTGCTGCTCCTGGAACCTATGGCAGCTATTGCGCACCAATGGTTCAACAGGATCTGCCCCTTTCTGTCTTTTTTGGTATCCTTGAAGAGTGTCACAGCCTTCTTGGTTTGTTCTTTTGGCATTTGGGTTCTTTGCTTGTACATATTATAAACATTCTTGGGGTTTTGATTTCATGTACTCACATGAGGCCACTTATTTCTGACACCAAGTTCGACATCTAAACATGAAGAGATAGGCAAAAAGCCAAAGCTGTCCTGCATTTATTACTTCATCTGCATGAACCGTCTTTTGTCATCAGCCTTTTCCTGAAAGCAGTGTTCTCTAAATTTCTAGACATTACCCTACATTCAGTAGTCCAAGTGCTCATGCAGTCAACAAAGCTACCCTAGCAGTTCTCTGAACACCAAAGGATGGATCCTCGCACACTTCAGAGGTGGCCCGTTGGAGAAATCACTTTAATGCTGGGACTGCTAAATGTTGTTGCTAGAATTTCAAAATTTCTGCTTTGACATGTCTCTCACTGTAACAACACATATAGAAGTAACAAAGATGTGGGAGAGCAAGAGATATAACCCACAGCAGACAAACTTTAAATAAGTCCTTTCCACAGTAATGCTGGATAGGTCTTCTCTGCCTTAGGTAACTTGACCGTTTTACGTGTAAAGGCTACAGTCTTGTGAAATGTTATCTGAGTTCCTGCATGCATAGGGGCATGTGTGAGGGTCAGCTATGCATGTATATCCTGAGTCTGGTCTGGAAAGACCAACAGCATCATTAAGGAGCCATCCTCACAACCACAGTATGTATTTCTATATTCCTGTTCCAATTAATGTAACGGCAGATCTGGTTATCTGACTGGAGTAGATAAGGAAGTGAAACCATTCGAGTAGAAAAGGACCATAAACCACAAGAGAACATATTGTAAGAATTATTGATAGCAACCCAAAAACTCCAAAGAGTGTATTGCAAGAGTTGCCCACATACCAGGCCATGCATGAGTTCAGTGTTACTGCTACCTGTGCTAGTAGAAGTAACAGACAAAAAGGAAGAGACACGCAAAGTTCAAAGTCTACGCTATCTGATAAGGCCTGTCAGAACGAAAACCAGGACGTACTGCCAGAACTAAATTATTTCCTCAGGACAAATCATGCATTCGGAATCAAGCAACATGGGCTGAACAGATAAAGCCCATTTGTATAACATAATAATGGATAGGCATATATTTCACCAAAACAGTAAATAAATACACTCTACAAACACAAGGCAAAACCACAGACACAGCAGACAACACAACATCCTTTCTGCTGAGACTTGAACAGCAAGACACAAAGAAAAAACCTAAAAAGCGACCGACTGATAGATATGCATATGCTTTCTGAAAACTCTACACCTCTGAATAAAGAAAGAAAAGTTAAAGCTGTCTCCCCTCTTGCAAAAAGGGATTACACTTGCTCCAACATGAAATCACCTTCAAAGAGTACCCAAGAATTTCTAAAATACCAAGGAATGGAAGCCAAAAAAACCCCCAACCAACACCAAAAAAAAAACCCCCAACAGAACCAAACACAGAAAAACATACAGTCTTCCCCAAACTAGAAAAAGAACTTTTTTCAGGTAAATGAGACTTAGTCAAAACAAACAAATTATTCAAGCAGAGAAAGAGCACGTCGTATATGTGATATGTGATGAGACAAATTTTAAGGGACTAAAATATTTGATATGCAAACAGGCTTCACTAATTGCACTGAATTTTCCTATCTTGGTGGAGACAAAAAGAGTGCTTTAATAGGCATCCCTACAAGAGGTTTTCTGAATGAACAGGGCTTGTAGGAACTTGGAGTGCCCTCATTGCAGAAAATGCCTGATAAGGACGGAAACCTTCCCATGTGAACTGTCCCCATTCAGGAGCATGGAGCAATTAGCAGGACAGTGCTACCATCCCTATGATCCAACCAAACCACTCTCGCAGGCAGTCTCCATCATTAACCAAGCCAGCCCAGCCACCAAGACTGCTTTCTGCTTCAGGACGATCGCACGTGCTCCAGACGCTACTCCTGTTTTACCAGTAGAGAGAGATTTTATTTCCAGTAAGCAATGGTGCAGGACAGGCAGGGTTCACCCTGCTTTTTACCCTGCATCTCTCTACAAATGGCCGAGCTTAACGGTCAACACTTTCCCTACTCTGCAGCAAGACTTTAAGGAATTATTTTGTATTCAAAACATATAGATACTGCTTTTCCAAGCTACTCGCATATTGGAGCAAATAGTACAGCAGGGGAAAGAAGAAGTGTTTACAGGTATTTCTTCAAGAAAACCCTGAAAATTCATGGTGTTCAAGGTTCTTTTTTGTGAGCTTACTGCAAACATTCATAGCAATTTAGTTCCATCTTCAAGAAGGTTCACAAACATGGATAACACTGCAGCTTCTTGTGCAAACATATATCCATTAATGAAGATATGCTAAAAGACTGGCACAACTATTTGCATTGAGAGCATTTGCAGAGCTAATGTAAAAGCTTCTTGTGGTTTGGGAATTCCCAAGGCAGGTATCAAAAAATGAAGTGGAAAAAAAAATACAGCACACTGCAAACAGCCAATGGAGGTAAAGCAAATAACAAATAGTCAAACCAGGTACAAGTACCCTCCAAACTCAGCTATGCTACCCCTAACCTTTCACTGAGCAAGATGAAAAGTTGGTTGAAAAAAATGAAATAAAATTAAGGAAAAAAAAATCAAAGAATGTTTGTGTGATATTTGTAAACAGAAAGGATACATTTGCCAAACACATTTTTTCTGCAGTTAGTTTGCTGTTCTTAGCCAGATTCTTCATACTTCTGTCTGCAACAGCCTCTGTTTATTCTTTTTTGCTCAGCTCCACACTGGATTCAGGTTTGTTCCAGATAAACAGAGACAAGACTGGGCTAATGGCATGAGGTCAGTCAGTGCCAGGTGGCACCACCAATATGGCCTTCAGCGCTTCACTTTGGCATATAGATATTCTGCTTTTATTGACTGTTCACAAAATGTCACTGTAACACTACGCAACCAACAACAAAAAGGACGAAGGACAGACAGCAGAAATCATTGCAGCCAACCCAGAGCTCAGCAGACCTCCTGGGAGACCAGGAACCCTTCACCCTCCATGCTGGGGAGAAGGGGCACATGCACCGGCAGCCATCTCCCGTGCATCCACCGTGGTGGGCCAGTTCCCCTTCTGCATTGCAGCTCGTCACTCACTCTCCTTCTCCCACAGACCCGGGCACTGAGGATGATTTAATTCATGGTGTTTCTGTGTGGTTCATTCGCCACCGCCACACAGACTGCTGACTGGCACAGCGGAGGGACCAGCAAAGCCTGGAACGGGAGCAGGCAGGAGAGAAGGACTAGGAAGTGTTTTCACCCAGGTCTACCACTGAAGTCAACGCATTGTGCAACCTCATCCTGCAAGGCTGAGGCAGCTCAGGGCTCCTGAAGAAATCATGTTTTGTTGCCAAGACATGCTTCTAGTAGGGACAGGGAATTTCTATTTCCTGGAAACAAGTGAAGCTGGCTAAAACAGTTGCTTACGATGTGCTGTCTATTGTAGTTCCTCAGACAGAAGCACCCGTTTCTATTAACCCAAGTAAATTCAGGGCCACAGAGTACAGCTTGAAATCAGGGGTCTTTTATTAAAAAAAAAAAAAAAAAAGGAGAAAAAAACCCCCAAGTAATAACTCTGTTTTTTATTTAGATTAAACCAAAACCCAGCCGCATTAGTTTAACCTTGGGCTTTGGTGGACTGACATGCCTGAACAGACCTTTACACTGCCAGGGCTGCAGATGCTGAGGTAACAGGAGAAGAGCAGCAGAAAGCTGTAACCTGTTGCTAAGATCAGGCAGCTTCTAAGTCCTAACCATGACCACAACAGACAGCCCATTTGAAGGAGAAGCACATACAAAGGACAGAGCAGCTGAGTTTATGCTGGATTCTTCACCAGCACTTCTAAATGCCAGGAAAAAAAGAGGGGAGGGGATGGACAGACAAAGGGGTCACAGGGAAAGCTTTGGGGAAATGTCATGTTCTTTAGCTGGCAAAAACCCACAAATATACACACCTATAGTGATTTATGGTGTTAGTCACACACGCAGATAAAAATGGGTTACAAGTACCAAGGATTTATAACAATGGTCAACAAAACCAATTTGCTCATAACCCTTAGAGACAGTTATGTCTCCTTCCCAAAGGGTCTTATAGCAAAAATATTTGCAAAAGCCAAACACAATACTAAACACAGAACCATAAAAATAGGAATACAGAGTTGGGACAGAGCTATGCATACTGGCAGAGACCGCCACCAGCCCCTGCTCTGGGAGCAAGGTAGGTACATAGAAGAAGTGTCTGTTCTTCAAAACTTCTGACTTCTGCCTACACAAGTGACAAGGTCAGACCAGAGACAGTCAAACCTGACAACAAGCTTGACAACATTGAGAGCTGGTGTTGAAACAGCACCATCAGGAACTATTTTAGCAGAAAATGCAGGTGGGAGAGGAAAGGAGTTCAGCTGAAGGAGCCCCTCACCCCATGGAAATGAAGAAACACACCCTTTGTGCTTGGGTCAACTGAACTCAAATATTCTTCTCCTACTCAACTAAAACTATGTAAATATTTAAGGCAAATGGGGCACCATTTCTCTCTCTTTCTTTTTCTTTTTTTTTTTTTAAACCCGCCCCCCCCTCAGCCCTCCAGCCATGTGTGTACACACCCCCTTGGGTTACACAAATAACAGGCAAGACTCTCCCAGATATCTGCCAGAAAAAGAAGTTAGTGCTATTTACTGTTACTCAAGCTTGGGATTTCTCATAGCTAAACAGATAACCAGCTTGCACGTTTCCCTTCACCTTTTAACTGCACTTAATTTTAGCAGGTACAAAAATGTTTACATTTAGAGGAGGGAGAAAAAAAAAAGGCAAAATTCATTAGACAAACACAAGCAGCAACATCTGTCACCAACCAGCACAGCCCATCCAGTTGGAAAGCATTAGGGACAGGACCCCAGCTGTGCCGGAGCTGGGAGTCTGTGGAATCATGCACGGTGAGTTGTACACTGGCCACCAAGGACTCCGGCGTGCCGGGTCCCCAGGGCCCGCAGCTGCGGCCGCAGCCCCCCGCTCACACATGCCCAGCACCCTAGGCATCGCCAGCACCCCTGGATGCGCGAGGAGGATGATTCACTGCTGAAGCCAAAAGCATCGCACAATTAAACAAGCCCATTTAACTCGTCATTAAAATGCATGCTTGTGAAACAGGACTTGGGGCAGAATGAGCACTAACCTGAACGCTCAGCAGCAATGTTGTGCTGGCCTGATTACTGCTGCATGCCACCTTCTTGGCCTTCATTTTGGCTCTCTGGAAGGTGCCCATGCTGCACCTATCTCCAGGTTATTAGCAAGCTCACTAAGGCAGGCACATCCCACCTGCACCGTAAACCCAAACCAGGTCTGAAAAGGCTTAAGGAAACAGCTGAAATCTTCTACCACTACTAAAATACCAACAATCTCTACACAGCTTTAGGTCACAGCTACAATGGGAAAATAGCTTTATTTTTACTAGGCTATGTTTTGTAAGTAGCAGAATTTTGAATATATATTATACCTTTTATCAAAAGGAACTAAACAATAGGTCTTCAAAAATGCATATGGAGACACTCATTGTTTTAAATATTATTTTAGATATACTGGACATTTTTAACCAGCATGCCAGCTGACATATTTTTAAAAATTCTGTTTTCATGCTCTAAACATGACCTGCAGGAGAACATGTCTTTAATATGCTTTCTGATGGTGGTTAAGCCCTGGCTGAGATCAAATCTGCATTAGACAAAAGATCATTCCAGGAACCAGGGAACTTCTGTTCTACCACCAAAGCTGTTCATTACTGCAGAGTAGGTGGGTCACTGCATTTGGATTTTGCTCTTTCTCTTGTAACAATGCTGTAGTTACAAAGGTGGCTCAACAGGTTCTTCTAACATCACAACTCATTCCTGCTACCCACCCACTTTTTCAGCAAGCTTTTCATATGCTAAGTGACAGCAAATCAGATATAATCATCCTGCCAGTGTATTCCCGCATCTTCCTATACAACAGGTACCGTCATAAAATACTGTCCTTGCGAGGCGGCAGGAATGCTGGGCTCAGCAGGCTGTGCTACCTACCTGACTTTCTTTTCTGCTTTTATTTCTAACACGTGCTTTGTTTCCCTTCCAGACAGAGGTCTCTGCTTGACGACGGGCCTATGTGCATTTTTCATGCTTGTTTCTCATGCCAATTTGCGGACAGGCCAGCAGCGGCTGCTCACGCAGACACAGGTCATTTCCCTGCCTGTGGCCCACAGTCTCCACGCTGCTCGTCATCACAGCAATAAAGGCATGTGTTTATGTCTCCAGGTAGCTGCTAAACCTGTGTCTTTTAGTGAGGGCTCTGACTCATGCAGGGAAAGGGCTTACACTGCAACTTCTGCAGTAGTTCCCCAGGTTTCCCTCCCACACCTACACCAGAGATTTTCACCCTTCCTGCCAGGACAGCTCTGCAGCTCGTGAAACAACAGCTGATCTGCCACAGATCACAGCCTAGCATATGACAGCAAGCCATTAATGACAAAGGTGCAGTGTCACAGTCCTCACCCCAAGCTAAGCTGTCCTCATTTCTCCATCTAAGCCCTCCAGTGTGTGCCACTTCTTCCAGGAGTGTTTACAAAGGGTTACTACAGCTAAAACCTCCTGACTTGGAAGATATAAATATCACAGCTGCAAAACATCATACTTAGGTTCTTTTGAGTAAGGAGCCAAGATACAAATCTGTCTTGCATCGCATCACCTGGACACTTAGACTTCTGTGGGCAGAACATTGTATGTGCCGTGGAAGCGATACAGCAACGTATGAATTATCAGTCTTTGAATTCTCAAGCAGTTAGCCAAAATTGTTTCCATTAAGTGGAAAAATTGATGACAGTCTCTTCTCTCATTGATGCAATAATGTTTCTGTAAAAAAAAAATAAATCAAATCAAAGTCCTACTTTTTTTGAACAAAGGCTTGAGAGATAGTTACTTTGCCAAGCTTCAAGCCTCATACAGAAAGTACTTAACATAAAAAAAAAAATCTTTCCTCAATTTTTTCTGTCTTTAGGGCTGTTTTAACAGGCTTCAATAGCCCTGTCTGACTGGCATTACTGTTTCTCTCTGGCTCAGTTTCCCTGAGCAAAACCCCACACAGTATTACCCCTGCACCCCACCCAAGACCTCCTTGGTTGTTCCTACCTGTATTTTAAATGAAAGGTGGTTGTTAATCATCTGGCTAGAAGCCAGCCTACAAAAACATGCCACTTTTCATCCTGCTTTCCTATTCCAGCCTCCAAGGCTCCCTACCTGCTTTGTCCTGGCTGTAAGAAGCACAGTGCTTTCTAGCAGTGCTCTGGGATGGTCACCCCCGAGTAGCCAGAAAGCACAAAGCAAGACCCAGAGAAGCATGAGGTTGAAAGTATGAGTGCCAGTAAACACAGGAGAATCAACCCTGCTAGCTCCTTTCAAGCTTTGAAGAGTCCAGACACCGAGCAGGAAAGCAAGTTTACCATCTTATGCCATGGGAAGGGGCTGTGGCCAACTGGGACCATCCTCCTTGCTTGATTTTCAAAAGGCAAACTGAGATCAAGAAAGCCACGAGGAAAGAGTAGTTCATTTTTTTCCTGCTGAAACCCAGTGACAGACTTTGCTGGCCACCACGCAGGTCTGAGCTCTCACTGAAGTATCCTGACAGTCTCGTTACATACGTCCAGTGCTGGGTACCCTGGAGATTCTGGACACCTGACCAAAATGTCTGGCTCAGCACCAGGTACTGCCATAGGTACCGTTGTACAACATTTTCTCTACTTTCTTAGTAGACTTTTCCCCTTGGGTTACTCTTGCTCAGCTATCCTCTTCCCTATAATTGACTTGCATAACCTAACTATTTTTTTCCCTTTGTTGGAAAAGCCAGCATTTCTATTTTAAAAAAAGAAATCAAACACTGCTAATTAACAAATTCATTGTGAAAAAGAGCAAAAGCTAAACAGAAATTGAAATTCCCAGCCAATCAAAATTTCAGAACAGACTGAATAATATCAAAGACAAAACTGAAGTAATTTCAAACCTTCAAAGGTAGACTGTAATGTTATGGAAATGGTTTTCAATCACTCCTTCTAAATAAGGCTTATTTGAAATTAACACCTTTTTGCAAAGAGCTGGATGAATCAGCATTTTCCATTGGAAAAACATTCCATGTGAAGATTTCCAGCTTGTTCTAAAGCTTTCATCGAGCTTGGCTTTCTTGCCTGTCTTGTACAGTGTTTACTTTAGCATTGTTACATCATATTTTGTCTCATTCTCGCAGTTCTCCTTTCTGGTTCTGCCCAGCTTGACAGGGCTAATATTTAAATAAGTCATCACCAACGCAAAAGTGAAGGGCTACTAGAAGTAGTAGACAGCAAGGCACAGGGCTCAACACATTCCCCAGTTCTGTGGGCACAAATCCCATAAGTAAAGAGGAATGGCTGCAACTGTCCTGCTTAAATCACTCACCTTCTGCTGCTAACTGAATATACAGTTTGATTGACTAAAAAATCCTTCCTCTGAATTAATTTTATATATGGGTCAAAGGAATTGACTATTACTTTTTATTTATATTACAATGAGAACCAGCTGGAATATAGTTTGATATCCTGTAGATGTTGTACAAATTAACACGTAGGTAGACTGAAGCACTATGCTTTGTTAGAAGAAAGAGAAGGGGTAAAGTAAAGCAGGAAGGGGTGAAAGAGGAGCAATGGCCATCTAGAAAAAGAAAGAGGTCTTGGGTATGATGGGCCAGTACCTTCTTCATGTAATTACGGATGTTCTTATCCATCGCATACAAATGAGCTTCTGTTTCTTTCCAGGATCCTACTGAGACTTTGAGATGTGTTGATTCCTTGTGGCAATAAAATACTCAGCTCAGTCAGCTCTGCCAAGCGCTATTAAGTCAGAAGTATCAGGCACAAGCAAGGGAGAATGGCAACCCTGGAGACCACTTTCTTCAAATGTACTGCTGCTCAGGCAGGAAAGGGAATTTCTGTGGTAGGCAGAATATAGTAATTGACCCTATAATAATTCCACTGCAAAATTTTGGGCATAACATGTAAAATAAGCAAGTGGCAATGTGATCTCAGTCTTACAAAAATTCTGATCCATAGTTTCACAAGGTGCTTTGCAACAGCAGCTCCCTGTGCTTTACAGAGTCTTACTAAAACAAGCAGTGCTTCGTAATCCAGCTAAGGCTGTCATGGGGCAGTACAGGCTAGCAACATCCTCAGTCAGAGGATGCATTTCCAGTGAAATCCCGCAGCTGACCATGTTGTGCTCAATACACTCCAATACCCATATTAACAACCCAAAGAAGTAAGTACGTATAACTGCAGGTAACACTTGAAAGTGACAAAAACGTTATAAGCAGTAACAAAGGCCAACCAGTCTTCTGATCTGCTCTCTAACAGCTTCCATACTAAATTCATCTGAACAGCATCATGCTAAAGCAGTCTTACATTTAGGAACATTGTAAAGAATGGGGCTCCCTTGTGTTCACAGATCTAAAGAGACCATTATTGGCCAAGTGCAAGTCTGGAGAGGCTTGACACTGATAGATGATAGAGGATCAACATAGCACATCAAAATGGAAGTTAAATGTGGTTTACAATTTCCAGTTACCATCAGGGAATGTGAATAGTCATAGAGATTATACTGATCTGTAATTTGGCAGAAAAAGAAAGTGTCTGGAAGCTGAAACAAAAATAGTAATCAGTGCAATAAGGTCTGAACTGAAACAACAAAAAAAAAAAGTATCAGTAGAATAGCATAGCTTGGAGCAGGCTAGCACTCCAGCACCTGAGCTTCCTTACCAAGGCTGATGTCTTTATAATTGTTGAAGGCATAATCCTCCTCTTACAGAAACAGTGATGTCCCTTTGGCCCAAATAACGCAGCACTTCCCAGCAAGATGTGGTTACAGCCCATGATAACCCCAGTTATAATACTAGTGACAAATTCCCCAAGCAGAAATTCATCACAGGATCAGGGCTAGCACTCCTAGTAGTTCCCTCTCCTTTCCAGAGGCTCCTTAAGAATGTTCACTATTTAAATCTGATGTTTCAGTCAAAACAACAACAACAAAAAAACCAACCCAACAACCAGCATTTTCCAAAAGCAAGAAAGGGAAAAACCCCAGCTGATGAGTATTAAATATGGTCAGAATAGCTTTCCAAAAGTCTGTTTTGATAAAACCACAATTTCTTCCTAAAATTCAATTAATGCTAGGGAAAGCCCCACAGGAAAAAGTATTTAGAATTTAATTGAGGAAACTTAAGAAATGTCATTTAAAATCTCATTATCTGATGTTTCACGTGTCTTATTTCTATAGTATTGCCTACAATATGAGCACAGAATAGCTGAATTACTTGCGGGAGCGGGGTTGGGGGGCAGGTGTGTGTGCGCTTGTTAGAAATCCCATTATGACTTCAATGACTTCAGTTCCTCTATTATTTAAAATATCACTCCTAGTCTAAGTCAAAATATCACGTTTGGCACTGAAACACCTTAACGCTATTTTGAACATCTAACAGACAAAAATTCAGAAATCAAAACTTTTGGAAAATGATGGTGAGCGAGGAACTCTCAAAACCAGTAATTTTTATTTCAACTCCAAATCAGGAACAGATTTCAAAGTGGCATGATTCTTCACAAAACTGATACTATCAGTCTGACTGGCTCTACATGACAGGTTGGTTTGTTTGTTTTTCTTTTTAGGAAAAGCTGTCTGTTGCAGAGAAAAATAGTATCATTTCCTACTTGATCGGGCTTGAAGAAAGATTTGCTTTGGCATTTGGCAAAGGCCAGTTCATCCCCACCTAGAGTCAGGAAGATCGTTCAGATTCCACCTCCTACGAAAAAGTCATCTGCATCTGCGGTCACCCTTTTAGGTCCTATATCTGTGAATCACGAAGAGAAACAGTGCCTGGCCAAAGGACTCCTTTCTTATCTTGCACTCTGTGACCCGATCAAAGACCTTTTTGTTAAAATAATGTTGAGTGAACTGACAGACTCAGAAAATCCAGACACATCTCTTGTGTATGCCCAGGAATGCAAAGCTGGTTACTGTCGGACCATAACCACAACCACATAAACACAACTTTCCATTTGAGGGTATGCATGTGCTCAGCTCTCCCTTTTTACCTTACTGTGCATGCTGGCAAGATGCTGGGGAGACATAATTGCAGATAAAAGCACCAGCCTCGCTATTAAAAAGGGCCTTGCTGCAATGAAAAATTGCTGATTACATGGAGGTGGGAAGTGCATGAAGACTGCTGCTGAGAGACAAGAAATCCAGTTACACGTGAGCCAGGAAGGAATAAAAAGAGAGGTCGGTCGTCCTCACAAGCGTTATTTTCATGTTCTGCACCCCAGACTTATGGAAGATCATGAAAGTAGTAGAGTTTCTTTAATCTATACTATCCTAGAGGATGGTCCTCCTAGTATATAGATTGCCACAGAAGCAGTAAGAACCTTAGACCTCTCTACATATATTGTGTCTAATTACACACAAAAAAGGAGTGGGTGACAACGAGAACATAGGATTTTTTGTAACCTTCTGGAATATTAAAACATAGACATTTTGTTAATTATGGCTATGTAAGGGGACTTTTTCTCTGTGTGTCTGCATGCACGCCTTCCCTTAAATCTCCTACAGACATGTTTATAGAAGGAAGGATAAATATTTTTCCATAGCTTCATGGAAAATTACTATGAGAAACCTTGGAGGAACACAGCTGTGGGGTCCTTCATTACCTCAGCATGAGCAGAGCCTTCTACGCACTGAAATTTCATTGTGCTTTGCTAGGTATGGGCTCCCAGTTGCACGCTCAGCCCTTCTGAAACACCACACCAAAAGGATCAGTATTTTTCAATCCAGTTAGTATTTTAGAGGGAGCCACCAAGGGGGAAGATTACTTTCTGACCCAACAGACTGCATACTGTTTCCCAAACCTATACCAAATTTTCTAACATGGGAAAAGGGGTCAGGAAGAAGCCATCTCTCAGATAAGATCCAAGCTAGTATACAAACACGCAAAGCCCTTCTACATCACCTTTTAACTGCAGAAACCTAACATCCTAGAAATTCACCTCCCTGAACTTCACACTGAGTTCAAGGCAGATATTCTTGTCTTAGACCTTGTCCCATACTGCAAAAATAACACTTTACTCCTCAGAGGTGGCTAAGTTTTTGCAACACATTTAAAAAACAGTTCGGTGCTTCTCAGTAAATCCACTAAAGGTGCCAGGGATTCTCTGCAATGAAGGGTTCTTTATAGAAATAAAAAAAATCCTATAAACAAAACCATGCAGTAGAAACAAAAACAAAACCCCACACCCACAAACTGGGGTTTTCACTGCCTCTGATCCCTCAGATGACACTGACCAACACTGGCATGAAGTTGATGGGTGAGCTGTAGAAATAAGGAAACAGGAAAAAAAATTAGGATAAAAAAATATTTATTATTAAGGGCTTGCTGCCTACTGAACAGTTGCTAACACAGATAAAAAGCCTTCACACTAAAAAACACTCGAGCCACTGTTTCTTCATACTGTCTCTGTCAGCACATATGTCCAAACAGCTGACTGAATAATTAGGAGGATAGCGGGGTTTATAGATCAAAAAATTTTATAGTGTGAATATTTTCATTTTGTATAAATATTGGTTTAAACGGAAAACCGGAAGCTTGAATATACAAGACAGGCTAGGAGTGAATAAGTCCTTGATATCTACCTGTAGCCTTCTTTAGCATCTTTGTATGTGCCCACTGATACACCAGCCCCCCTCACTGAAATCCTGCATCTTAACTCTGAACCACATTTCCAGTTCAGTGATCTGCCAGCTCTGAGCTGTGCTATTGACGATGGGTGACCTGCTGAATTTGAGATGAATGCTAACAAATAAAGAATTATTTTTTCCACAGATTTCAGATTAACTGGAGAACTGGACAAGCTGAGGCTCCCTTTTGTGGTGTGTCTGACAAGCCTGAGGGACAGGATGCCACCCAGAGGGACCCAGACAAGCTCGAGAAGTGGGCCCATATGAACTTCAAAGTTCAACAAAGCCAAGTGCAAGGTCCTGCACATGGGCCAGAGCAACCCCTGGAACCCATACAATCTGGATGATGAAGGGATTCAGAGCAACCCTGTGGAGAAGGACCTGGGGGTACTGGTGGATGAAAAGCTGGACACAAGCTGGCAATATGCACTCGCAGCCCAGAAAGCCAACCGTATCCTGGGCTGCATCAAAAGCAGTGTGGTCAGCAGGTCCAGGGAGGTGAGCCTTGTCCTCTACTCTGTGGTGAGACCCCATCTGGAGTGCCACCTCCAGCTCTGGGGTCCTCAGTACAGGAAAGACATGGACCTGTTGAGGTGGGCCCAGAGGAAGGCCACAAAGGTGATCAGGGGGCTGGAACCCCTATCCTGTGAGGAAAGGTTGAGAAAGTTGGCATTGTTCAGCCTGGAGAAGAGAAGGCTCCAGGGAGACCTTACTGATGCCTTTCAGTACTTACAGGGGGCTTGTAAGAAAGAAAGGAACAGACTTTTTAGTAGGACCTGTACCAACAGGACAAGGTGTAATGGTTTTAGACTAAAGGAGAGGAAACTCAGACTAGATACAAGGAATTTTTTTTTTTTTTTTTTTTTTGCTGTGAGGGCAATGAAACACTGGAACAGATTGCCCAGAGACGTGGTAGATGCCCCATCCCTGGAAACACTCAGGGTCAGGCTGGGCAGGGCTCTGAGCAACGTGACCTAGTTGAAGATGTCACTGCTCACTGCAGAAGAGTTGGATGAGGTGACCTTTAAAAGGTCCTTTCCCACCCAAACCATTCTACAATTCTTTCTATTCCTGGGTGACTGCCTGAAATTCCTGAACTCTACCTAAGTTAAATAAGTGCAAGGTCAGAATGAAGAAGTGGGTGACACTGTATAAACTGGTTTGGTTTTCTTTTTCTTTGGTACTTTCAAGATGCTCAGTTTCAAAAGCCTCTTCTTGAAAAAGAAGTTCATAATTACTCCTTTCATTCCTTCCCTTTTTAGCTGCTTAAAAGGGAGACATGAAAAAATAATAAATCACAAATGTAAAACCACAAAAAATTATCTGTATTGTTTTTTCAATTCAATCATTAAAAGTTTTCTTTTAGAAAAGAAGTAAACATTCTTTTGCAAAAGCAAATGTTCTGGTTTTAAAAAAAGATCATCTCTGAAAAGAACAAAATTTTCACTGACCAAAATTAATTGCAAGGAAAGGAAGCAGGGCTGGCCAATTGCCCTCCCACCCCCCGCCCAAATTCTAAGATATTTGTGGAAAAAATATCTTGGCCCTAAAAGGCATAATCCATTAAGTCAACAAGGTTCTGCTGACTTTACTGGAGCTTGGACTAGATCCTACATGAGAAAAGGACAGTAATTAAGCATGCAGCTGGTCAGACATGTCTCTCCAAACATAGCCAGGTTCAGTGATTTGGGTTACCCATTCAAAAGCAATGCACTCAATACGCCAGCCCAAGCATAGCTGTATAGCAAGCTGCTGCCTTCCTGGCCTTCCCGGCCTTCCCTTCCCGCTCCACAACCTCTTGAGGTCCCTCCACCTCGCAGTTGCTCCGGACATCCCCCTGGGGACATCCCTGCACCACCCATCCTGTTCCCCAACACCTCCCATGGCACAGACACCCTGTGCTCTCGCCTGCTCCCAGCAGGAGCTGTGCAAACCTTCCTCTTCCTCCTCCTCTTCCCATCCCCATGGTAGGCAAAGTCTCTCACTGTCCTTCACACTGCAAAGGCCACGTGCTAAGGGTGCTGGAAAAGCCCCTGACACCCCTCCAAGAGAAGACATGGTCTGACCTAGGGAAAGTGGCAGAGATGCTCAAGGCTGCGGCTGTGCTGCGGTGGGGACCCCACCTGCATCCTGGTTTCCCCCTCCTGGGCAGTTCTTCTGGCTCTGCCCCAGATCAGAAGTGCAGCACACAACTGACATTTTGGAGCCAGCCAGATGAGGCCATCAGCCCTAACCACCAAGCATACACTTGCTGACACATCACCAGCAAAGGAGGCCCTCAGCTGCACTGAGCCAGCAGACGTAGCTATGAGGTTCTGCTTCCTCCTCCTCCTCCTCGCCTGCACACAGCAGCCTGCGACCACGGACCTGCCGCTGAATTTCCTCAGCTTTTGTTGCTCTAAGCCTGGGTCACAGTGCTTCATGCTATTGTTCCCTCTTTTCCCTTCCGTCATGTATAAATAGCAGGCAGCATTAAAATGATAACATTGTCAGAGAGAAGGAAAAAAAATATGTTTTCCCTAGAGCTTCCCATTTCAGGCCTGTAACTGAGAAAAGCAAATATATATTACATTACTGTGACTAGTACTGAGGGAAACAAGCTCCCATCTTCTGTTTCATCTAAGTCTTTTCATGGAAGACTGAAGATAAGCCGTTTTCTGTCTGCAGAATAGGCTCAGGCAGGTTTTTTCTATATGCAACTAGTCAGTGCACACCTTAACAGGAGGTCAAATTAATACATTAAAAGAAAAAAAAAAAAAAGGGAAAGAAAAAATGCTGTTGCTACTTATCTTTGCAGCAGAGACGCTGAGTGCTGCTGAGCCTTTTTACTAATAGCGCTGTAAGGCAGAGAGATAGAAATCCCTTCCCTTTCCCTGGCAGAGCCTCGGTTAGAGAAGTTCTCCTGTCACAGGCTTTGGGTCGCCTCAAGCACTTTGATGATCTGGAGCTATAGCTACAGTAACTAAGCAAGCGTTTAAGGCCTGGACTCTGCTAACAAGCTCATTGCTGTAATTTATTACCAGCACAGTCCTATTATAGGCATCAGTGGCAGAAGCTGTTGCTTGTTTGCGGCCCCGGTGTTTTCTTTGTTAAATGACAGGGTTGCAAAAAAAAAAACCCAAACCAAACCAAATGCTGCATGTCTTCCCTTTTCTATAGGTGTTGACGTACATACACACACACCCCAAACGCTCACAAACCAGTGGTTTAATGTGTTACCCATTTTCTGGTCCCCCTTCCTTCCCCATTACTGCCCTCACAGCAGAGCTGGTAAACCAAGTGTGCTTTCATGCCTGTATTGCTTCCAAGTCTGGCAGCCCAGCTTAAACCCGTCTTCTACAGACATTTGAGGCCTGCTACGTAAACCGAGCATTAAACTTTGATATGTTTATGGGGACCTCTCTGACCATTTGGCTGTTTGCTTTATTGCCCTTTGCGTACACAAAGGCAAGTCCAGCCCCTACATCTCCTTCAGTGAAACCACCAGGAACATCTGTGAGCAGATCCCCTCATTTTCCTTGTAGGACAAACAGAATTATTTCCACAAACATCTTAAAATTCAAGAAATGGCTTTTCACTGCTCTGGCCTGTGGGATCTGCAGTGGCTTAAAATTGCCTGCATTAATTTATTTATTTACTGGCAAAAGTAGTCATCTGAACTGGCAATCTTTGCCAACTGGTTTTTTGTTTTTTCTTCTCTATGGCTAAGAAGAAAGGAAAAAATGGAAAAATATACAGAAAGAAAAAGGTATTCAATAAAATAAAATATAATTAGCAAGTTTTAATTTGTGCATGGAAGTAGATTTCTTCCTGGCATTGCAGGTGTGCAGCTCAGTCTATACTCTGTGGCATTCAGAGAAGGGGAAAATGCTGAGCATGCCACAGACTTGGCTGGTTAATTAGGCTGTGGTTGCCGCAGCTGAGCTTGGTCTAACAGCTACTGTTGACTAAAGGGACAATCTTCCCTTCTCACCTTCTCACCACTCCTACTGCCTCTTTGCACAGGCTCCCCTGCTCACCAACCTCCCACAGCCAGCTCAGCTCACTAAACCTAGAGGGGAAAAAAAAACCCCAACACTGAACCAAAAAGCCAAACCCTACACTAAACAAAAACCCCAAGCCTAGCTACCCAACAACTAGTATTTTTTCTGCTTGTCAAGTGAACTGAAACAACAGGTGCTACTCCCTGTGCACGAGGCAGGCAGGACCACAGCTGCAGGGCAGGAGGGAAGAGTGAGGACATCCCTTTCAGTGGTGAGAAGCTGCTGCATTGACACAGCTGTGTCACTGGTGAGAACCCCTCCAGCGCAATCTGCTGACACAGGCTGCCTGAGCCACTGTTGCTTGCCCAGAAGCAGTTGAGATGCACGTAGTCATCCTATTCCACCTCCAGCTTTACCAGCCTGCAATCTCCAGTGGAAAAGCAGCAAGAAACTGCTGGGACAACAACTTCTTCCATTCCCCCATGACACTGCTTTGTATACTCTTTGCCCCAGCCACGCCGAGGAATGTGTGTCAGGCTTGCTAAATCCGTCACATCAGAGAGATCCTAGGCTGCAGGCACACACTGATTTATCATTTCTGTGCAACTTACAGGTATTTGGAGGAAGTCTTCAGAGGAAAGGAGAGGGGGAGGGGAAAAAAAAACCCCACAGTTGGATCCTTGCAATATTTTTGCCACTATTTGTCAGAGGAAGAGGTTACAGTTGTGTGGTGTACCCGTTCACGGAGCCAAGAGGCAGCGCGCTTGCTGCTCCTGCAACACTCACAGCTCAGGGTGGGCTTGCCAAGGGAAGCCCTCATGTGAGGAACAGAATAAACATCTACAAGAAGCCCTGAATCAGGAACACCACCACCAGCACCTTCTTAGGGTAGAACTGCTCCTGTTTTCTATGGGGAATAAAAGTTAGCCTTGGCGCTAGCTGAAATCAAAAAGCTGTCAGCAGCATACCCATCAGCAAAGGAAAAGGATACCTAATTTTTTTTTTTTTTTTTTAATATTAAAAGATAGGTATTTGGCCCCAAAGTGAATTTCAGGACCGTTGTCAAGCACCATGCCTCTGGGACCATTGCATAAACTGCATCCAGCACCGCAGTTTGTAGCTGCTGCATGCAGGCAGCTCTGGCTGATGTTGACACTCTCCATAACAAGCAAGGGCAGAGGGCAGGTGGGCATTTTCCATGTGCCATTTCACTCTATGTCAACAAAGGATGTGCTGATGAAGATACCTGACTACTACCTTTCCTTCAAAGGTTGCCCTGGACTTCATCTTTTCTGCTAATACGTAGCCAATGATACCTTCCCCAATCCATGAAATAAAGGGGTGGCTGAAGCACCACATAGAAATGGGAAGTGCAAGGTCAGAGGTTTCAGTCCTCTGTCTGCTATCCCAGAGACATACCCCAGTGCCCAGGCTGGAGCGTGTCTGAAGGGAGAGAAGAGATTTCTATGTCTTTCTTTCTGAATTAAGCCATGTGCCTCACATAAGACAACATCTACTGGGCCAGGGAAAGAGTAAGGTTGAGCCATGCTGTATGCCCTCAAGGCCAAGGTATGCGGGGAGAAGGGTTTCTGTTCCCTTTCCAAGCAATCCTGCAGCGGCATTCTCTGGGTCAGGAGGGGGACCCAAAATCTTTCCCCTTAGAAATCAGGTTAGATCAGAAACTGGGGCAAATGCTGTGGGCGTTGAGCAGTCTCATAAAGGGGCCATTGCCACTTCTCCCTCCAGCTGTATTTTAAAAGCAGCAGCCTCTGAAACGCTGCGTGCAGAGCTGCAGCACATTGCAGCAGGGCCACCCACCACAGGGGCCAGCGGTCCACACATGCACCGGGCACCTGGCTGTTCCGACCCACCGAGACCCAGGAACATCTGGGCAGAAACACACATACAGAAGAGAGCTCCTGGTGTCTGGGGAGCCAAGGCGTTTAGGCATCAGAAGAGCAGAAGTTTTCATAATTACAATTTTAGCACCCATCCAGAGTTTCCTCTAGCTCTGGCCCAGTCTCCCTAGAGCTGCCTCATCAGCAATCTTTCCCCAGGTGTCTTTTGCACGTCGAGGAAAGAGATTGTGTTCTCTCTCAGCAGAACATAACATATTCTAATATGCTAGCATCTGGCCCTGGGACAGAATCTATGGGACTCTGGTTGCTTATGGCCTAGTTTACGGTCAGCTTCCCTGAAACACTTGCATGCTTGGGTAAAACTGAGTACAACAATTAATCTTTAGTTCCAAATAATCAGAAACATTTAGTCAGAGGCAGTCTTAATGAAAGACAAAAAAGGCTTGAGGACAGTCAGCAAAACCAGTATGAATTTATGAAATATCCTGTATTTAATATTCTCCATGATGATTTAATTAAAATATGTAAAACAAGAAAGATCGTTCAGGAAAAAAACCCCAACTCTCATTTAACTGTAGCCAATACTTCAGAGCTCAGAAGCACTTTCTGGATTGTCGTTATCTGGTTAGAAAATAGTTTCCTAACTATAGCTTATTTCACATTTCACTGAAGTCCTTTGATTGCTAAATAACTTTTCTGGATTTCAGAAGGGAAAATGAGGGGTGATTGACCAAGATTAAAGTTCTGAAGCTTTTTGCTCATTGAAATCGGCCTCTCATTTTCCCAGGAGTAAGTGAACTCAGAGTTAAATTTCCAATGACCGGTCCTTCCTGCCAGCAAAAAGAAGCCGTTTGCCAGCCTGTCTTTGGAACATCAGCAACACCACCACGATCAAACATTTCGGAAGGAAATTGGCCCATCTATAAAGGATTTGGCCAGGACACAGCAAGCTCGACTTTGCAAATGGACGCGCTCCTCCTCTTTACGATAGCAGCAAGGTGTGAAGCAGATACAGAGGAGTTCACAGCTCCATGAAGCGTAATGGTTCTCACACCTACCAGATCTGATGCTAACGCTACGTGCATCTATTAGCAGATTTTTGACTGCATAGTAGTAACACGGAAGTCATAATGCTATGACAGAAGGGAAACAGTCCTTACATTTTCTGAAGATGTTTGGAATACAAGCCCTGTCATACTGTTACAGAAAAATACCGCACTGAATAATTCCACCACAGTGTGGTGAAAACTGCATTCTCTAGTGTAGTATTGGCCAAATGTCTTCTATCAGAGTAGCAATTAGGCAACTTTTATACTGGTTTAACAGTAGTATTAAGCCTGGGGCTCCCATGATACCAAAAATGTGACTTTTTGAAATAGAGTTGTTAAATTTTCCCCTAAAAGATGCAAAGAGACAGATTTTCATCTGCCACTAAGCATGTAGCTCCTGCACAAAGCCACACCAATTTATACCATGGAAGAATGTATCCCAGTGTCTTCAGGTTAGCAAGGTACACCTTTTTTCAAAAGGAATTAAATTATATCACCACAAAAGTGAGAAAACCCTCTCACAGTGTAACCAACAACTTCCCTAACAATTAAAACACTGCAAGCTTTCCCCTTTCTTCCTTTTCAAACCAAAAATATCCCTTGACGTTTTTGCTGTCACAAACATCTTCAGATCTGTTTTACTGCGCTGCCATTCTGCCTTTTTACTGCCTTTTTGTTTGAAGGGATGAGCCCTGTGCTGATGGATGCCCACGATCAGATTACCATTGACTGCAGCAGAATTTAGGCCAGATCTCTCTCAGCCTAGATTACCCACTAGCCTCTTGGAAGTCTTCAGATCTTGTACCCAAAAAAAAAAATAAAAAAAAAATCACATAAATTGGAAGAAATTGCAGATGTCTTAGGTAAGTATGAAGGTAGGTTACATAGAGACTATCGATGCCCATGTATGAATTTAATTGTGATACTCAAGTCTAGCATGCATAAAAGCTTTAAAATAAGACAACAGTGATGGTAACTTCAATCCAGTATACCACGAGTTATGTTGCTTAATTTCACCATAGTCTGGCCCTCTCTTTCTGTTGAACTTCCACAAGAGCGCCTTTGGTGAAGTGGCCACTGGCTGTGGCAGTTAAACTGATGGGTGCAACCACCATCTCCCATTCAGGGACAGTGTTAAAAGTAGTATTGAAGCTGCTCCATAAGATAGATAAGCAAAACTAGAGAAGTCACCACCCAAAACATAGGCCACGTGCAGGGCTGAAGTGAGTGCAGAGCTGTGTTGTGGTGTTCTCAGGGGTTTCTGGAGGGCTTGAGAGTTATTGCTTGGGGCTGCGTGCGTGTAAGAGATAAGCAGCAAAAAACACCACACGAGCACGGAAAGAAGGCAGCAAGGACACATCAGATACAGCCAGAAAGGCACTTGCCCAGGAATACGGAGATGGAAGCAATGTTTCTGCTAGAAAGTGGGCAGGAACTGTGAGAAAAGTCACTTTCCCTGAACACAGTGGGGCTCACACAGCAGGAGAAACTGGACTTCATGTACATCCTCTACAAAAATAAACAGACCTCAAAGATACTTAAGTCATCGACAGACACAACCCACAGAAGACCTAATACTAGTTAAACAGAAAGTGTGACTAATTTTTTTTTTCTTTCTTTCTTTTTTTTTTTTAAATCAGGTTTGTTGCTCCAATAAACATGAACCTTGGCTGGGAAAGAGCAGAGTCCAGGCTGGCAGGGACAGTTGGGGTTAGATTGTGGTTGGCAGCCTCACAGCTATCTTTGTTCTCCAGCCTCCTGAAAAGCACTTCCAAAAGTCTACGTGGTTACATTTGTCCATCACCACAGCCACAGGTCATACTGGCATGCACAGTTCTGGGCACGAGTGCCTAATTCCTCTGTAGATCAAGTTGTTAGAAGAAACCTTCCTCGTGGAAAGACACTTGTAATGAGATTCCCTCATACAAGCCAGTACCTACAGGGAAACAGGAGCCAAGGCACCACGTTAGGACCATCACCCAGAAATGTATTTCACTAAGAGTCTTTGCTTAGGCAATGGGATAACAGTGACAGGCCAGAAAGTTGCCAGATTTAGGGCAAAGTGTCTTTTACGAGGAACTGTTGCTCCCACAAAAGGAAAGCAGTTCCTTTCAGCAGCACCCAGAATAACAATTTGGAAGTTCAGGGCACCTTCATCATCACAGGGACCCAGAGAAAGTGAGAAACCACAGGCAGGAGCCAGGCTTACCTAGAGCCTGACATGTTGTCTGGTGCACCCTTTGCCCACCTGCACCCCCGAGCTGCCTTTCAACTTCTCCTCTTCACATCTTGCTGCTTCAGCTCCCGTTTTATAAAATCGAAAGCTTAGTTGTACTATTTAGGCTCTCCATCGCAGATCACAGCCGTAGCCTGCCTTTGCTCCAAGGCACGCTCTCCCTTTCTCTGTAAAAGGGGACACTACTTGAAGCAGGAGGACAAGTTACTTCTGAGAATGAAAAGCAGTTATCCTGCTGTACTGTAATACCAACAACAAATTCCAGTAACTCCAGTCAGCCTGTGCTAGTGTTAAAGTTGGTAACAAAGCAAAGCCTGGATCAGCAGACTCTCTGAGCACATTTATTAAACATGTATTTAAGCATTCAGCTAAAACAGGGACAGAGGAGCCATAGTATCATCTAAGGAAGCTGGTTTTTTTCCCCTCTTTTTGGCCTTTGGAAAAAGCATAGTCATAGCTAGATCTCATATGTTGCACAATATTTGAAATTTTCATAGAGAATTCCAGAGTAAATTGTTAGCAGACTGTACCGCCACAAGCTTGTCAGCATTTTTTTTTCCTAAATTCGATTTAAATTTGTGTCCCATCATTTTCTTGTTTCATAATTTTTGTTCACAGACTCTGGTCATCTTGTGACCCTCTGATTTGAGAAAATTAAAAAAAAAAAAAAAAAAAGAAGTTATTTCTGAAGTAAACAGGATTTTCCTCCTTCACTATTCCAGGAAACAGAAATTCTTCCCAAACCCATAATTAAGGAAAAGTCAGAAAGAGTTCAGATTTTATGAGTGAAGCAAATAAGCTGTTACACTATTAAAAACATTGTGGAATTCAGCTTACGAAGTTCTAGATCTAGATCTTTCTAGAATAGAAAACTGACTGACAGTGTTTCCTTCTCATGCAAATATATTGCACTCAAAGCACGTCAAATAGCTTTTAAGTAGATTTACGGTTCAAGGTATGGAATATAAGTGTTTAGTGCTTGACTTTGCTCTTCCATCTGCTATCTAGAATCATCTTATCTGAAGGTAGATGCCTGTCTCGACAGTTTTGGTTCTTGCCCACTCAAAGCAGAGCCATAATCTCCCCACCTTTTGGCTCTACTGACCCTTCACATTGCCATGGTTCATTTGCTTATTTTGTTTGTGGATTGATGCTCAGGCGAGGTCTTCTAAGGAAAATTTGGAGGAGGATTGAGAGCCAGCAGAGGGAGCATCACAATAGCTCCCATGTGGGATCATTTCTTGCAGAAGAATCCAGAGACTTCAGCTAGTCTCAGGACCCTATTGTGTTAAGAAATATACATGCCTACAGTAAGCACGCTTACATTGTTTTACTACATTTTCCATGCAGGCAATGGATTTTTTTGCAAAGGTCATTGGATCCAAGCCAGTCACCACTGGGAATATAAATCGTGTATTCTTCACGTTGAATCACGGGGCGGGGAGGGGGAGTGGAAGAGACAGATTGGCAACTGTCGTCTTTTTCTTATTTACAAATAATACGGCTATTTTTCTTTATAACATCAATACTCCTGGCTATTCTATAATAATATGTTTTGAGATTGCTGGATGTCAAGTAGAACAGAGTACTACTGTCCTAGAAGAAATCCAAGCCCAGAAAAGTAAAACAACGTGCATGTGCCCCAACACATCAAATATATACCAGGAAGAAGAAAAATTATTTCAAGAACAAGTGCTTGATATACCCCCAAACACCTGAAAACAGCTTTTGCCCTCCAATACAACTTAGGATGCCCTAGTGAGAATTCCAGACCTCCACCACTGGGAACCTGACTTCAGCAGAGTCACCGTTTCATAACGGAGGGGACTACTTTTCCCGTCTGCCTCAGTAACAAGCTTTTTTTCAGTAGTCCCATCTATTTTTTTTGAGTTTCACCTGCCCACAGAGGTTTACAGGCACTAACTCCCATTCGATTTCCCTCCCGCTGCGGCGAGTTAACAGCTCTAACTCCAAGACCAAGTCTGCCACTGAGAGGAATTTGTCCCCAAGAAGCGTTGCCACGAAGGAGCCCAGCCTGCAACAGGACGCATAATGGCGATGCCACTGCCCATTCAACAAGCTGAAAGCCCAGCTCTTATACATCCATCAAAGTCCATTTTAATTGGGAGCCTAAAGCTATTTTACTCATCAGTAATAAAGGAGCAATTAAGTTCATAGCCAAAAATGAATTAATGAGATACTGCAAACAAGCTAATTAACTCCTTCATGGGTATTCAGATAGAAACCACACAAAAAAGCCACAGGGTGTGCTAATTACTTCAGGGGTCTGACTAAAATGAAACAAAAAATAGAAAACCACAACATTTGGAGCAAAGGCTAGAAGTCTGTCATTAAGCAGTCTTCCCTCATGTACAGTAAGCATGGGAAGCCGTATATGACACGTGACACTGCACATGGAAATGCCTGCTGTCCCCACGTACAATGGATCAAGTACAGCATCAAATTTAGTAATGCCAAAATTGGACCCATTTGCTCCATCTCCCTTGGCAGATGCTCTGGGTGGCACTCTCCTCGCTGCAAGCAGAAGAGCTTGGCAAAACAGTTGGTCTGTTTAAACACATTCCGAGGGAAAGTAGAGGTTTTGCAGGGAGAGCTGGCAAAAGCTGGCGTGAGGTATGTGCCGTCGGACCATGCCTGACGGAGGCTGGCTTATGTGGCACAGTTTGAGGAAGAACAAGAGGGTCTCTCTGTATATGTTAAGGAGGTTTAAACTGTCATCCTTGACAATTTACATTAACTGCACAATATTTCATTGCCACTAGCTTAGAGATCCGTAAAACCATTGGGCCCAATTTGCTCATCCCCATGCTTTGGTCATTTATGGCCATGCAAAGGATGGGTAAAATCCTACTGTTTGGATGGAGAGGAGTTTTACTGAGGTTTTTCAGTTTGGGTTTGTTTTTTTCTCTTCTCCGATACAAACATTACATTTCAAATTTAGAGAAGCAGAGAAACAAACCCTTTCCACAAAGTTGTGTGGTGGCAAAATACAGCTGCTTTTCAAATCTCCAAACCTGTGCTATTTTTAAGGGAAAAGCCAGAGGTTCCCAGTGCTCACAGTGGAGTCTCAGCCTGCAGAATTCAACAACCAATCCAGGAAACCCATTTCAACATCGAGTTTCAAAGAGGTTATTGTAAACAAAGAGTCAGTCCACAGAACAATATGATTCTTGATCCCCATTTAAGTAGTAGGAACACAGAAAAGCCTCAGAAGTGGAGACATCTGTATTTATGTAGACTGTTTTCCCTGCCTGTTTGTACTCCATTAAACTGCAAATGGTGAAATGGAATTTCTTTTTTGTGTAGATTAGCCCTTACGTCTTGAACCACCCCAGCTACAACACCACCACTAAAATATGAGCAGGATACTTTCTAAAAGCTGCAGAAGCATTACAGTATTTGCTTATAATTAATATCATGGTAATTAAGCCTGACCTCATGGCAGTTCACAGCAGCCACCACCAGCTTTATTGGAGTTTGTCTGAAGTTACAGAGGAATGAGATCAGAATCAGGCCCTGAGGACAGCATTTATATTTGACAGCTTGTCCGGAACCTGACCTTGTGAGTAGTTTTCTCTATTTGGATTCAGTCTGCAGCAAGACTTTTGCTTCTCATTCATATACACATACAATTTTTACTTTTTCCTGTTAAGGCAAGCTAGGGCTAGAGGCCGTGGCACAAAGCCGGGCATAATAAGCAATCGGACAATGAGTTCTTATTGACAGGATTACAAAAAAAATGTTTTCTTTTTTCTCTCTGTACATGCTTAGCTAAACAAAGGTTACCAAGCCTATAAAAGATTATGTTGCAAGAAACAGCTTGGGATTCATCTTGTCAAGATGATGGCTAAGTCTTCTATCTGCCTGTCAGCACAAGTATTACCCATAGACTGACAGAAAGCATTTTTTAATTAACCTGGTTTAGTATAACCAAAATATTTATCGCATGCAACGTGCTTTTCTGCAGTAAATATGTTAATGCTTATTGTGGCCACTAAACCAATCTAACTCCAAGTAGGTTGCACTTAGGAACAAAGATACACGATATTTAATGCTGAAATCACCTTCATTCCTAGCTCAAAGTTATTCTGCTTGCATCCACTTATTTTTCTTTCTAGTTTATTCTGGCTGATTTAAGAGGGAGGCTCATGAAGTCACCAGCACACCCAAAGCTTATGTGTGTTTTGAATACCAGACTGTGACCCTACTGTTTGCACATGTGCGTTATTTGCAGGGTCCCAATGAGTAGTTTGCTGCAGTTTGCCCAGGGAAAGATAAGCCAGAGCATAATCTATGCATCCCACAGGTCTTGAGATTGTTGAAATGCATATGCTGTCTTGGGGAAAAAAACCCAAGAACAAAACCCACCAAACCCCAAAACACCCCAAAACCACAGGGCTCCAAACTGACCTTCAGCTATATCAAAACACAAGTGAGACAAAATAACTGTTGACTTCTGGTTTTATTATTCTCAGTTTCTTATTCAGTGTTGCAAGGGAAAAAAAAAAAAAGTGTGTCTTCCTGGCTCATATCAAAAGAACACAGATTATTATTCATTTATTTATCAAGACAAAAGCCCATCTAATGAGAGTATCAAACTTATTACTATTTTCCTTTGAAGCAGGACAGAGGAGTAAGAAGTCTTCCCATCTGCTGAGATAAATATCCATGTGGCTTCCATCTCTGCCACTCAAGGAGATGCAGTTATAAAAATATAACATCACAGTCATACTAAATACAGCTCACTGGAAAAACTGGAAGTGGAAGAACCAGATTCAGGGACACCTGGATTTTATTCCGGTTTGGTCACTGACTTTAGCAGGATGAACTGACTGCCTCTTTGTCTGCTCCCCTCCTCCTCCCTCTGGTAAATAAATTATAGTCATAACTTATTATAAATAGCATTTATACTGCAAGAATATTACACTAACCTGCAAGCTTACTGTCAGGTCTAACTAATATTTAAAGTGCACACTGAGCAGGGAAAAGTACTATTAAGAGTTGTAAAGTGCTGCGTTTTGAGCTGTACTGATACAAAACTGAGATCGAAGCACTGCTGTATTTTACAGCCGCACTCTCCTGCTCTTATCAAAACGTGGTAACTAACTGCCAGCCTGGAGGAGTTCCTGCACCCAAGCTTATGCCACATTCCCCACACAGCATTTTCTCCTGGGCTTTGGCTCTGTACGCAGTAGATGGTGTTGACCTTGACAAAGGAAATGTTAAGGATTATTAAAAGTCTGCAAAAACACTTTCTTGGCAGCTCCTTTGGGCCAAATGTCACTTGCTTTACCTAAAAGCAGCAAAGACATTTTTCTGAAATTAGCTCCTCCTACTTCTCTAATAAATATGTGTATTTTCAGATGAGTTTGTGTTTTTCTTAAGAAAAGGAATCTAAAATCTACACAGGAGGTATAGAGTGTGCTTATCAGTTGTCAGGGAGAACAGGTCTGCTTTCCTCTTGAAGATGTAGTATGTCAATATTAACAAAACATAATTACTGGAGCAGACCTTCCCCGCATAAGGGTGAAAAAAACCCCAGACTTAAAAAATTAGTAACAGAGGCCAAAGCCCAAGAAATCTGCATTTTTCAGTGCCAAACAAAGCTTAAAAAAAAACAACCACAACCCACACACATAATTCTGGATTTTTCACTCCTATGGAAGAACTGAAGATTTTTAAACAAAACTGTTGTTCCAATGTATCAACATTAAATATCCTCTTAATTTTCACTGCTATACGTGCTGATCTTAGGCCAGGAGAATTAGGACCTGCACCTACTGGTATTTCAGTTGTTTCTGGGGGCAAGCATCTGGACAGACAGAGAACAAAACAGTTATGTGAAAACTTAGTTAAGCTGGCTTATTCAGCATTTTGTTTTCCTGCATCGTCTCACTTTATCTGTTGCAAAAAAAAAAAAAAAAAAATCCATTTCAGCACCATCCGAGTGCGACCTGTTACTTCTCAGGGCGCAGGACGCTGGGGTCTGACAGCTCCTCGGAGTATTTCTCACGCTGCAGCAGAGATGCCGTAAATCGATGATCCCCGCGCTCCCCCAGCCCTCTCTTGCTTAGAGCAGCCTCAGCAAGGCCAATCTTTCCTTGCCTCCCCTACAGTAAAGGTTTGTTTACATTGACTGTCTGACACTATTTAGACTGGATTACACCACTGTACAACCACATCTCAAATTGACTTACACCCCTACGCACTCCCACTCCTTCCACGGCTGGCACGCTCCTGACCATACATAGAGCTGCATCAGGCAGCCTCGCCAGCAGAAAGGTAATGCTCGAAATAAAAAAAAAGCAGACAGCTTTCAGCTGGCTGAGCAAGCTAAATTAGCTCCACACGAGGTCCTGGGGCAAGGAAGGAGTAACTGGGGAAGAGGCCATGTCAGCCCGGAGTCAGACCAGCTCGAACTGAGATGGCTCTGTATCCCTAGATTATTTTGAAAATGGGACTATGGATTCAAGTGCCATTGCCAGGAGAGGCCAGGGGCACAGACACAAGCCAGGTGCTTCCACCTAATGAATTATGCTGCTGGATCATTCACTGAGGCCTCTGCCTGTGTGCTTTTAGCCCACAGCAAGCACAGAGTAACCAGAGCCATCCTAACCTTTGGGTTCAGGCTTAACCCTGAGGTCTACATGGCATGAGTTTAACCCTTCAGCCCCTGTAACTTAACTGGAGATACCTCCCATTTGCTAATGCCATGAAAAGAGACCAGCTGACATGGTGGCCCATCACGTAACATCTCAGATTTAAGGAATACCAATTATTAAGTTTTTTCTCAATAGGCAACTGAGACTCATTCCTTGGAGCCTCCCTAGCAGGGCCGCAGAGACACCGTACTGGTATAGCAGAAGCAAGTTGTCAGGTGAGACACATACCCAGAGACAAAGCAGTCTGGTTAATTATATTTTTTAAGCTGAATTCAAACCTTAGTTAAGTATAGAAATTTACTTAGAATTATTCCCTTAAAAAAATTATTTAATTTTGAGCCATTTGACACAATTCCACATGAAAGTTTATAAAAACCTTGGTCTAAATGTTCCCAAACACAGCATTATAAGCAGGAGCTGAACTATTTTAATCATTGAAAGCAGCAGTAGAAAAAGTAACAGAGGAATAACAGGTTCCACTTGTCATTCCAGAACGAGCCTCTCTGCAGTTTAATAAACTAAACCTGAAATACTTTTTTTTTTTTCAAAACCATTTTGTGATCTCACTAAAGAAACAGACAGTTGAAATTCAACATGTCACTAAAAAAGCAGACATGTATTGCTCTCATGCACTATCAGAGTTACATGTGAAATTCACTTATATCCTCCAGAGAAGAAAGGAAAAAAACTTAAGATTATACAAGCTGGTACATTGCACCACCCTGTAATTTTAAAGACTTAAAAAAAAAAAATAGATCCATCCTTGAGCTCAAGGTGTCAGAGCTGCCCTTTTCAACAGTTCCCTCACAGTGGTTTGCAGCAAGAAAAAAAATACATCTTAAACAAAACAAAAATCCATATAGCAGCCAACAGATGGAAGGAAGAAAAAGAGGGAGAAATGTGGAAAGAAAAAAACACATATCCCAGAGAGCATTACATCAGTTCTCCTCCTAGTTTTATTTAAAACACACGTGCCATCACTCACAGCTCTGTGGTTAGTGGAAAATATGACTGTAACTTCCATGGTGTGTGGGTTGTATTAAAAAAAAAAAAAAAAAGGACCTTTCTTTGGCACAGCTGAGTTTGGCTACTGATGGGAGGAAAAAGGGTGGCATCCTTGTATAAAATCCTTGTGTTTTGGCAGGAAGGATAGTCCTGGGTGAGCCATCTAGCTGTGTTTTGTTCTTTAGCAGAAGCATACTCACCATTTCACTTCAGCATAGAGGATAATACAGAAAGAGCACAGGGTAAAGCACAACACGGTATGTTTCCACCCCTATGCAAACGCTAATTCAATCTGATTAATCAATGAAAAAGCAGCCCTTATAAAATAAGTTATTTAGGTCAACAAGTATTTCAGTTTGACTACCAAAGCAAGGATGGTAGCGTAAAACATTCATCCTGAAAGGAAAATACTACCTGGGTTTATGATTTAAAGGTAAGTCAGCAAACACCCCTCAGACTGCTATGGTACAGACAAGTTGTTCAAAATCAGAGCCAAAAAACAAAGCAGCATTCAGAACTCCAGCAAGGCTTAAGTGTTACCCATTCATCAAGGACTGGATTTTGTGTGTGCATGTGCAAGAGGAGCAAAAATAGAAATTGAAAGACATCTAGATGATTTTCTGAGTTTCTGAATAGCTCTGTGCTATCTGACACTGAGCAGTCACCACGTCAGTTGAAGTTTGACTTACAGAGAAGTTTCAGAAGGGCCCAGTTATGATTCAAGTCATTAGCCAGCTATGTTGAGAACTCAAAAATATCATCTTAATACTTCAAAAATAGGATACAGTGATATTCTTTTGTCTGTCTGGTAGGTGTTTAGGGCTTGCATTTCCAACTTCTTCTCCAAAGTAATGGCTTTTAATCAAAAGGTGAATTTTTCCAAGTTTCCAGGGGATCTTCTTAAGAAAAGCACTGGACAGTAAGAAAAAGCAGTAAACTTGGCAGCTCTGGGACTCCCAGACTCCGGCTTGGAAGCCCAGTACGCTATCACTGCCCGCGCAGGTTCCCAGGCACCCTCTGCATCAGCTCTAGGCCAGCTCCGACACATGGATAAAATCACACCCACCAACAGCAGCAGCACTTCTGGCCTCTGCTCACTGCAGGCTGAGTCACTGTGGCCCACGGAGCATCCCGCGTTTGCGTTCCCAACACCGGGACTGCATGACACACAGGACAAGGACAAGAAGCATCTGACTGATGCAGCAGGGCATGAGGGTGGACTTTTTTTCCCCAAAGGTTGCTCCCTCCTGGGGGCCCACGGCCAACATGGGGGGCTACCTAGATGCACCACTGGGGAGAATGGTGGGGCAGGTCTCAACTGGCCATCTTCCAGTAACGACCCTCCATCTCTGCAGCCGTGCTTTGTTCTTTTTCATTCTTTTTGCAGGCCACAAATTAGGTGTTGTAAGCATGCAGCAAGAGCTGCAGCCTGTGATTATCATTTTTCCTCAGTGAATGGGTAGCAATGAAGTCTAATTAAAAGAACAGCAACAGCAATGAAGAGCAAGGCATAGTGAAGCCACCCCTCAACCTCCAACCTCATAACGCTCTGCACGCTCAAAAAAACCCCCAATGGAGAGATCACACCAAAGTGACCTTGGCAAAAGGTGCCTCAAGACAAGTCAACAGTTGTGACTGTGAAAGCTAGGTGCAGGTGTTATCTTCAGTCCAAGCCAACTCCTAAATAACTCACCTAGACACCAATTGCTGGATGAGAAATCAAACCTGTACATTAAATCTGCAAACATCACGTTAAGCATCAGCAAAGCATCAGTAATAAAATGCTGCAGCTGCTTGGAAACTGCCTGTCTACACCAGAGGCCATAAAAATATTTAACTACATTAGACCTATGAGTGAAGTTGTCCTGGTGACGAACTCTGGATCTGAAAAAAAACAACAGTGGTGCAGGAAAGCCTCATTTGGTTTTTATTCTGTATAGATCTAGCATGTCAATTGATGTCACTCAACTCTATTGCCACTTCCTTTATTATTATGCAAGGACATCATATAACAACAGACAAGACACATGCATGTTTACAATTTTTTTTTAAATGTGGTTGTAAAAGCCCCTAAAAACTTACCAAAATGTAAAGACACATGAAGTACCAGATCACACACAGCTTTTAGTGTTTGTAAATAAGATCAGATTTCAAGTCAAGACGACCCATTAATTACAACTGAGCACATAATCTGAGTTTTAAAACAACTAATGAAAAATATAAAGTTCCAAGATGCAAGGAGGTTTTCCTGGTTTGGGTTTGTTTTTTGGTTGTGGTTTTTGGTTTGGTTTGTTTTTGTTTTTTTTTTTTTGTAACTTCCCCCCCCCCCCCCCCTAAAAATAAGCCTGTTCACTTGAGGCATTCACAATCGGACACTAAACCTTTGATGAGCGTCAAGAGGGCAATTATCTCTAAAAAAGACTTTTGTATATCATGGATCCCACATTCTAAATTCAGTCTGAGAAGCAGGAGGAAAAAACGATTCAGACGTCAACAGTGAATCGGCCAAAGGTTCCTGCGTTACAGATATACCACTGTTACATTTTACATGGCATTAGGAAGCGTGGCAGTCATTTGACCTACCGAACAGCAAGCACTTTTGATGCAAAGCCTAATTGTCACTTATACTTTGTCACGCCATTTAGTTTCAATGATTTCCTGAACTCTTCAAGGAACTATGCTAATGTTCCAATTTTACTTTTGTCAGTATCAATGTGATCCTCATTAAAACGAAGCTGTGAAAATTGTTTTGATGCCACTTTCCTTGACAACATCTGCTCAGTTTCCCCTGTTGTCACCTTGACTGTGGGAAATAAGATTAAAAAAAAATCCTCACAAAAACATCACAACTACATTTTATCTATAAGAGACATTATGCAGTGGTGGGAACTGAGGTTTAAAGTCTGTTCTCCAAGAGCACAGTTTTTTAATGAGGATGAATGTTATTCCATAAAAAGCCCTACTAGCTCTAAACTAGATTTCCTCCATCTCCATGCCAGTCATAAGAATGGGAGATAATTATCAGGGTAAGAGTTTATAAATCATATCCTTATTCACCTTGCTTTAGGGACCCAGAGTACTGTACTTTATGTTGTTCTTCCCACTTTCCCCAAGCAGTTCTGGGAAACAGAAAATTGACCACACAAACTACTGCCAAATGCAGTAGAAGTTAACATGCGTGGAAGGAAATTGTTGAGGACTGGCAGCACGTCTCAGTCAGCATACCATGGACACAGCAACCTCAATGACAGACACACAGCCCATTGGGAGGGATAACAGCTTCAGCTGCTCCGGCTAAATCCACTAGCAAACATGAGTTGAGCTCCTAAGAATGTGCAACTAGGAATAAGGTTTTAGGTATAGTTTGCTTTTCTGGTAATGACACTCACCACTACTTGTAAGCTTCTACCATTTCTTAACATTGTCTTAAGCTGGGTAAATTTAAGAACGATACTAAATTTCTCTATATCTCTCAAATGAAACCAGAAATAATTATTTTTACAATATTTGACTAATAGAACTGAAAAAAATTAAGTCCATACAGCAGGAAAGCTTGTACAGGATCACCGCAACCTTTCCTTATTGTAACACCCATGAACTCCAAAACTTGGAGGTGGGAAGATTACGAAATTTGGTGTATGCCAAGTCCCAAGTTTCTGTATGAAGTGTCAAACAAAATTCTGTGCTAAATTGAAGGAGAAAAAAAAAAAAAATATTTACTGCTCAGCCAACAGAATTTTAAGCAAGGTTCAGTCACTCATGGATTCAATTTGAAGTCACTTTGTCTAACTGTGAAACAATATCGGCTCCAAGACGACATCCTGTTCTGCAAGTATTTGGCAGATTTACAACAAAGGGGAGCCTAAACAGTGCAGCTCTAATAAATTTGGTAGAAAGTTTGGATTAAATGGTTAAGTCACCGGGGGGGGTGTGGGGGGGGTGGGGGCCACACACTGCAACTGCCTTTTGTTAAAATCTATTCGCATAAGTGTTACGGGAAAGGTTTTCTGGTTTCGAGGGTGTTCTCTAGTGCCAGGTACACCAGTGCCCAGCCTGACACATCGCCTAGTTTTTGGTTCTGCGTTTCTTTTCTAATGGACCTGGAGCTGCTGGTACTTTTCTATTCAAGTTCCAGCTTCTGTATTTTTGTTATTTGAGAATCTCAGCTTTCATTTAAGATGTAGGCAACGTGAGCATACTAATGTATTTAAGACTTCCAGATAAAACCCAGAAAATTCCAAACAGGCCAGACATCAATACCACAATGTCAAACTACTGAATTTTATAATACAGCATCACGATGTCTGAATGGATGAAATGAGCAATACCAACTACTACAGTCAGAAGTCAATCCTAGTCCCCAACCTGATGATACTGCAATGCCAAGCATTTGTGAATCACAAGCCAGCACCAGCAGAAGTTTTTTCTCCATATTTTACAACTCCCTTAATTCTTAATTTATATTGTATAAGACTAATACACTTATGGCTCCAAACTTACCGCTTTCTACACTATTTTTTGCCAAACACAATTCAATTTCTATGCAAGTTGAACAAATAGTTCTTGAATAAAACTAAAAAGGGCTCTCATAATGGCAATGCACCGTTACATCCAGGCATACGTCTTCAATCATCTCACCAGCAGCCTCCAGAGGCTGAGGGGTAACACGGGTACAGTCCAGGGAGAGGGTGACCCAGTGTGTGGGAGATGACCGAGGGCAGATTTAAGATACAGCAGCTTCTGAGCTGGGCTCACACAGCGATGCGGAACAGCCCCGAGACTCACAGCAGTACGTGTTACGAGGATACCAGTCAGGACAAGTCTTACAGGGAGCAGCACGGGGCTGCTAGTGACAGTGCTAGTGTCACGTTTACACTGTGGAAATCCACCTGATCGTAGGGCTTTTATGGTCCCAGTATGCTGTTGCATTGGTATGTGGATTACACCAGAGGAAGGTTTCCTCCTGCTGAATGTGAACAAACTATTATTACACTTAAAACCTTAGGGCTTTGCTACCTACCTATGCACAGTCCCAGGTGAAATAATTCTGCCTTGAGGTGGCCTTAAGGGTGAACGCTTTTGGAAGAACAGACTACTATTAAAATAAAAAGGGAGATGAATACATATCTACATGTCACCCGGTCACACAAACATTTCACACACTTCGCAGACAGAATGGCCTATAATTAAAGTCACTCAAGGCTCGGCATCATGAAACTCTGCCAATAAACAACTTTGTTAAATTCATATTGTTTAGGCAGAAATGCTCCATACCAGGTATCTACCTTTGGTTGATATTTCTCTTTTTAACAGAAAACTTAAACTATAACAGCTTAGCCCTTTCTGCAAATGGGATTAACAGAAAATTCATTATTTCTTTCTTCAGCCTGTCATAATTCCTATAGCTTCCTTCTTCAAATAGTCTTAGACATCTACCAGCTCTGAAGAAATGAAACCTGCCATTGCCTCTTAACTGACTTAACTTGAGCAGTTAAATCAGCTCAAGAAAACAGAACAAACTATATTCACAAAAAACAAACCAAACTACCCTGCAGTCATTAAAGGCATATCCTGATGTCCTGGGTGAACAATTTGACACCACCATGAGCTTTGCAAAACTGCTGAGCATTCACAGTAACAGCTAACATCAACAGGTAACAGGCTTTGACAATAGCCTAGGCTTACAAAACACCAACACAGCACAACTTCAGTCCGTACATTTGATCTACCCAACCAGTACAATTTATCCTTCTCTTTGCTTTCCCCACGTTAATCTCTTTTCTAAGCAGGCTACCATGGCCCCTTGTGACAGATGCATCTAATCCAGCAGCAGACATGAGGCTGAGACGTAGCAATAGCCTCACCGGGGTCAAGTTCTGTTACCAGTTATGCATTGGCATGGCCAGTTCTAGCAAACAGATAGCACAGACCTAAGGCAGCAAACCCCCTGCTGCAGGTGTTATCATCTCAGGTAAGAGAAAGAGCAGGTAGACAAGTCACCCAACTTAGAGGGGCTACAACATCCATCTATTCACTTTACCCTCTGCTTCATCTTGTCACCCATAGCAGAAGCAAAGAACAAGACCTTGCTTCCACTACACAATTGAGGCAACTTACCTGCTCTGGTACAATTCACTGCCTCCATCTACCTACACCACCTTGCCACCCAACATTTCTGCTACCATGCAGCTAGGGGAGCATATTCACCTTCTACCATTGAATAAAGATGGTAATCTGTGACCTGCAAACTGCTGGAGGCAGCTAAAATTTGGCCACATGCCACCTTCTTGCCACCTTTACTAGAGGGCAGCAAGCCATGGCAAAGGATCAGTTCAGACTGCCAGCAGCGATGCTGGTGGTGCCCTCTCTTATCTAGGCAGCAATTTTGTACCTGCCTGGGGCAGTGGAAGAACCTTGCTCTGGCCCTGTAAATATGCACTGTAACAAGGTGATATACTGTGGTGGTGACATCAATTATTTTCGCTGCTCTGAGCAGAAGCGTAAACTTTTGCCATGGCCTCTAGTGACAAGGGGATTATTTTGCTACAAAAAAAACAGCGGCAGTCAGAACTAACTGCAAAATGTAGCCATCCTACTCCCTATGAAAGGGAACATGCCACTGAAAGTGTACCTATGTTGGGTATATAGAGAGGTTATAGACACAGTCCCATTAGTATCTCCCCCTGGCATTTCTAAATTCTTTCTTCTCAGTACCATCCTGCTGATTAGAAAATATTTATCATAAGAAGCTAAGAAAGAGATAAATAGGCCCTTTGAAAACACTCTCAGGATTAATTTATCTGCACCTTTTTAAAAATTAGTAAAGCTGTGCTTTTGCCCATATTGGAAGCGCTTACATCAGGGATAGGTCAGACACTAAGTCAGTACTTGCTCCCTCCGCAATAATAATAATAATAAAAAAAATAATAAATGAACCCTGGTTGAAGGTAACAGCCCCACAGAAAGGAAAGCACCTTCTGCAAAGAGGACTATGCACACATATAGCCAGTATCGTTCACAGTCAAGACAGGAACGAGGGCTGGCCAAGAGAGCACACAGGGACAGTAAGCAACGTACCACCTACATACTTGCACCCAAGGCTTTCCTGCAGACTGGCACAGATGAAATGCAAATGCATGCACTGTTATGTACACATTATACACCACAACATCAAGGTGCCCCTGCTCAGGCAAGTTTAAAAAAAAAAAAAAAAAAACCACACCACAAAACTCACTATATTATTTGCCTGAAAACACTTGCCTGGCCATTGAGAGGAAGAAGGCAAGGTTTATGCTCAGCATTTCCCAGCTGCACCATACTTGCATGGGAGCCCCCCCCTGTGAGGGGAACACAAAAACAGGACTTCTTGCACCATCACACTGTACGGTGCCTGCTTATGCACCACAGCAGGGGAGCCACGCTGGGGGCAAGGGGAAGGTACGGTGTTAGTCCATGTGCAGACAAGTACTCAGAATACACAGGGCAAAAGAACCATGCAAGAGTACACTTGCTTTGCAGCTTTCATTGGTGATGAGACACTTGTGATAGGAGGGACACACAATACTCCCTTATAGTCTTGCAGGAGGACATAGAGAAGGAACCCTTGGAGGGGGAAAAAAAAAAAAAAAGAAAAAAAAAGAAAAAGAATCAGTATCCAGGTAAAACTCTATTCTGCCTGACACATTCAGTATCTTTAATACAAATTGCTTTCTGGTGGAAGAGACTGATTGATGAGGAAACAAAGGGAGAAGTTTTAGGCACATAAAAAGAGATAGACACAGAAAGCCTCGCTTTCCATTTTCCTATTTACTTGAAGATTTACAGTGGGGGCCAGTGTATAAATACCATATTTTGAATGCTTTGGCTGATCTAGTTCTAATCTTCACTCCTATATGAAATGCACTTGCAAGCAAATGACGTTTGATTTCTAGAGGGAATATAGACCTCCCTAATGGTTCAATTTTCTAAACATTTCTCATCGGATAATGCAGGCTGGAAAGGACCCCAATAAGGTTCCTTGTCTAACCCCCCTGCTCCAAACAAGCTCAGCTGTTAGGTCAGACCAAGCTGCTCAGAGTTTTATCTAGTCTAGCCTTTACAGCCTCCAAGGACAGAGAGCGCACAGCCACGCAGGGCACCTGCTCTGCTGCCCGACTGCCTTCACAGGGGAAAAGGCTTCTCCTTAAGCCCAGTCTGAACCTCTCATTTCAATTTATGCCCACTGTGGCTCACCCTCTCGCCTGCGGTGCTGTGCACAGCCTGACTCCCTCCCCCCAGGCACTGAGGGGCTGCTGTTTCATCACCCTACAAAGCCACCTCTTCTCCAGGCTGAGCAAGCCCAAATCCCTCACCCCATCCTCATAGGGCAAGTAGCAGCCTCTGCTGAAATCACTCTGGTTTCTCATACCAGGGAGCCCAAGGCAGAATGTAGTTCTTGGGTGTGCCCTAGCAAGCCCTGAATAGCAGCCAGCCCCTTGATCTACTGATGATGTGCCCGGTGATACAGCGCAGGATGCTGCTGGCCTCCTTTGCTGCCAGGGTGCCCTTCTGGCTCACATGCCCCCTCAGACCCCCAAGGCCCTTCCCACAGAGCTGCTTCCCCCAGCCCCTCCATCCCCCAGCCTGCATCCCTGCCAGGGGCTTTTCCTTCTCACAAATAGGACTTTGCATTTGTCCCTGCTGAACTCTGTAAGGTTCCGGTAGGGCCATCCCTTCAGCCTGCCCATGTCCTGCCCTCAAGTGCACTGTCTGGTCCTCCCAGTCTAGAGTCATCCACAGAGCTGATAAGAGCGTACTTTGTCACTTGCTCCAGGTCACTAATAAGAATGTTAAACAGAACCAGAGCAGACCCTTACTGTGTAGCGCTTATCACTGGCATCCTGGCAGAGTACGACCCATTAACCATGACCTTCTGAGCCTGATCATCCAGACAGTTACCCATCCAGACATCCACCCTAGCTTGGATACAACACTGCAAGACAGGGCTGTAAGCCTTGCTAGAGTTGATATTATTGACTGCTCTCCTCTCATCCACAAATCCAGCCATTTCCAAGAAATTGAGTTGATCAGTCATGATTTACCACAGGTACATCCAGACAGACTGGTCCCAGCTGCCTTCTCTGTATACCCAGAAGCTTGCCCCAAGAGCTGGAGGACCACTGCAGCCTCACCTGGATGGGAGCCCCTGCAGTGTCAGGGCAGGTGCCCTGGCCAGCGCTGGGTGCAAAGCCCAGGGGAACCGCTGATGAGCCTCACGCAGTCTTTGGCAGTATCCTGCATCCCTTCCCTGTATGCAAACATCTACGTAAACTCCTGCTTCCGAGAGCTACACCCACGCTCTGGGCCAAGCACTAGTGAAACAGGTACATGACCCTCCCTAACCAGAGGCCAGCCTTCCCCAGCAGTACCTGCACCCAGAGATACCAGACGACCTCAAAGCAGAGCTGGGCACTGCAAGACCAACAGGGAAGGGCAGCATCCCAGCCCCATGCACAGCCCTTGCCCTGCTTGCCACCCAGCCTCTCTTTGCTGCAATCTTAAGGAGCACTCGGTACCAAAAGTTTACTCAGTTCTAAAACCTTATCATCTGCTGGGGACACAGTGCTGCAACCTGCACTGGGACCCGCTTCCACCAGAGTGGAGGACATGGACCTGCAGGGGACAGCTCTGCACCACACCGCTGTCTGAGCAAGGGGGACACACTGACCCCCACAGCTATAGCAGCCACCAGCTGTTGCAGGGACAGCCTATCCCAAGTGGCATTTTGACTCTTTTCGGGGCTTTTTTGTGATCCTGGGACCATCTCAGGTGGTGCTGCAACCACCAGTCTGCCCAAACCAAGCCTAAATCTTCTGTTCCCAGTCCCACACTGCATTATGGGAGACCTGTTCCCACTATGACTATTGCCATTCTTAAGAAGTTTCTGGGTCATCACCAAGACCTCACTAAAACCAAGACCCTTAGTGGAAGGACCACCAGTTTTCTCTTTGTGGAACACCTCTCAGAGCACTGGTTGAGGACGGGGCTGCCAACATCCTGCTGCAAGGCAAGCAAACACCTGGGACTCAGGGAGAAGTCTCATCAGACATGATCCATTCAAGCAGCAGGCAGGAAGACACAGTGAAAAGGGAGAGGGGGAAACCGTTCATCACCTGGCTGTGCCAAGTTGAATAAAAACAATAAAAGGAGGGGAAAAAAAGCTTTAATTGCCCTAGAACTTTGTAAACAAGCAGTTGAATCTGGGAGTTAATGCCAACACAACAGCTGGCTCTCAGAAGGGATTTACTAATACTGCAACTTGTAATTAACGCAAGGTCATCACTAAAAATTACTAGGCCAATTTGCTGTTAAATACCTTCCTCCAGGGGACGTATCCCTGTTGAAGTATGAGCTACTGCGTTGTGTCCATGAAGACAGACAGCCCGGGCAAAAGCATTTCCCTGGGGAGACAGGGTCACCATGCAGGGTTCCCTGTGACCCCACATCTATTCATGCCCAGGTCCCACTCTCCCCTCACTGCCCTGCAGATCAAAGCAGCCTGTTCCCTTGCAGGCAACACGCTACAATACCCACAGCATCCAAGCCTGCCAGAGGTATGTGTTGAGGTTGACAGCAATGAGCCACACTTGTAGAATAAAGTTGTGCAACAGTCTTTGGGCTGGCTCCACCTGCGTACACTTACCCAGGCATCACAGCATATAAAGTGATGGAGACCATAACAGCTGTATCCCTCAAAGTTCCCTCTGCAAGGCACTTCTTGCTGGAGACCGAGGTCTTGCCAAACAATCTGGTCCATAAGTCACTGTCCTGGAAACCTTCCTCTGGGATGAAGTCTACGTAAATGGAAGTTTCAAGTAGACTGTGGAGGGAAGCATTTAATTTCTTAGGCAGCAGTTTCTCCGCTTCCTTCAAATAAACAAATTTCTGCACCTAATTTTATGCAGAGAGCTGGGATGGCATGTCTAGGTGAGTGCTACCACTTACCACACTTGCCCCTGCTCTTCTTTTGGTTGGGAGAACATGCTTCGCTGCCTACATCCTGGCTGCCTGCTTAAACCCCCCCAGCCTCACCCCTGGTTTCAATACACAGATTAAAACACCTGATTTGTCACTTATTTTCCAGAATTTAGAAGAACCCTCTCATGGAGTGAACCAGCAAAACCACTGCTTCATCTGCCCCAAGGACAGAGGCAGGTTGTGCTGGTAAGTGCCCTTTGTCTTTCACTGTCATGCTTCCATGCTTTGCCCGGTGAGATTCCCAGCCCTCACTGCAGTGGTAGGCAGCCTTCATACGAAGGCAATTGCAGAGGCTGTCCTAGTACCAAGAGTTAGGTGGATGCCGAGATACCTGATCGCCATTCCCTTTGTGCTGCATCAGTATGGAAGCAGGATAAAAAAGCTTGCACAGGTAGTTGCTAGATGACTTCTGCTCCTGCTGGAAGACGTGGCAAGACTAGTCCACGCTGCTCCGCCTGACCAAGCAATCTGCCCGATGGCAGGGTGGCAACAGAGGGAAGGCAGGGAGAGAGACAGGGCACTGTGGAGACAACTGGAGGGGTTTCATCCCACCATTTGGGAGTAACTCCTACCTCCGCAGTCCTACCAAGACCTTCACAATAGGAATGAACACATTAACACAGCTATATAGCTAAACAAAACCAAGAGGAGAAATACCAGATGAGAGGAAATCCAGAGTCCACCTATTAGTGCCATATGCCAGCAGTAACTGGCCTAGTAACCTTCTTCTCAGCCTTGCCCCACCATCTACCAGTACAGCCACATATCAAAGTACAGGCTCATTACCTCCATACCCCCTTATGCACAACAGAACAAATAACAGATAATTTCACACAACTTAAACACCAGCTTCACTCTTATCTAACTTCTTTCCCTGCGCTTCACTTAAAGGTATTCAAAAAAGGAACAGGATTAACAGTTCAAAAGATAAAGTTTAAAGACTTTTATGGTAAAATAATTAATATATAAACTGGGGGTAGGCATGAGGAACTAGGCTACTCAAGTCCAAATCCTGCCTTGTACCTTTTCTTAGGCAATTTAGCAGACTTGCCAAGGCCTTTGACTAGGGCAGCAGTTATGTATTTTCCAGTTTTACAACATACTTCACTTCAGGGGTAAATAAGCTCCTTTTCAGTCTTCATTCAACATGCAAAACACCTCACAGTGATCTTGCTAAACAGTTCTTCATAGGGCAAGCAAATAAGTGATTCTTTTTATCCTTTCTGAAAATTTCATATTCTTGAAGCTCTTACAAGTCTGAGGAAGGTGGAACTCGTTCGTAAATAAGGTCCTGGGAAACACACATGGCCACGGCTTGGCAGGACTGCAGCCCTGAATGAGCTCTTTCATTTTCAGTGTGTTTGGTAACTTGGGTTAAAGAGCAAATAGTGGTTTTGATAGAATATTTCAAGCACAGAGCAACTAGAGTGCTACAGTTACCTTTACCTAAAAGAAACTCATAAAATAATAGTAATTTTTCAAAGCATTCCTCTGCAATACCTCCTAAAGTAAGCAACGGTGCTTCAAAAACCACTAGGAGCAGTGGTGTAATTTAGTCTGGCTAAGCGCAAAGTTGAAAACAAGTTTTGGGGAGCACCGAGAAAGAAAAAGGTTTGCAGCAGTTAAGCAGAACAAAATTCACACAGGCAGCTGCAAGTGGAAAGGTGCATTCATAGCTGCTGTGCCCAAACCGATGCACCTACTCATGATCTGCACCAGACCTACACAAGGCCATAGATTTATGACCTTTATATTGAGCCCCCTGTATGTTCAGAGATAAAAAGCAGCCTGATCTCATCCTGTGAGTGTGCTGACAGCAAGGCCACAGAAGGAAGCAACAGATTCAGGGCGGTTTAGGACATAACATACTCATCGCCACCTACAAGTGTCAAAGGCCCAATGAAAGATTTGCAGATGCAAACTGGTGACTCTGATCCTTCAAGGAACATCTTGGAACACTGTTTGGAGAGCTGAGTCTCATTAATTTAATGATGGACAAAATAAAATCTGACCTTAAAGAATGTGGAAGTGAAGCACTCACACTCTGAGCTGCAAGCCAACCCACCTGTCCTGTAATTTAACAGAAAGAAATAGTATTTTTCGAATCTGAAAATTCTTAGCACAAGCTGCAGCAAGAAGTTGTTAAAAATATCATCATTAAGTTAGTGGCTGGTTTGCAGATTCTGTTCCTTGTAGGATCATGTTATATACTCCTCTTCAGGAAATACTGTTATCCTAGCCTCAACTGTATTTCCACCTTTTTTTTTTAAATTATGATTATTATTATTGCATAGTGTATTTCAGGTCAGCTGTTTAAACTGCCATATATCTAACTGAAGATTAAAAATGAAGGGGGATGGGGGGAGAAAAACATTGAGGTGAATGTAACTTTTCCTGGCTATCTCAGGTAGTTTTTCCCAGAATGTCAAAGCTAGAGAAGACAACTAATAAATTTACCACCAATATCCTGTCATAACTGTTTATTCTGGCCAGATAAAACCACATTTGGTGGAAAAACATTGATTTCCTTTCAGCATCGTAGTCTGGAACAGCAAAGGCTTTGTTTATAAAAAAACCAAATAGCTTTTTCTCTCCAACCTGCCCAGTTGGCTTACGTATAACAGCTCTTGCTGTAGAGGACAGAATGACCATTTACACTCCGAATTGCAGACCATCCAATTTTTACAACCAAGCTACACCCCAAAAAGCTTGACTTATGCTGGATAAACGTTATCAAGGCTTCTGTGTCCTTCTTCCTTCTAACATGAACTCAGTAGATTGACTTTTAAAAAAATATTTACTGTATTTATGGGAAGATGTTTTCATGAGATAGAGCAGAAAAACATTATTTATTTTTTTCATTCAAAAGGCAATCTATATACAAGAGAGCCATTGGAGTTGGGGCAAGACCAGCTGCCAGGCATCTGGCGGGTTTGTCAGCATTGGCACACATGCTGGATATCTGGCAGTTAGCTTTTGCATCTGTTAGTTTCAGCAACAGCCATAGCTACATCAAAAGCCACAGTTACATCAAAAGCCACAAAGGCATGTCCTGGTTATTTTTCACGGTGTCTGCATTGATCTAACACATTCTAGGTTCACTGCCCAGTTTTTTTTTTTATTGTTGTTGGTTTTGGGGGTTGTCCCTCCCTCCTCCACACACAAAAAACAAGTGTGAAATAAGAGGGCAAGTGCTGGGTGACAACTGAAGAGATACACCATTAATATCCACAGCTTTGTATGCATATACATCTATAGGCATATACATCTATACGTTTATCAAGGTCCTCTAGACACTAGAATGGCTTTCTCACACAGGCAGCGTGCCATACCACCTTTTCTTGCTGCATTGTCCACCAACAATATATAATCCATATTAAAAACCAAGAGGATCAATTTCTTTTAATGTAATCCCACGTGTTTTAGCTTGTTGGCTTTTTAATTGATTTTGGGCAATGTTACCCTCTATTGGTGTTTAATAAACCTGTAGGCTCAGTGCTGCAGTGAACATTGCTGGCTAGCCTAGGGCCAGCCACTCATGTTTTTCCCTGAAAACTGAAGAAGGAAGCGAACGCTTCACTAAAACAGGAAGCCACACTTTAGCAAATCCAAGGTCTAGTTTCGTGGGTATCTCGAGGGCAGGATAAGGCTATATTGATCCTGAATGCACAGTCTGACCTCGTCCGCCTGCTCACCCCACATTGAGACCAGCACAACCATGAGGCCACACAGCAAACCAGAATTGGGAAGCTAATTTCAGGAGAAGCTATGTATTTGGAGTGTATTTGCTGAGCTGGTTTCATTTGGATGAGTTTCCCATGCTGGCTTCCAGGTACACCTGTGCGGGCACACACCGGGCATGTGTTTGGGGCAGGGAGAGGCTGGCGCAGCATCTGGCAGTGGGTGCAGCAGACACAGAACAGAACAACCCGATGCTGCAAGGGGGACATTTAGCCCTGTGGGCTTTTCAGAGGTGCCAGGGACCCCAGCCCTGCCAGTACCTCCCCACTAGCACTGGCCGTTAGCTTTAAGTTGTGCAGCACCCCTACTTGCATCTCAGTCCAACAGGAAAGTAGTGCAATGGCTGAAGCCACGCCAGCTGCACCTCTCGGCAACTGGTGGCTGTCCAGTTTCACCAGTGCAAATCCCAAATTCACCACTTGTCTGCTGTTTGTGCTTGGGCACTCTCAGACTGGACAGTCCTCACACTGCAAAGGGTGCCGCAGCTCGAGCGGACCAGGTGAAATCAGGTAGGCTGCAGATTAGCCAAGGCTGAGATTTACCTTCATGCCAAGGCAAAGTTTTGCACTGTTTATCTCATGCACAAGTCTTGCCTGCAGAAGAGAGGCTGCCAGGAGATCTGAGCAGAAATTGTCCCTCCATCCATACCAGGCATTTAAAATGCATGCAAATTTTACCTTCCAGTTAAAGGCTGCTTTCAGAAATACAGACCTTGTTAACAATACTGCCTCAGCATATGTCATCTGTTGAAGTGATGTTCTGGGAATTTTTAAATCTCTATCAATGTAGCCTCGCCACTTATTTTACAAGTTCTGCAGTCTTTTACATTTACCTATTACAGGCAACTATCTTTGGTATCTAAATATTTGATTATCATAATACTGCAAGGAAGTACTCATGGTCAAATGTACGCTAAGAGAAGTTTTCTTTGCTGTTGCACCAGTAGGAAAAATAACACATTTAATATTTATGTAGAACATGGAAGTCATTTGGGAGGGAAAAGCAGAAGTATACCATCCTTGGTAACACCACAGGATGAATATAGGTAGGGGGGAAAGAGCTAGGTAGTTCTTTCTCTTAAAAAGAAAAACAACAAAAAACCCACACGCACACCAAAAAGCAAACATGTACACACACAAAAAACCAACCATCCATCCACACCAAAACACAAACTCACTGCAAAGTAAGCCAAGAGATCCAGAGGAACAGTAGATATTCTATATATTTCTCACCTGCTCTGTCTTTTTTTAGCACACTTCACCCAGCTCCTTACTCAGTGATCTCTGCCACTTCACTCTTGGTGGGACACCAAGAAACCCATTTTCTACTTCTCTCCGCTGGGAATCTGAGGCCCTTCAGTCTATGGAAGCCTCGCCCATTTCTCCCTCTTTACAACCACCTGCCTGAGAGTTTGGATCATGGTGATACTCTCTCCAACGGCCTCAACCTACTAACGTGCCTGAGCAAGAAGGGATGTTTTTGTCTCATCCTGGTGGTTCTGCCATACATCTTCACCACCCTCCAACTTTGGCAGCCTGGGAACTGGGGAAAAGAAGCCGAAACCTTAAGTCGGACAACAGATAGCATTCAGGGATAGCTGTTTGTACTAGCTAGAGCCTTACAGCTGCAAGGGAACAAGACTCGGGCAAGAAAATAAGGCTTTTAACACCAAACCACAGTAAGATCACGCTCAGCAGCTAGCGTTTCAAAACCTGCTCCTGCAAAATTGTGTGCACAGGCATCCACTGCAGGTGTCGCACCATGTAGCACCCAAAGCAGTGCTGCTGGTATCCCCTCAAAGACAACCACCACGTTCATTTTACGCTCAAGCCTGGGGGGGGGGGATTTTCTCTATTCCTAAAGACATATCTCCAAAATCCTAGGTATACCTCCACAGTCCACCAATGAAAGCTTACACAACATGAGTTTTCCAGAAACTGTGGGTTTGGTGTCATGGGCCATTGTACACAAGCGGTGGCAAACAACAAAAGTAGCTGAGAGAGAGTTCATTTACATTTTGCCACTTTTCATCTGTCTCTTCAGTGGTCTATAGTTAATCAAACCAACACCCCTTCTTTCTGTGTCACAGGCACAAGAAAGAAGTCGGACGCTGTACATCCTTCCTGCTATTCTCTTGCAAATGGAGCCACAGCAGAATTCAAAAGTAGCGCACAGAGGCAGACTGAATTATGCATTTGGCTCCTCTCAAAAGCCAAGGAACAGCTCAAATGCCAGATTTTCTTAAAAGCAAAGCATCCCATCACAAAATGACACTGACTGTCTGTACTGGGGGCAGTGGGCTTTTTCTTTTCAGAAAGAGCATCCATTCATCCGTTTTGTTTTGGGTTTTTTTTTTTTTTTTTAATTAGAAAAACTGATAAACACAAAACCAATGAGGGAAAACAAATACAAAAATAATGAAGACACATTTATCTGCCAAAAGGAATTGGCAAAGAGCAGCTGTCCTTTAATGATCATCAGGCACGTGAAATTAATCCATACCTTTATTACAAATTTAAACCAACAAAATAAATTAAAACTCAAGTCAAACCAGGAACCCAGGTGGGGAAGGAATAAGCAAAGCACAGTTTACCCTCAGCCTGGCCAGTCATCTCTGCAAAAATAAATACCTTTGTCTGCTCCCACCACAATTATTATCTCATCACCATTGCTGAAGATGAGATAGGAAACCCACTGCCCCGTTCCGAACAACGGGCGCTTTACGCCACTGCAGTAAATGAATAGCTCCAATTATTCATAGGGGCTATGGATACATGTGGTGTAGAAGTTTAATTTTTAAACTTCCATGAAATGCACACGTTTAAATATAGCATAGGGAACAATAGTGCATTGATCTAGTCCTTCCCCCAAGTAAGCCTTTTCCATTAGTGGGATCCAATCTTGCATTGGCAAAATTCCCATCGAGTCCAGGGAGCTTTGCACAAGGGAATATCGCATTGTTTGGCTACTTGTCCCTCCGCTAGAGCCGCAGGCTGAGGAGCCAGCAAGGGGACAAGGCGTTAAACATGGTTGAAAGCAAAGGAGTCGCTGCTGGGATTGAGTGAAGGAAGGGAGGAATAACCTCCTCCTTGCTCCTAGTAGCCCCATCCTGCAGATGGGGATCCCCCCCCCCCCAATACTGGTTTAGGGCTAGAGCTGCTTCCACAATTTGTTCTCCAGGCTGTATTTATGATCCAGCCTCCCCTCCCGCAAGCACTCATACATCTAGGATCAGTATTTTTTCCCACTGACCAATGACACATTGAACTCATGCTTAGCAAGAGTATGGGCTGTTTGAACACCATCCTGTGAAGGCTACCACATGATTTTATTACTTATCAGTTCCTTAGTTTTCAGACATTGCCAAAAGAAGCTTACCAGAGTTTTTACTCCAGATTCCACCTGTGCATAGAAATCAGCAGAACATTTAAAAATGCACAATATATACATCAATTCAGAATCAGCTGTGGTGGGGAAAGGAACAGGATTAGCTTTATTTTGTGAAAAATTCTAGCAGAGATTCATGCACCCAGATGCTTTTGTTCTTTGCAAAAAAATAGTACGGTCACTTGTTCCTGTAAAATGGCCTTTATTAAAACACAAAATGTAACAGGCACAAGGGTCAGTTCTATAGATGAGTGATTTTAATACTTTACCAAAGAAAACACAACCAAGCAGTAGAAAACTCCTAAAGGCTTTTCTTTTTTTAATTTTCTCAAGACTTAAGAATCAAGCTCAGGAATTCATTCCATTACAAAAGCCTTGAATTTTGTTGCAGTACAAGCGGTATTTGTAACTTCCATGTCATTTTTTGCATAAGCACAGTTCAAGGCAGAGGGACATGTTTGCATATGTAGAGTGAATGAGGCAATGAGAGGTAGTAGTTAGCATCAACGAAGACTGAGACAGAATAGCATATGGTCCATGTGAATGGAAAATATCCACTCCCCACAGTGTACTTTTTTTTTTTTCCCCCTGTAGTGGTGCCCCCAGCTCCTAATCAAAATCAGGGCATTTTATGCTCAGCACAGTAGAAGCACAAAAGAAGAAGAAAACAACAATTAGAAGCTAATCCCTGTTCTGGTGGGGTTGCAATCTTAACTGAAGTTAGAACATAATGCCATTACTTCATTTTACAGAAGCAGAGCTGAAAAACAGAGAGATTAAGTGTTTGTATTCGCCAAGACATTTCACAGTTTTGCTTTCTTCCATGCTTTGTGTAGCTTGTTTATTTAGATTGCAACTCATCAAAACAGGATTCTCTCTCATTTGTTTATACACTAACACAAAGCAGCCGTGAATAACTACAGAAGAATTGCTTTTCAGATGGTAATAGGTACAGGTGATTAATAATGGTGCAGCTCCAAGCATGTAGCTGGCAATACTGTGTTTTCTTTCCTGGATTACAGAGATTAGTACTTCAAGTGATGATCCACTGATACTTATGTAAACAACCTGCACAGAGGAGGAAGAGAAATGGTACATCTCTGCTCCTGGGAGCGGTGGGAGAACTCAACTACCTGGCATACCTTTTTTTGAGAAAATAAAGTAATAACTCAGATAAAATCCCTTCCCAGAAAGATGTGTCCACCAACCCTTGTTTCTAGACCGATTCATCGGAGATATTAGAAAAGGAAAGAGAGAGGAGAAACAGAAAGCAAGCTAATACCAAGTTGACTAGCACAGATTAGCCAAGAAGCAGAGAAGACTGCTGATACCACAACACATACTTATATTGCCATCACCAGGGGCTCTTAGCCCCTGGCTGCTACAGATATCACACATTACCTACACAAATGCCAAAATGTAGGCACTTGCTGTCAGTCAAGCTGCCCTGACAAGCTTCAGGACGTTTGCACAGGGATGGCAGACACACCATGAGAGCAGCGGAAGACCCCAGCCCTTCCAGAGCAGCAGCTGTAGACCAGCCTTGCTAGGTCCGGCTGTCCTTACCCCAAGACAGGTAAGTGGCATAAAATGTCTGCATTTAGGAAGCTGTGTTGTTTTAGCTGTGCAGCGTGTGCCAAGAGATGCAGTCTCGGGAAGCAAGTCCATGGAAAAAGAAAGAGCCAACTGCCAGGATGGTCCACCCAGCCTCAGCCCTGTCCACCTGGTGGGGTCCCGAGGATGGGGTCTGTAGCAAGCAGGGAGCACGCTGGGGCAATGCTTCTGCCAGCCTGGACCCAGCCCACAGGCCATACAGTCCCCACCACAACTGCTGCTCGCGAGCCCTGCAATGATTCAAAAGCCTTTGTCCCACTGAAAATGCACAAAGTGAAGCCTTAGAATGAGAGGGATCCCTTCTGCGAAGCTCCTGGAGTGCAAGGAAGGGGGAGCTTAATGGGGGAAGTTGTATGAAATGCAGATATTGATCAGATTTGAACGGGTATCTACTCAGGGCACAGAAACACATATTACGCTCCCTTATGTAGCTGGACTTGAAAACACTGTAGCATCATCTCTGTTAAGATTTGTGGCTCAAACTCCCAGTCTTTCCATGCAGAACACTTTCAGAGGAGTGATTTATATAAGAATTGAGATTACAGACAAAGGGAATATATTAAAGAAAGCTATTTCTTATTTATGACTGAGAGATCATTTACTTTGAAATCAGGACTCGGGGCAGACACTTCACCATGAGCACAGCCCTGAGGAATGTGAAAAGAGTTATTGATGGCTGATTTCAGCAAGACAAGCTCCCTGAGGGCAGAAGGATAATACCAAGCTGGGTGGTAGTTTTTAAGCAGCTGGACACAAATTGGGACTTGTCGGTTGTTGTTCCCAGGCGCTGCATGTCAAATTGGAATAACCTGTTGTGCTCTCTCATTTTTTTTCCATGACTGGCTGCAGAATGTAGAAGAGGCACCTGTTGACTCCTGGATTAGCTTCTCTGTGATGAACAGCCCTTATCAATCATCACTCAACAAGAGATTTCAAAATAATAGTTTCTTCTCATTTTCCCCACAGCGAGAGCCATTCAGTGCAAATGGCAACCAAGCTGCAACCTGCTTTTCTGACATCTGAGATCTCCTGAGAAAGTTTCTTTGCCAGCTGGTTTTGGAGGCTTCTTGCCATTCCAGGAACCAAGCTCAAGAGGCTTCCTAGAAGGAGCACAGCAGCCCAAGGCACACTGACATTGGAAACATCCATGGCACGCCTAGCCTCCCAGTAGCATTCGGCTGCATAGGGGGGCCAGTACTTGAGCTAGCTTTATGGTAGCTCATAACCTGTAGCAGAGAAGATGCATCTGCCCGGAAAAGCAGTGGGAAGCTCAGAACACCACTAAAGCAGTCTATGGAGAGTTCTGTGCTCCACCTTGTGTGACAGGGCATAGGCTGCCTTAGCCAACAGCTCAGTCAACTCACCATATATTCAGTGACACCTTCCATCCAGCCTTTTTGTAGCTAAAAGCTCCTTAGGACAGATGGGGAGTAGACAACACCTTGAGCTCCAGCGCTGTCGACGTGAGCTAAACTAAAGCTACCCAAAACACACTCCAGCAGTCCTGTTTCTAGTTGATCTGTGTACCCATCAGCAACGTAACCACTAAAAGGCAGCAGAAACCAAGCCTAGCATCTTCCTCTGCTTAACACATTGAGGGTCTTTTTTCTAGCAACGAAGAATGGATGTTTCCTTCCCTCTTTGCAACCCAGATCTGCTTTCAACTTGATCCTTGTCTCTTGGCAAGCACCTCCAGAACTCCTTCACTGAGAACAGGCTCACCACCTTCTCCATCTGCTTGGATCTCCCAGCTGTCTCTGTGGAGATCCAAGATGGATCAATAGACAACTGCCAAGATGATTTTCTCATGTCCACAGTTAGCAGTTTCTCACTGCTGTGTCATACATTTGGCGAGATAAACATCTTAAGAAATCTTACAGAGTAAGTTTCCACAGTAATTTGTGAAGCTGCTTTTAACAACCACCTTACAAGCAAGGGGAGCTTTTGCAGTAGACAACCCTCCTTTGCTTCAGCCCCGGGTTGTTAGAAGCAGCTTCGGCTGTACAATTTTCTCATTTGAAAACATTATTTTTGTTATTCTGGTTGCTGGCTGCTAAGCAATATTGACTGTAGACTGGCTTCAATGGGAGGCAAATCAGATTATTGCTGGTCTTCCGAGTTTAGTAAACAACTATTGTCAAGACAGCAAGAAATAGCAGAAAATGCGACGCAGGTTTTAACATTCTATCCATCCCAAAGTATATTATAGAATACATCTCCAAAAGGCCAGAAGAAAACTCTCCATTGAAAGTGAAATTTAAAAAGATCCACTCTCGACCGCAAAACACCCCTAAGAACGTGGATCCCTCATATTTACACATCTACTAAGCAGATGTTTCCCCTAAGCTGAAAACTTCTCTCTAGTGACAAATTAGGAAGCTCTGCACAATCACATAACTCCAGCTCAAAGACAGTAAAGTCGTTGTATGAGGAGCCAACATGTAGTTTGGCAGATAGTTTTTTCAGAGTCAGTTTAAGCAGCCTCCTCCCACAACCACCCTCCACTGCAACCCCTCATACGCAGGGCTGTGCACCACGTCACATAACCCCCTGCGGGCCAAAGGGGTTCATGTGGTTTACTACTTTTTTCTTCTTTTTCTTTTGTAGGGGATGGGGAAGCTGTTGCAAAAATGATGGGGGAAACTGGTATTTCTCTTAGCAGATCTTCCCCAAAGATCCCAAGAGCTCCTGTACCTCTGGACAAGTTTAGGTGGAAGAGCTGTGCCAGGGACATGTGGCTGTTGAGCAGGAGGTCTCCAGCATCGTGGGTTCCCACTCCAGGTTTGGCTTGGTCTGACATGTCACTGCCTGCTGCACCTCACCTCTACTTCCTCGAGATGCAGGCATGGCAACTTATTCCAGTATTACATCCTTTAAAACTGAATTTACACTCCTTTGAAAGCAAAGCTGGAGAAACTCTTAGAGTATTCAAAGGAAAAGTTTTGCTGCAGAAACAACCCACAGACAGAAACTGCCCAGCAAGATGGAGAACATGTACTGCCAACTACTGATGGATCCCACTAATCAATCTCTTAGCATGAGCAAATACACCTATTATTTGCAGAGGTGCAATCTATACCTCCCTGACATTAGAGTAAGCCCTGTCAGACAAATGTGAGCTCAAATGAGATCAGGCTAAACAGCCCCTGTGGGTTTAGCAAATAGGAGGAGAACAGCCACTCCCTTTCTTAAGCCTCCAAAATATCACATAAAAAATATAAGCTTTAATTTTAAAAAAAAAAAAGCAAGGAAGACAAAATATTATTTGCAGCTTTAAAAAGGCCCAATCACTAAATGCAGCTTGCAGTTTAAGTACAGTTATTCTGGGTGGTCTGCAAAGCACTAAGCTTGCTGTGCAGAAAGGAGTATTTTAAGAACAAATCAGTGGGGTACCAGAGTGTTAAAAAAGACAGATTCATGTTAGAAAAACACTTTGCGAAGTCATACACAGAATGCAAATGTTGAAAAAATAAATAACAGCTTCCCGTACCTGTTTATTTTCATTTCTTATGCCAAGGTCATAATTCCTTTTTATGTATTTTGAGGATAAATATTAAGATTAATAGATTATCAACATTACGAAGGCTTAGTCTCTGGGACACGAGGTCATTGGGAAGCAGAGATCTACAGTCACTAAAACACACTGGTAACAAAAGCCAAGAACTCAACAAGTCACTTTCATTTCAGACACAAACAAAATGGTTTTGCATCCCAAATGTGCATGACACAGCTTGATCCCTGCCCTAGAGTCCCCAGAGGTTTGAAAGACTCTTGCCAAGGTTTTGCAGAGTAGACCAGCCTTACTTTCTGCATTGGCTGGCACACAAGCAGACCAATTTAGCAAAGCTGAGTGCAAAAAAATAAATTAAAAAACCCAACAACCGTTTAAAGGGAATTTTCTACATCGTTGCCAAGGGAGTGCAGTCGCTGCAGGTCTAGGTAAGGCGCTCTCTCCCAAAACTACACTACATGCCCTTTCTCTCTCTCTCAGAGTTGTGGCACAGCCCCCAGTAGCAGCAGCTGGCTCCTGCTACCTGGGAATGCTGTCCACAAGGCTCAGTCAGGTAAGACGCTGCTGGGGACGTAGGTCTTTCAGAGCTGTGCAAGTGAACATGCCAAACACAGAAGAGTGATTTCCCATGCCAAAACTGTTCCTTTTGTCTGTAGCTTTCCGAATGCTTGGCAAAGCAGGTATGCATCGGTCCATCTATGCTGAAGGGAAATAAACACAAGGAAGGGCAAGTCCGTGCAAGGTGACAAAAAAAATATATAAAAAAATCAGGAGCCTAGAGTCAGGCAACCTGGGTTTTAGCACCACTATCCTCTGAACTAGACAGAGTATAAATTCTGAGAAAGCACAAATTCTCATCAGAAATACTGAGGCAACAAACGAAAACATAAGCTATTGTTTTCCCTAATCTCACATTAAATGACATCCGCTGCTTTTTAAAACAAGGCCCATTTCTAATGCAGCCCATCTCAGGCGATGCCCCTCATAACTACAAACCAAAGGCAACTCCGGGTGCAATTCTAACGTGGAAATACACCTTGCCTATGCTACGGCCCAATTTACATCCATGAGAGCTCAAAGCACCCTGCATACACTAATTGCCTCTGGAAGCAGTAAGGCGAGATGCAAATTGTTGGAGGTGGGGGGAACAACCAAAAAAACCCACACAACAAAGATTCTTCCTTCAGGTCACCAGAACAAAGTTCTGCACCCAACACAAGTCAAGTCATCCAGCTCAGCCCAAGACACTGACCCACAGACTGCAGATGGGATGGAAACAGAAAGCCAGGCTCCCTCTTGCAGCAGGTTCCAAGTTCCCAATAGCTGCAGAGAAGAGGCAGGTATAATGGTCTTCTGGTTCCTCCCGACATCTGTCGATCCTAATAAAAGGCTGCTCTCCCAAAACATATACCAACTGAATGACCCCTTATTAGAACTGGTATCGATAATTACATCTGTAAGTCACTCCGTAACCAAGTAAATAGTCATTGACAAACCATGCACCAATTACAATCACCGAGTGTTACGTATATAAGAGACACTAACCATCCTCAGAGGCCAGAGATGAGTCATTTTGGGTGGACTGAAGGGGAAGGAAAGAGGGGAAACAGCGTAATGTTTTCTTAAAAACTAACCTTGTTTTCCATATAGCACTTCTGACCAATAGGTCAGTATTGTAACCCCGCCGTGGATACTGGATCCTCACATCCATCTAGGAACTGCCATACAAGAGGCGCTACAATGTCACCTCATCTCAATATACACAGGAGTGATTGAATATTAACCACATCAACCACCGCAGCTTGTCCAAATACAAACACAACAAAATCTAAGCCTACACCCAGTCTTTCCATTTCCTTCAGTACAGGTCAGTGAAAAACAGAGATATAGCCTACCTGGGCTCTAATAGGAAGAAAACCTGCTGTTAAAACTGCCCTAATATAAACCGATATAGGAAGCAGCCTTCTTCTCCAGGAAGCCCCCCTGTTTGTACAGGGTAGTTTTCAGCTTCCTGTACTGATGGAGGAAAGAAGAAAGTCAGGACCAAAACCCTTGGACTGTGCTGACCCCAGCCAGAACAGCAAGACAGAAAACCAATTCCTTGAGAGCTGTACGATGCCAAGCAAAACCCAACACCCCAGGTTAAGTAATTAGGAGGTCAGGAAATTAATCATTTTGGGGCACGGCATACATAAGTTGAACTAGCCTAGGAATAAATTACCTCAAGTATGCCAGAGCTGCCACTCTAAATGACATCTAGACAGACAGATACAGTTCTATGGAGCAGAATCAGATGCCTGGTGATTCCCACATGATTAATATACATTCCCTTCTGTATGCAAATCCAGAACAGACAAGGCAGGTACACACTATAACGCTTTTCAGTTGTGGAAACTTTGCCTTGGAACTGCAGAAACTCTTCACAATTGATACAAGTTCACCTCAAACAGTGCCCCAGCAACTGCTGGAAATTCTGTCAGCAGAATAGGATAGAATACAGTCAAGTGCTGAACATCACTCGCTGTATTGGTGACAACTTTAAAGAGGGTGCATTTGTAGACCTGCCACATGTTGCATGTCACTTGTCAGCAACATACACAGCATGATAGAAGATCATCACACAGCAAAAGTAAAATGCTCTATTAGAAAAAACCCAATGATTTTACATTAATTTTTTCAGGAAACAGAGCCAAGGGCTCAGGTAAATGAAACAGCCTCCACAATTAACTGACTTGTGTAAGTATTCATAGAATGGTTTGGGTTGGAAGGGACCTTCAAGATCATCTAGTTCCAACCCCCCTGCCATGGGCAGGGACACCTTCCACTAAACCAGGTTGCTCAAAGCCCCATCCAGCCTGGCCCTGAACGCTTCAAGGTATTATTAAACAGCATCACGAGTGACCAATCAATCTATCCTCACACAAGAAATTTTACCTCCATAAGCATCTTGCGCATCATGACCAACCAAGATATTTTCCCAGACTGAAGCCAAACGGATGGCAGGATTCCCATGTTGCTATTATTAAATCCATATGTATTATAAATACACATTAAATAAATATGCACCTATATTTATTTAAATATATAAACTATAAATAAAACACACATGCATGTGTAAATGTATACAGCCACACATACCACACACCAGCCCAGCTAACACACAGGCAACTCCTTCATTTCTACAATCTCAAGATCAATAACCAGCTTTGCACAACTTGACACAGGGCGCAGCTCGCCCACAACCAAAACCTGCTGTTCCCGTGACTGACACCAGGCTGCATGTTTTCCATGGGGGAACACGCAGACAGACAAAAGGTAAGGTTAACGCTAAGAATAACATGTTGAGGAAGTTGATAAATTTTAAATGGGAGGCCAGACCAATAACCCTACAAACTGCAGCAGCTGCACTGGTTTTTAGCAATGAAATCCAAGTCTGGCATGGGAAAGTTCAGTCAGTATGTGCAAAAACATACAGCAAGTAAGTATCAGTGCTCTTACACATCTCTTTGGTCAAATAAAGGGGGGGGGGGGGGGGGGGGCGGGGAAGAAATACACTCCTGCCTTGGTCCTTCAGACATCAGAAAATCATTTTTGACTAGCTACACAAGCAGGCCTCTGCTATAGCCATTAGCCACCTAAAAATCATTAAAGCAGTTTCACTGTAATGCAGAGTGATTTATAAGGTCCTTTGGAGACCACGTATTTGGAAATATGAAGGTCACAGTTCAACGTAGCCAGTGATAGTTTAGAAATGACCACTGAAGTTGCAGAACACCCAGTTGAAGATACAATTAATCTGTTCCCATGACCATGCCTAAATCAGAGCTGGCAAGACAACAACACTAGGCAGGAGCAGAGCATACTGGCACACACAAACGAAGGGAACCAGCCAGCACGCAATGCCGTTAGGGTGTGGGACCCGAGGACACCGGCAGGCTGTGCACTTGGTTGGAAGACCACCACGTGGGACTGCTGGCAAGCCATGAGAAGCAGCAGCCGGAGACTGTACTCCCTACTGGGAGATGGGCTGCACGAGAGAGAGGGGGAGATTCACGTTTCTCCATATTGCTTTCTTCTTTGGTGCTACCAGCTTGACACAACCCCTGCAGAACAGGGGGTTTCTTCCCAGGCCCACCAGAATGTACAGCCTCCTGAGCTACCACCAGCACAGGCATGTGACGATGGCTTAGGTAGGCCTGGAATTTTCCCTGGATTGACAATCTCTGAGCACAGGTAGCGTCACAGGGATGTTACCAATAACCGGGGTGGGCGAGGACAGCAAATGCAACTAAGGAGTTTGCCTGCTCAAGGGGATTTACTACTTGAAATTACAAATCACCCTTCCCCTCCACTTCATATTCAGAAAGAGAGGTTCTTTAAATAGTCCAGTGATGCTAGAGAGAAATAGGAGCCCCAACACATGTGGAGAAAACGGTACCTCTGCCAACAGAGCAGGATCTAGCACAACCGAACACACGGAGACAGCAAGCGGCGTGCGCAGGGACAGACGGCACGGGCAGCACCCGCAGCCCGAGGCGGGCAGGGAGAGGCGAGCTGCACGGAATCAGGGGGTCCCCTTAGGCAGAAGTTGACTCCTTACCCAGCCTTTCCCATTTGCTTTGACTAGGGAGGGAGGGTGGGGGGCACAGGATGACACACAACACAAAAAAACCCAAAACCTCACAAGGATCACATTTCTCCAAGATTTCCAGAATCTTCCAGTTCCCAAATCACCACAGCCCACCCAGGCCCCTCCCATACAGGTACACGGCAAATGAGAAACTAATTTCATTTTAGAAAAGCTAACCAGAATTGGAGGGAGGGGTGGAAAAGGCTGAACTTCAAAGGTCTGGGCTCTCCCAGGGCCAGGTCCAAGTCCCCGTCAGCGCTCCCAAGGCAGTGCCAGCAGCATGCCTGGGACTCCAACACAGCTCCTAGCTCTCCCCTCAAGAGCTCACCCTTCGAAAGCAGTTTTTCCTCTTGTTTTACTGAAGCACTTATATTTATCAGGTGTCATGATATTTACCAAATAAATTAAGACTTCTCTTTCTTACTTTTCTCAGCCCTTTCCAAATACCAGCCGCATACCTTTCATGCTGAGTGAAGGCAGAGAGCCCTTCACAAGAGAACTGCAGGCTGAAGGAGAAAGCATTCCTGTAAACTCAAATCCACCACTGCAGCATGGCTTTGGCCACCTCCATCTTACACACCAGAATTCAAACACTAGCTCAAGAAGCCAGCTATACAGGTAGCATTATGAAACAATAACGGTGGGATAAGAGAACTCCATCATCACAGGTACCAGCGTTCCCCTAAACTCCCCATTCCTCTCAATTACTACAAATAAGCACTAAAAAAAACCCCCACAATTTCCATTCCTCAAAATTCATAAAATTACTTAGAAAGAAATACCAAGAAACCACACACTTACGTACTTTGTTGAAAATCACAGCATGGCAGCACCTGGGGCTCACAGACACAGGGGTTACGGAATGGGCTTCAGGAAGAACCTGACCTTCCTTTCACCCAGAGCTCACTCGAGCTGCTGGGGCTCTGCGAGTCATTTTGAAGCACAAGCATTTCCACCTGGACTTAATTGGGCTTATCAAGAGAACTGAGAACAAACAAATTCAATGAGATTGGGTTCTGCTGGAACATTTTACTCCCTGGGAATTGTCCAAGTCATAAAATGATGGAGCATTTGCATCATAAAAGTTAACTATACTAAGCGGTTGTGGGATATTGAATGCTTTAGTGAATTATTTCTTTTATGTTGGCTGCAGTACCAGGGGAAGGGGAAGTTGCATACAACAGTATTTACAATTTCTTTTGCTTTTCTCCCTGCAGCTACGGCAACAAGGCTGCTTACATGCTGTGGTTTCTAACTTACAAGATACTGTCCTTTGCTTGCATAATACCAGTACAATCACGAGATATTAACTTCTGCCTCTTTCTATGTCACTGTAATCCTAACTGGCTGATTTTCACACTCCTTCTTTTTCGTTTCCTACTACTAATTCTGGAGTTACAGAAAGTACATTTCCTGTAATGTCAAGGAAAATTTTCCAAGGTGCTTGGCATTTGCTTTGCCGTCTGGATAACGCTATCTGCTCAATTTCCATGAATTCCACACCACTTGAACAATTGCTCTTTCCAATCAGTTTTTGGAGTTGTAAGGGGAAAACACTCCATGTTATAAAGTGCCAGTTAACAAAAACGCAAAGAAACCCAGACAGGTCCTTGCCCCTTCATGTCTCCTGCATTAGTAGAGGACCAAGAGCTTCACCTCATTGAGGTTTTTGCTTGTTTTGTCAATACACATGCCCCTGCTTAGGTACCAAATTGCAGCCCCAGGAAACAGCTTGACACAAGGGGAGCATCACACCTGGAACCAATGATCCCCTGTTTCAGGGCAGAGGGGTAAAGACAGCCACCTGCACCTGGCAGGGTACCAGCTGTTCCAGGCTTTAAGACACTCACTGGGGACTCCTGCTGTGTATCATGGTAAAAACTATGGCCAGCTGGGCTCCTGGAGCCCCTGCTAAACAGCTGAGGCGTTTTATAACAAAATATTAAGTATGGCATTAAGATCCCTACATCAATGACTGCAGAAGCACTCTCTGCAAGGCTAAATAGTATTTCTGAATAAAACAATTAAAATCAGTGAAACCAGGAGCAGGTATGTCTCTGATATGCTAGAGTAACACTCACATGTCTCCTGCAAAGGACTGAACAGGATCATGCCCCTTTTAGCTTTACTGTCCCAAAAGAGGTTTCCTCCAGATTAAATCCTAGCTATATTCTTGAGTCAAACTTTTCCCAGTGTCGGGTGGCGAAAGCAAGCTGGGAGCACAGACCCATCCTCCTGCCTACCACAGCTCTTCAGCAAGGGCCGTGGTCTCTGACAGGCTGTACCTCTGTGCAAGCAAGGGCTTCCTGAGCGCACACTGACACACACCTAAACACTGGGTTTTGGGGTGTAAAACATATGCAGATATTTCCATGTTCTGCAAAGTTTTGGTAACACGCATTTTGAGAAATAAATCTGTAAATCTCATCTAAACTGACCATCTTTACAATTATTAACCACGAATCCATTTTTTTAATAATTCATTATCACATTTTATTTGTTCCTATCAGCCTAACAGTGCCTATTTTATATTAAACTACAAGTGACTGCTCCTTAGATCAGAAGTTTAGTATTGTGTAATGTATATACCATCGTATACACATTATATATACCATTGTCTATGGTATTGATGTTACCTCTTTGAGAGCTGGTATTTGCCAGTGGTTTGAAAAAACGCTTTCTAAATCTCATGCCATCAGTCTTGCAACAGTAGACTGTACCCACCAGCCAGGCTGCATTTCTGTAATTACTTTAGGTGCTGAACTTTTGGGACATAGTTCTTTTAGTCATACTAATCCAATCCACTGTTGTCCCTGGTTGTGTGTCTGCATCTACTACTAGATGGGAAAATGGAGAGAAAGTTTTATCTTCTTTGTGTCATATTCTTTGGTAGAGCTGGAGATTTCAGGTGTGTCATCGCTTTGGTTTCCTATGATTGGTCCTTTGTGAAAGTCAGAGTTGTGTTATCGGAAACACTTCACTGGCCCCACACTTTGTTCACAGTCATCAAAAAGCACCTGTTGCAAATGTGACAGCCATTAAATGACAGCCTTACATTTTGGCTTGCCTTGTATTTGTAATGGAGATAGACTCCATAAAATGAGATGCTTATTACTTGCTTTGCAATGCTCTTCCAGCAAACAGTTTAGGATTAGCCTTTGTGCTATGAATTCTAAACTCCATCTTGGATTCCATTTTAAGATGCAGGTTACCATAGGAAATATTTTGAGTAGACAGGAGAGGTCGTGACTTGGTGTTCATGTCGACACTAGCCCGGAGCTGTGTGCCACTTCCAGGGAAAACAGCTTTTCCAGGCTTCCAGGCTTCCCCTTCCCTGACATCAACTCCCCAGCCTCCCCAGCTGCACTTCCCCAAGCGCAAAACAGTCAAAATGAAGCAAAATGTCCAGGTTCAGCTCTAGAAAGCTGAACACAGTTTGCTTCATGAGCCTTTGCCTCCCCCTGTCCCCTAGACATCATTTAATACATCCTAGAATTTCAACTGCTTATGCAAAGAAAAACCCACAGAACATAACTGAGGCTGCGGTTTCACAGGCAGCTCAAGTCAATATAAAGTTGCACTGATGCTGAAAGCAGAGGTCCGAGCCTTACGTTACTCACATACTCCTGCTCTTGCTCGTGCTTTTGTTCTACAGCCACGAGGCCATGGGATGAGTCCAGATCAGAGCACTAATCTAGCAGAAAACAAATTCCTGTCTTTTTTAGAGTTAGTGTTCATTTGGGTTGGCAAATCGCTGCATTCCTCATCTAATCTGACCTTTAAAAAAGTATTTGTTAACACTGAATTCATCTCCTAAGATTTACGGCATGCTGCCTAGCCCTCTTAACATGGCAGCAGCGCTCTGCATCAAACCCTCCTCATCCATTCTGCTGTGCCACTTCTGCAACACAGCCAAATGGTGTCCCACATGAGAAACAGTTCGCCCTCATCCCAGTGCAGGTGCCCGACAGGCGCAGGCTGACCCAGGGCTCAGGGGCCCTAGAAGGGGATATCCAGGCCTCCCCTTCGACACACGTCCCTGTTTCCACCGCACTGCCCGGCGGCAGCAAGGCATCAGCCCGGTGCACAGACCCTCCCAGGGCAGGCAGCCGGAGGGGCCAGATCCCCCTTCTCCCTTCCCCATCCTCGCTCACCCATGGGAGGAGTAAACCACCACCCAATGCCATTAGCCAGATTATGGCTTCTACTAAGAAGTCCAGCTTCACACTTGACATTATTTAGGAAATTCAGAGCTGCATGTGCACCCCCCCAGCCAGCAAAGAGCCAGCTCCGAGACCACTTTGGAGCCAGAGCTACCTACCATCCACAGCCAGCAAAGCTGGAATTCTAAAGCAATTAATAATAAGGGTGAAAAATGTTCGTCCGTGGCAGAGTTAGAAGGTTCACATATATATACGTGGATACAAGAAAGCCTTAATAATCACAAAAGCCAGTTGTTAGTCGTCCTCTGCAATGAGAGAACAGTTTCACACTGCTATTCAGCTCCCTTTGCATACAGTACAGGGAATCCTTTTCCAACATTTAGGCACAGTTGAAGGCTAATCAAGATCTCATAAGTTACCAGGCCCCTTACTGTTATTGAATTTCCCTCCATTTCTTATCTTGAGTAGCTATTACGATTCCAGGTATTCAAGTGAACGTCATTCAGAAAAGATAAGGTAATAATCCATTGATATAGGACCCTCGTATTTAGATTTCAGCATGTCCAGCTCCCTGTTTATGTTATTAACCATGGCAGAAAAAAGGGGGCTTAAATTACCCTGTATTTCCTTCTCAGATGGTGGACAGAATAGAAATTGCTTAGCAGATGTCATCTATCCTTCTTCAGCAATAGAGAGGAGATTTGTCAGGGTAATTTTGCCTGCTTTCTTCAGGAATGCAAATCTGGGGGGAGTGGGGGGGTTCACCCCAAGATGCCTCCATTAACACATCTATTATACCCCTTTGAAAGGAGAGACGAAATGACTTATAGCTGCTTGACTAAGCTTTGAGATACAAAATTCTCTTTAGAGACAAGGTCCTCTAGACCTGAAGGGAGGAATCTTATTCCTCCACCCTCCTCTCCAATATTCAATGCTTAATATTAATAAAGGAATTTGACCTACAAATCAAGGTACTTCAGTACATGTGCTGCAAAAATTACACAACCTGCTAAATTTACGCCAGCTGATAACAAGTGTTTCTTTCCACATTCAGAACTTCTCAGAAGATGCAGAACTTTGCCACATAACCATTATTTGATTTCCAGCGAACCAGACAAAATAACTGTTCAGGGATACGTTCACATTAATTAAGCCCTATCTTGATGTGAGCCTTTCCTTAAATGTCATTATCTTTTCATAGAGTACAAGAAATACTCAAGGTCCATGTGAGTCATTTGTAACCACCAATACAGAAAAGCACTTTTTAAATGGGCAAACCAAGCGTTTCCCATAGAACTGTGGAGGAGACGATGTTTTTTCAAGCTGAGCAAAACCCACACAGGAGGGATGAGCCAATCTAGCAGCTTGGTGGGGAGACTGTCCTCCATCCCGTCACTCCTGCCTCCTCTCTGGGCTGCGGAGCTCCACCTCCTCCCTTGCACCCTGAAACTCATCAGGCTCCTTACTGACCCACTTCAATTCTACCCCAGCAGAAAACACCATTTTTCCTGGTCAGTAAAATGCAAAACCCCCAGGCAGATGCGGCAAGCACCAGGGTAAGCTGGGGGCGAGTGGACCGTTCGGTGGCAGCGGACCAAGCGCCCACCCAGGCCACGTGGCGCACGGTGAGCAGGGTGCCAGGGTGCTCTGCCCGACCGGTGACTTGAACCGGCTCCAGGAGCGGGTTAGAGCACCAGGGAGGAGCAAGAGTGGAGAAACTGCTCTCTTCTGGCAGAGGCAACCTGCAACATCACCTGGAGTATATCATTTTCATCCCAACCCTCCACTTACTTCTTTTGCAGATGAGCACTTACAGGTCTGGCTGTGGTCATTCAGGACATTCCTGTCCCTCTCTGGGCAGGCTCCAGCCAGCTGCAGGGCTGGCAGAAGGGGCCGTGTAACTGTACTTCAGATGCAATGAAGTGGTAAGCCCTGTACCTTCCCCTTTAACCACTGAGGAACTGAGTTTAAACTGAAGAGTCAGAAAGTGAAGTTTTGGTTTCCAGAGCTAACGTGTGCCAAGGTCTGTAGGCTCAGCACACAAAACCTGAAATGTCCTACCTTATCAATGACAGAGCATCACCGCCTGGAGCTCTGTCAAGTAAGATTCACGCTCAAGGGCAGCAAGGAAAGACAGAGCACACAATTAAAAATATATAGTACAAGCTCTTTAGCTTTAATGCTATACTAGCAAAATGAAAAAATAAAAGTCTCGGTCATAAACAAAAATAAAATCATGTGCCTTCTTTGAAAATGAGGTTGTCAGATGCATCCTTTTTTAAAAAAGAAATCCAAGCTGCCCACCTAACGATGGATGGAATGGGATGGGATGGGATGGGATGGGATGGGATGGGATGGGATGGGATGGGATGAGGGCAGAAACCAGGAAGAGGGAAATAATTTCTTTTTCAAAGCAGCGGTAAGAGCTGCATTGGACATTTAAACATTGGACATTAAAAAAAATATTCTGGCAAAGGGCTCAATCCCTGCCTATGTATTTAACCACCGAGGTATTGGTTTGCTGCGTTCTGCATTCAGCAATACAGCAGAGAGAGGAGCCAGCAGCCTACCAGCTCCTCTGGTGGCCATGTGCCCTCTTCCCCAAGCGACACAGGCTGTGCTGTAATTCTACGTTCTACACTTGAACCGGGGGTAAATCTGGGGGTACAGCAAAACCAGCTCGTGCTTCAGCCACGATGCTCTAAATGAAAAGCAGCATTGCTGTGCTTGGTGGCACACTGCTGGCAGTATTTTCGGTGGTGCACAACCCATCCAGCTGTGTGCTGGGTTAATTTTTGTAGTAACTTGGGGTCAGGCAGCAAACCCCACAGCCCACAGAAAGCAAAAGCACCGGACTTACAGCACACTCACACCACCTGAGGAAGGCAAACTGAGAAACACCAAACAAATAAAAAGCCCCCGAGAAACTGAGAGGACTAGGGAGTAAAAATCAAAACTGCTGATTCAATACATTTGAACCCCCCCCCATGATCATACCCAGCCACATTAAATCAATTCCTATTTGAAGATCTATACCATTACACCTATTTCTACAAATGTCTTTGCTGCCATTTCTTTCAAATTATCAACTGAAGCAAGCACGCAAGACTCAGTCATAACCAATGATTAGTAAAACCCCCATTCTCCAGATCCTCAAAGTCATTTTAAGTACCCCAACTATGAAGAGAAATACCACATCTCTAATGGACAACAGCAGAGACCTTAAGAGTTCCTTCTCAACCCAAAGCTCTTGAAGAAAAAGTTTATTTTTATGCAGAGTTTACAGATTTATTGCAAGGTATCAGGAAATTTCTGAATGGTCTGACCAGCTTACATGGCTTCGCTGAATTTTGAAATGAAAGCAAGAGAACATTTGCTTAAATCAACAACCATAAGTCACCAGTTTAAAGGTTAACACTTGATTGTGCAGCGCAAGAAACAGACACTTATCTTCCCAGTTCAAGGACTTCTGGTTTGCTGAGCAGCAGCACATAATGCTGCAACAGACAGTTTTTGCAGCACACTTTTGCAGAGATACAACCACCACTGGGCGCAGGACGGGTGGCCTCGGAGCATCGCTGGCTCGGGGCAGGGCTCAGGGCCCGCTCTCCCCACATACTGGCATGCCACTAGCCCACTGGGAGACACTCGTGGGCCGTCACCCATCCTGCTCTGGCAGCCTTTTCAACAAAACGCTGGCGTTGGCACTGGTGCAGTTGTGTTTCACGTGGGGCAGCTGCTGTAAAGCTTCCAGAGCTCTTCTTCCAGCCAGGAGACACCAAAGCCAACCCCAAACACCCTCACCCAGATCCTGCTCAACCAACAGAAAACCGCAGGGAAGATGAAAGCCCTGTGCTGATGGAGTACAGCTGTCCTAGATAAGCAAAATATAGCAATAAATAAGGTCCTTATCTACTGTGGCAAGAAAAAGGCAGGCTCAGGGGAAACGGCGGGCAAGGGAGAGAAGTGAAAAACGTACCTAGGAAAGAAAGAAAACCTGGAACTGCGACACTCACTCCTAATTAATGCACTTTGACAATTAGTTTCAAAATCCTCAAAGTCAGTCAAGACATCAGCTTGGACACCAGCCAAACCGACAGCTACCCGCTGCTCCTGCAAAATACTGGTGGATGCCGCCTCCTTGCAGCCATGGTACCTGTACCAGGGATGCCCGGGGAAGGACCCAGCGCCGCTCGGTGCTGCTGTGCAGGCAACACTAGGAAGAAGTTTCTTCAGCAATTAGCCTGGGAATAGAAGGGAGCAATTCCGAGCTGAAACATCAGACCCACCCATTAAAAACAAAAAGAAAAAAAATAAGGGCAATTGCTGTAGCTGGGCTGTGTTGTCATATGTTGCTTATGTTTGTTTTAATTTTAAACTGAGAGTCAGTCCAGGGTTTGTTACACAAACATATGGCACTGGTATTACATTCTACCTTGTATTTATAGAAAGTACTGTGGCGGTCCAGGCAGCGCACAGATGCCATAATGTTAACAACATTTATTATTAGTATGACAAAAGACCAAAAATAAGCCAGTAGAAATTGTGATTTAAAAGTTTAAGGGACTGACTGCAAAGAGGGATTCAACTGTGAAGTTATTAACTGAAATTCCTCCAGTGGCAACGAACACACAGCCCCCAGGCCGCCAAGTATTATGTGATATAAATACACCCTCAGAAAGGTAATTTGTTTAAAACCGGAGCGCTGAAAACTGATTTAACACGTCTAATGCTAGCCCGATTAACACCAGTGTGCCCTCGGCTGGTGATGGGAGCACTGAGGCAGAAGTCCGCATTCCTGCAAGTGAAGAGGAACAAAGCTTTTGGGACAAAGGGGAAACCTTAATTGTGCCCTTTTATGACCCAAACTGTGATTTCCTCCTCACCCCAAAGGGCTGGGAAGGCTAACGGCACGCTCATGTATCCCCATAAGCGAGGCTATTGATAAATGCCATTACTAGAGTTTTCCACTCCAGCTGTTGAGCTACAAGCAGCAAAGGTTTGATCCTTCACCCCTTAAAAAAATTTTCAAACAAAAAAAAAAAACAACCAACAAACACCACCCAGGCTACAGTACAACCACTAACGCTATACTCCTGAACCTTCTGGAAGCATTTATTAGCTTTGGCCGCCGACCAGTGATTGCTGTAGGAGTGGACTAGAGCTGCAGTGCAAACTGGTTAATCTGTAGCTAGACATTATTTGTGACTGGGGCAGGGGGGGGTGGTGGCGGTGTTCAGCAAGAAATAGTCGCTGCCTGGCAGACCGGGCTTCAAGAGTGTAAAGGGTTGTTTGGGTTGTTTGGTTGGTTTTGTTTGTTTGTTTTTTTTTCCAAAAAAATTTTATTGGGAGAACTACAAAACATTTACAGTACAAAGTTTACAGTCTCACACAATTTGTAGTGAACTGACTCCCGAAAAATATATTACAACTCAAGTTGACTTATCCTTTAGTTACATTCAAAACATACTTCTGTTAAAGTAGTCCAAAAGAGTACATAGTGCTCAATCTGTACCTATGTACAAACAAAACTAAGCTACTGCTCATTCATCCACCGTCCAGGAAAGTTTTGGAAAACTCCCGACTTTCTACATAAGGAAAAAAAGTACAAGTTTTGGAATTCAATTAAACAAGATATGTTCATGTACTGTATAAAGTTTTCAGATCCAAACACAGCCTCCATTCTTATAAAAGAGTGGCAAAAAATTTTGCTGTAGTTAAAACCCATCCCTACATTCAAATTATCTCAAGCATTAAGAAAAATACTTATTTGGTTTGAGAGATATTTAAGGCAAGCATGGACCCTCAAGAAGGCACTGTGAGACATAATACTGGGACCCCCAATTATTGCTACATACTTTTGAGACTATATCACAGTGTGATTGGTGGAGTTAGGCAACAAAAAATACTTTTTGGTTACTTTAAACAAGTCTGAATTAGATTTGCCACTGTGAAGTCTGATTGCTAAGTCAGTCTTTTTTTTTGTGTTGGGTTTTTTTTTTTTTTGGTTTTTTTGGGGTTTTTTTGTTTTTCTCTCATTTGTTTTTCAACTCGGACGGGCTACAACCATTTACATTCTAAAAAAAAAAAAAAAAACCAACCCATAGAAATTCCTCAAACTACTTCCACAGCATCGAGACCGATTTCTATAAAGAAACCATGCAATCTTTCAGATTTACGTAAACAAGGAAAGAAATTAATGAAATAAATATTACATACAATCTCTTAAATTAAGAATTTTACTCATTTACAATAAAATAACCAAGTGAAGTTACAAAAAGGCATATATTACTGTGAAAAGAACACACTCCACATTTCGCCGATTAATAATGGCAATCATAATTTAAACATAATAAAAGAATATATATCTATTGCTTTTCATCATACCCGATAAATACAGTATGAACAAATTACCAATGTATACTTTTCACAAGATAATAAATAAGTTAAATAGTTTCATATTGAGTTGTGTGCAGTGACTCATTCACGCAATCAACTCAAACAGCTAAAAAAAAATTAAAAAAAAATCAGCAGTTATTCTCCAACAATTACAAACTAAACTCAGTTGAGTGCTTCCAAATAAAGCAACAACAACCAAAAAAATTGTTCTAAGCCAAACATCCACTAAGTGGTGGCAATGGAACCAATATTAAAACTTTGGAATGAAGGTTTTAGCATTTGTTATAATAATAATATATAGATATATAAAAAAAGTTGTTATCAAGGCATATTCTTGGCAGGATGTTGGATTTTTCTTTTTTTTAAAAAAAGCTTATAGGTTTAGTACGTTCTGTGTTTTTATTTGAACTGGATTGAGAGACAAAGTAGTTTGTAACTTTTTTGTGTGTGTCTGAAGGTTTGGAGGAGCTGGACAGGCAGGATGCACGCTCCCCGGATTGTTTGTTGCTTTCTGGTGGTGCCTTTGCTAATGCTTTTTTTTTTCTGAACACAGATGGAATGGCTGCTGCTGGTGCATATCATAACTTGTCTCCAAAGAACAACAACAAAAAAAAAACCCCAAAACGAAAATCCCCTTCTTCCAAGGTCTCTCTATAAAAATAGGTTTGTTCATGTCATTTGCCCTTTTGCAAAATGCTTTTTTTTTTGTTTTGTTCAGCTCTCGGTGTATATATAGATAGATAAGTATATATAAAAAAAAAAAAAAAAGAAAAGGATTCACTTTCTTCGCTCGGTAACTTACTTGGTGGGCAGCCGCGGGGCCGGGCGCGGCAGCCCGCCCCCCCCCTAGTCGTCGGAGATGGAGAGGCGGCTGAAGATGGGCAGGCGGCGGCCCGAGTCCAGGCTGGGCGACTCGGAGCCGCTGAGGGAGCCGGAGCTGAGCGAGCCGCTCAGGTAGCTCTCCCGGTCGGAGAGGGAGTCCGGGGGGCTGGGCGGCGCGTCGAAGACGGGCGACTCGGAGAGGCGGCGGAGGGGCTGGAAGCTGAAGGGCGGCGAGGCGGGGGGCGGCGGGCAGCCCCCTCCGGGCGGCGGCGGCTGCTGCTGGCAGCGGTAGTAGGCGGCGGCGGCGGCGGCTGCGGCGGCGGCCGCGGCGAAGTTCTGGGTGTGCAGGGCGAGCGGGGCGATGAGGCTGCCCAGCTCCTGCCCCGAGAAGGCGAAGGCGTTGTTGGCGCAGGGCGGCGAGAGCAGCTCCTCGCAGTACGAGGCGGAGGCGGGCGGCGGCGGCGTGCGCGACCCGCCGGGGCTCTCCAGCAGGGCGGCGTCCAGGCGGCCGCCGGGCGGCGGCGGGGCGGCGCCGTGGGGGTGCGGGTGGTGGTGGTGGTGGTGGGCGGAGAAGCCGGAGAAGCTCAGGCTGTGGTGCAGCTTGGGCCGCTCCCCGCCGCCGCCGCGCGGGTGCCCGAAGCCGCCGCCGCCCAGCGGGTGGTCGCGGGGGGCGAAGGCGCGGAGGTCGCCGGTGCTGCCGGCGGGGTGCGGGGGCGGGTGGTGCGGGTGGTGGTGCGGCCCCGCGGCGGCGGCGGCGGGGGGGGCGGCCGTGCCCCCGCCGGGCGCCGGGCGGCGCTCGTCGGCGTTGTGGATGAAGTGGCAGCGCGGCCCGTAGGGGCAGAAGCCGATGGTGTGGAAGGTGCGGCAGAGCTCGGTCTTGTACTTGGGGTGGCGGGTGAGGCTGCGCAGCTCGTGGAAGCCGTGGGCGAACTGGCACTTCTCGCCGTACTTGCAGGCGCCGCTCTCCTCGAAGGGGCGGCACAGCTCCGTCTTGTAGCGCGTCGAGTTGATGGGGGCCCCGCCGCCGCCGCCGGAGCCGCCCCCCTTGCCGGCCGCCGCCTGCTGCTGCTGCTGCAGCTGCTGCATGAGGTGCTGGCTGCGCTCGCCGTTCTCGCTGAAGGAGCGGTCCCGGAACTTGTTCTCCTTGTTGAGCAAGGCCGTGGGGCTGCTGCTGCCGCCGCCTCCGCCGGAGCTCGTCTCCTTCAGGCTGCCGAACGAGGAGGAGGAGGAGGACGAGGAGGAGGTGGAGGAAGAGCTGGAGCCGGTGGGACTGGGGAACTTGGAGCCGCCGGCCAGCGCCGGCAGGTTGCTGGTGGAGTGCCGCCGCAGGAAGCCCGGTGCGAAGCTGGAGCTGGGGGGGGTCACCGGGGTCCCCACGGCCTTCTTGTCCAGCATGCTGCTGAGGTTGGTCAGGGACTTCTCCGTCTGCCGGGGCGGGGGGGGGGGGGGAGGGGAGGGAAGGGGGCGGGGGAGACACGGGGAGAGAGAGAGGGTGTTGCAGGGTGACCGCCAGCCCACCGCCACGGCTCCCCGAGCGCCCGGCGCCCCCTCCGCGGCACCGCGGGGGTCGGGGCGGGGGTCCCGCCGCCCAGCTGCTCCCGACTGCGTGTCTGCTGCGGGCGCGGGCGGGCGGGGGCGAACCCCGCGCAGGCTTTGCTGCGTGCGCAACTTTTGAAAAGTTCCTCGCGGCAGCAGCGCAACACTTGCGGGCGAGCGGCTGCGGGGCGGCTTCAGCGGGTGAACCCCGCAGCCAGCCTGCGACGCGCCTCTCCCGCAGCCTGGCGCCAGCCGCCCCGCAGCCGCTCCGCGCTGCTCGAGCACAGCCGGCCGTCAGGCGGCCCCCGCCCGCGCAGCCGCCGCACCGCTCCGCACGGCGCAGTCCGGCGGGCACCGGCCTCCCGCCCCGCCGGGTCCGTGCCCCGGCCCGAGCGGCCCCGCAGCGCCGTCGTGCAGAGCGCGGCCCCGGCCCGGCGCTGGCAGCGCAGCGCGCTCCTTCCTACCTTGCACAAGAAGTCAATGTCGTAGAAGGCAGATAAAAGCGTCGTCGACATTTCTAGATCCTGTAATGGTCGGAAATACAGGAAGGACCGAAAGATCCCGCTCTCCTCGGAGGGTTTGGAAAAGCCACGACTAGATAGGAGGGGGCCGTTTGCTTGAGATCCGAAATGGTCCCGTCTCCTTCCCGGCGGGACGGCGGGTGCCGGGCCGAGGCGGCGACGGCGGCTGCACAGCAGCGGGCGAACTGCGGGAACTCCGCGGCGCCCCGCGCCGCCCCCATATAAACGCCGCCGACCGCGGCCCGGGGGCGGTGCCCCGCTCGGCCCGCCCCGCCCCCACCGGCCGGGCCGCCCCGCCCTCCGCTGGGGCCGGGAGGGGGCGGCGCTCGGGGCGGGCGGGGGAGCGGGGCCCCGCCGTGCCGACCGCCATCAGCCCCCGGTGCACCCGCGGCGCGGGCGGGACGGAGCGGGGCGGGGGCCGCGGGGCCGGCGGCGGGAGCAGCGCGGGGCCCTGCGAAGTGCCTCCGCGCCCCTCCCCGGGCCCCGCCGCTGCTGCGGCCCCGGCCCCGGCCCGGGGAGTGCCCGCGGTGCCTCGGCGGGCGGGCGGCGGGTGCCGGGGGAGAGGCGGCAGCGCCGGGGACACCGTTTCCTCCCGCCACCGAAAAGAAACTTTTGCCACGCAATTGGTTTGGAACAAAGGTCGAGCCCGCGCTGCCCCGGTGCGACCGGCGGGACGGCGGCTGAGCGCGGGCTGCGCCGCTCCCCTGCTCGGGGGGGCGGGGGGGGTGTCGGTCGGGTTTCCTGCTGGTCCGTGTTCGGGAGCGGCGGGCGGGGAGCCGGGGGGCGCCGCCGCCGCTGCACCGGCCGGGCTGACACGCGGCCCGCCCCGCCACGACGCACCCCTGGCCCCGCACCCCGTCCCACGCCCGCCCCCCGCACACCCCGCCCCCGCCGCGGCCCGGCACCCGCCAAGGTCGCGCCAGCCCCTCGCCGAGCCCCGCCGCGCCCCTCCCCCCCTTCCCCTTCCCGCCGCCCCGGGGCCCTCCCGCCGGGCTGCCCCCCGCCGGAGGCACGGTCCCCCGGCGGCGTGGAGCGGGCAGCCGCCCAAGGTGGGCCGGGAGCCGTCGTGCAAAACACCCCCGCCCGCCCCGCGCCGATAAGGCTGCGCAAACACGTCGTGGGAAAGGCGGCAGCGGCCCCGCGGCCCCGTCCCCTCCGCCTTCGCTGGGCTGCGGGACAAATGGGAAGGGGAAGACGGACGGACGGACGGACGGACGTGTGAAGTTTTATTGCTGCTAAAGCCAGCAGAGGCGTTTGATCCTCTTCGGCTTCCGAGCCGCGCGGTCAGGCCCTGGGGATCCAAGGGTGCAAATCTGACCACGTCAGCAGGAACCCTGCACTTTGAAAACACATTTGCAAAGGAAAGCAACTTGGGGGAGGGGGGGAGATACGATTACTAGAGCGCCTCACGTCGGGTTTTCACAGTCGCCCCCCGCCGCCTTGCGGCTCACGGGTCCATTTGGTTCTCTCCTCCCCCCCGCCCCCCCCCCCCCCCCAAGGCTGGGGGGGCGCAGCAGGGACCCGCCAGGCGCACCCCCGGCACCCGCGGGGGAACGAGCCCAGCCTGCGACGCCAGGGCTGAGCTTAGTAACAGAAACCAAAAAAACACCCGGGGAAGGCGAGAGCTGGGGGACAAAAGCCCAAACCTCGGTTCCCCCCTCTGCCGGCGCTTCCCAGCCGCAAGCGCCCCCCCGGCGGCGCCGCTTCCCGCCCGTCCCTGCGCCCCGGCGCGGCTGCGCGGGGATGTGCCACCCCCTAGTGCCCGCACCCGCCGGCCCTGCTCCTCTGGGGGGTCCCAAACCGAAATTCAGGTTCCTCCTGCCTTCCCCTGCAGCGGGAGGGCTGCAGCTCCCGTTCGAGCAGCGAGGCGCTGCCCTCCGACAGCGGGACTAACGCGGCCGCGCAGCACAGCGCGCACCGGTGCCCGCTGCCCCGTACCTTCCCCAGTGCCTCCTCCCCGGCCCGCTGAACCCCCGGCCCACTCGGATTCCCGACCCGAGCTCAAACCTCCTCCTCCCAACCGTCTCTGTGATGAAAACATCACCTTCAGAGCGGGTCCTGCCCGCTGGCGAGCACTTTTATGATGGTGACGGTGCAAGGAGCAAGGTACCACCGCCATGTGGGGGAACGCGTTGATCAGTTTGATCAAACGCATAGCAGGTAACTACGGCGGTGGAAGATTTCGCTAACCCTCTCCGGCAACTGCTGCTTATGGTTTAAAGGTTCTTGATTAAGTAGTTACAGAGTAACTCAAGTCACCAGCAGTGTGTGGTGAAACGTAGGGCTGCTGATACCATTTTTTTTATTTGCTCTCTATAAACTCGGGTGGGAGGACAGCAGTTTCAGTTGCATTTTAAAACCATGATAAGGAAGACCGAGTTTTCTAGTTACCTGGTTTACCGATTAACCAAGTCCTCAAGGTTCCGCAAAGTTACTTAAGTTTTATGGTGGTCACTGTGGATCTGCTACTATGCTGTCTGCATTCATCCAGTTGTTGATATTGTTGATAAAATCCATATATGCCTATCCATCTTAAATTTTATCCAATTAAAAAAAAAAAGCCAATGTAACTAGATAGCGTTATGCTAACCACTGACGTGAGCAAGGTCGCACAACTGCACTGTGATTTTGATACTATACAAAGTTCTGTTTGTTTTCTGCTGTAAAAGCTGTTGCTACACTGGTTCAAAAACGTTGGAGAGGTGTGGCAAAACCAGCAGCTGTTAATTAATTGTACAGGTCTTGTCTATTTTTAAGAGTGGCTTCCAGACATAATCTGGGCTTTCTTTCCCCAGGAGTTCAGAACAGATGCAAATTATTATTTTTTTTTTTTTAGCACAACTCACAGCGTGGCTCCTTAACTTGGGTAGTGTGCGTTCTGTGGAACATCTTTTCATCTCAGATTATTCCCACATTTCGGTTTTGCCTACCGAAGCCTCAAATTTCACTGTAAATTACTTTTATGTCAGCATCCCCGAATCCTGGAAACGTACAGAAAGTATTTAAACTGTTGTTCCTAATTTTTTTTTTTTCCAAAGCAGCGACCTCACCTTGCTCAGTTTTCAGATGTCCCCTAAACCTGATGCAGAAGCGTATCCGGATTCCGTTTAACCCGGGAAGCGCTGGGCGCTCGGGCACGGCAGCGCCCCCCGGCCCCTGCGCGTACGGCGGTGCTACAGCGCCACCTGCTGGCCGCGCCCCGCAACACGCCGCGGTACCGGCCGCGGGAGGCACTGCCAACGGCCTGCATCACCATCACCATCATCATCATCCTCCTCAAGATTTACTGCTAAACTATACTGATACCCAGCTACGTGAAGGGCCTGAACGCAAACAGTGGTCTACGGGGCACGTTTTTCTCCCAAGGGGACTAAACCAACAACATACACCGACGTCCGTCGCCATTCTGGCTGTGCCCAGCCATGTGGCTGCCAAATGTAACGTCACCCCGGCTAAAGGAACCTAACATCCTTCTAAAATAAGTGTTTCTTTTCCAGGTTTCATTTTCATATGGAAATCCAATTTCAGTTGCCAGAAAAAAGACATCTGCAACGCACAACAGACACTGCTGCGTTGCGGGCAGCGGCACCCCCCCACCGCTCACAGCATCCCCACCGGTACGCTCCTGGGGAGCTCGCTCCTGGGGGGGCTCGCTCCACCGAGCAGGGCCTTACTTTCCAAGACTGCCTGCAGAACAAGGTGTTTGGAAGTAAAACCAAAACCTGTTTTGTTCGCAATGGAACAGCTGCTCTGTTTTGAATACAGCAGACTTTATTTCACAGCAATTTTACAAAAGTAGTTAATTTGATTTACAGGAAAATGAGAGGTGTGCAGAAGTCTAACTAATGTTGTTTCCATGCACAAAACAAGGCTACTACCAAAGTGAGAATCCTTGCCTTTCTCCAGAGGAAAATGCATTAAAATTGAAAATGTAGTCTAAAAGTTGTCATTGACAAAAAAAGCTAAGGTTTGTTTCTTTTCTTTTTGAAACACTTAAAAATAAAATGAAGAAAATACCATATTAATTTAATAATTACCATTCTACATCTTGAAAGGAGACAAAAAGAAAAATCAACTTTTTCTTGGTATAAAAATACAGGAGATAAAAATGTGGGATGAAACGTCACACAACTACAGGTGGCCTGCACCTGGATGAATGGAAAATAGTAGGTTTAGCTGCTTTACTTCCTACAGTAGCTATAATAAACCATGCTTAAGTGAATGAAATTAGCAAATGCATTTAAAAGGAACAGGCTCCTACAGCACACCTGACAAAAAACCCCCAACCAAACAACATCCCTCCGCCCCAAAACCAAAAAACACCCCAAAACCAACCAATTGACTCATATATAAAAAATACGTGTTTGTGACTAGTTTGTTGCAGGTTTACCGGTGTCATCACAGCAATCCCTTATTCCTCGAACATTGTTGGAATTAAGTCCCCCTGCCCAACCAGTAACATGTGTGCAGCTCCCTGAGGATGAACGTTTAGCAATTTACTTTTCCAGATTTTCATTTTTGCAAGTATCATCAGACCTCAGCAGGTTTAGTATTTTAAGGCAGACCGATATTCTCTCATTTTGAATAGCCAATCTTGTGAATTCTGCAGTTTTGGAAAATTCTGGAGTCAGAGGCAGTGCTCTAAGAAGGTGTCCAATCAGCTGGGCTTGGTCCAGTGCTATTCTTGACAGGCGACTCAGTTCTCCATGATTTGGTAAAGTTAGATGAGTCATTGATATAAGCTGTAAAAGGTGCTTACTAAGCTGTCTGACATGAGTCAACTTCTCTGCCCAAAAATTCACTTCCCCTTTATCAAACAGGTAATCATCTTCTTCCTTAAAAAAACAAAACCAGCAATGATTAGAAAATTACTTGAAGTCTTGTTAACAATGAGAAAATTATAAAAGATATGAAAGAAGATACAGAGAAATAATGACAACAGAGGCCATTACAAAAGTTTCTTAATGTTAAAAAAAAAAAGGTAAAATTCATATGCATCATTTTTGAAATGTTTGATAAAATGCAGTAAAAAGGTTCCTACTTTGCCAAAGATATTTTACCTTTAAAAATCAGGCAGTTATGGTATAAGTCTTGGGAAACAGTGGAAGTAAATAGTAGTCCTAATCCTTAACATGTGCTTGCCTTCCCCTGTGAAACTGTGTTGTATTTCACAGAGACCTCTCTGTAACCAGTATGTTAATTTGCTATATACCATGGAGCTTTTTGACTGGATTAAATAAAAAAGGAAAACTCTATCAGTCAGCGAAACATCAGAAAGGCATACCTAAACCACAGGCTTAAGAAAAGATTCATAATATATTTCATGGGTCATATTGTCAACAAACTTCTCAAAAATGTAGCCACTCCTGCTCCTTCCGGTTTTACCATCCAGCATTATTTTGATTTTTACAGTCTTTTCAAGACAAAGAGAGCACAGTGTATTATACAGCATTAGGTTTTGCAGAACCAGTGTGGCAAAGTTTTTCTTTACAGCAGTGATCCTTCTGAAGACAATGACTGATGTGACCATGTGCTGTGCAGAACCAGTCATATGGAAGATAGCACAAATTTACCAAATATCTAAATGACATCTCTGGTAAAGCCAGCAGAGCACTGTTCTTTAATGCCAGATGTGCCTGGCACCCATGGCATCAGTTTAAATTCAAGGCAAGCCATCATCCGCAATGATACTGAATGCACTTAGTTACAGCCTCAAAAATGTTTCAGGCAGCAATGACTTGTTAAGTAACTCTTGATTTATTTCAGTGTTTGCTTATTGGTGTCTCTAATTTTATGCTGATATTGCCAGGAAGCAGACACCAAACTCTTATTTTTATTCTACTGTCCGTGTGATTTTTTTTTTTTTTTTTTAAAGTTGTACATCAGTTAATACTGGAATAGCGAGTATCAGGCTTCTTCAGATGACATTTCCCATTCTATTCCTACCACAAGACTGCAGAAACTTAGTGATCCCAACATGAGATAACAACTGGTTGTTAAAATTACCGGGGCTGAAGTCTCTGAGTCTCTTTTCAGATCACCATCTCCCAGCAGCCACTCCAGCAGGATCGGTACACCGGCACGGACGGCTCCCCACCGCCGGAGCAGCTCACACAGCATGCCAAACGCTAAATCCAAGGACATCGGAGCATTCACTATCCTGAGTGCAAACTCTGTTGAGAGAAAGTATGTCGGACAACGTATAGCAGGACCACAAACATTTTCAAATACAATCAGCACAAAAATAATTTCTTGAAAACAGATGCTGAATTTACACAAACACATTTAGAATGATGAATTATACTGAAAATAAGTAGTTAGATGAATAATTACTTCTGTGCCACTTGGGAGCTTTTCTCAATTCCAAAATAATACATGAAGCAACTGAAAATGCTGACGCTTAATATTTTTTTCCTGCCCACGTAGCAACATTAATTTGGGTTTAGATATACAAAGATGTCTGTCAGAAATGTCTCCGGAGACAGTCCTGACACTATGACATGGTCACTATTTCTGCAAATCTGCAGTTACGCCTTAGATCTGATTTAATTTTTTGCTGGAATTCAAAACCTACAGCACACTATATGTTTTTAAAGGGCTGGGATGTAAAATGAGTCATTATTTGGTGTGTAATCTCGTTATATATAGTAAGAAATATCTATATACATACACATATACACACACATATAAGAGATCAAGCATGCAAGACAGGCTCAGAGAAGATGTTGAAGGGAAAGGCAGACACCGTTTACAGTACCATCACAGAGCTGTATTTATACAGGCTTTGCTATCATGCCAGCGCCGTACACAAAAGCCATCGCCCACACCATATTCACACTTCCCTACACCTCCCCAGCGCTGTCATTCGGGCAGGTGCTGTTTTAACTGTGTGGTTCCTAGGGCTGCCCTCAGTAATGGAGTACAGAAAATGCCAGAAGCCCCATTTGCATGAGAACTCCAACAACTGCATTCACAGGCACGAGTCTCACTGCTGGTAGCATTAAGGCTTTTTTTTTTTTTTTTTTTTTTTTTAAGGGGATATGGGAAGAAGACCGGAGGAGGAGATCTAATAAACAAGCCCCTGTAAAATCCCTATTACTTTAAAATGGATTTTGGCAGAATTCATCCTTGTTCATAGTCACCAGCAAATTAACAGCCTGTCTTCTAAGTAGTGATATCATAAAGACACGTCATTCTAAAAGGCTTTTGCGAGCAGACAACAGCGCAGAGTCACAATTACTTGGTGAAAATCCAGACACACCTGGAAGCCAGACCTTACTTTTTGTGTTTGAGTGTATCTAAGCATTTCTCGTGAAGGAAACAACTGACATGAAAGGGGCACAGCAGTGCAGCCAAGACCTGTCCTTCACAACTCACACTCACAGAGCTGCAGCACGTGCCAGCTGCAGGTTTTCCTAGAGTTCGCTGGCACAGCAGCGTAACGCACGCTGACACACCGGGACTAAGCAAATATGCGTGCCTATGAACAGGGAAGCACGGGAAACAACTTCAGGGCAAAACAGACCGAAGGGAAGATGGGTACGTGGTATTTGACAGACCAGGCAATGTACCGAGGACACTGGGGAGGATGAATTAGTATTTGAGACCATGAGAACAAAGGACCATAATAAGGAAGGGAGTGAAGGAGAAAGAACAGATGGTCCCTTCTTTATCTTGGAGTTAGATGAGGGTAAATGGAAATCTCCTTGAACAAGCAACAGGAAGGCAGGCAGTCAATCTCTTGGGGACACTAATAATGTTACGTAGGCAGTTTGTCTCTGCTAGACGGTAAAATCAAATGTTCAAATCTGTCTTCTTGGTGTCAGGACTTACCGCTGTACCAGGACATTCCTCAGCTTTGCCCATGAGGGAGAGCTTGCAGGGGTGCAGTGCCACATCCCGACACCATGTATTTTAGGTACTGAGGGGTTTAGATACTGGTTTTGCTGACATTTCTTTCCAAGACTTCATTATTATTATTACTATTTTTGCAATATGCTTTCTCTGTTGCTGTGCCCTACTTGGTACCAGTCTGATACCCTGAAGAATAGGTACAATGGTTGACCTCTGTTTTGATTTGCTTAGGCTCAGGCAGAAAACACATTTCATTCCAGTGCCATGGGGACCTCAGAAATACTGGCAATCCTTAGAGCTGGAAAAATAGACATGAAAATGGAGTGTGGGGTTCTGAGCCTGAAACAAACATCCCAATTACAAACACTTAAAAAACGCAACATTTTAATTGTCAGTATTTATATAATGTCTCTTGCTTGTGTCACTTCATTTGTATTTGAATATTTAGCGAATTAAGTGATGCTGCGAGCTAAACCCACAACATGTTATTTCCCACTGCTGCCTTCCTGAAGTTAGCTGTTGCTTTGGAGGACTGATTATAGATACAACTGCAGATACTTAAAATACCTGCCATTTTCTGGGGCCTTTTTTCCCTCCTAAGATTTAGATTCCTTAAGTACAAATATGGTGATGCTCTCTTTGTGAATGAAAACACTGTACTACTGAGAAAAGCACCAAAACATTTATTGGGGCCTCTAATTCTGTTGTTATGTGAACATGCTGAAAACTACCAAGGGGTAGCAAAACAAGTAATGCTGAGGTACTGCTTACACTGAACTTGCTTACTAGCAGTTTTTCCAACAGTGTAACACAGAAGAAAAGGCAGTTTTGTGCTCACACAGAATGGCAATCTTGCAGGGAATCCTTGTGTCACAACAAAGGAAATGGTAAGTTGTTTTTGGTTTTGGTGTGGGTTTTTTTTTTTTTTTTCCGAAGAGAAGAGAAAAACATTACAAGAAAAACATATAAAGGAGGTCTCACACACAGGAAAAACATGAAGACCCTGGACACAGCACCGACCCAAAAGATGCTGAGCACCCTTCTGTGAACCGCAGACACCATTTAACTGATCAACCAAACTCATGCATCAGTTCTGATGTCGTGACCAGAGAAAAACAAAGCAACATCACTTTGATAATGCTGAAACTCAGGCTTCAAAAATTTGGGTAGAAGCCTGCCTGCCTTGGGTTTTGCGCTAGGGAAGCTAGTGCAGCAGCCTCCTGGTATTTCAGGTGTTGACACAGATTCAACAACAGATCAGACTCTAGCAGATGAAGGATTTTCGCTTCCACCTGCCCATCTCACCCCGTCCCATCCTGTCCCACCCCTCTACTGCAGAGCATTAGGAATGGCTCCATTGTTTCAGCAATGTTTCCTCAGCTCCTGTTACACACAGAGTGCACTGACGTTAACGTCTTTGATACCAGTTCACACAAATTTGATGCTAGAATAGTTCAAGATCAGATTTGTGGGCTACCACTGCCACAAGGACAACAAAGAGATGGACCAAGTATCAAAAAAAGGTATAGCAACTCCCTAAGCTTGGAGTGCTGAAGTAATGCAGGTAAGTAGCAGCAAGCAAAGTTACAGGCATACCCATGATTTAGTAGGTCAAAAACACTTTCAGAGGGAAAAACGTTCTATCGCTTTGATAACCCCCAGCTCTAAAAGTAACAGCAATGCATGCTGTAAGCATGTTCAGAATCCTTTAAGATACCCACAAAAGGTGTATGCCTTCTAAAAATAAAAGTACGTGTCTTCACTGACATGTGAACTGCTCCTCACATCACCATTTGCCTGCAAAACAAGGCTATTTTCAAGACGCCACATATTACACACAATGCTGTGTTCATGACTCACGCTATGACTTCAGAAAGTAGCCTGAGCAAGCTGGAAGTTCACCAGGGGCCAAAAAGGCAGGTGGCTCTCCTCTCCCTGCAGCCCCCTCAGGCCATGGGCTCCTGATGCTTACCTCTAGCCAGCTCAGGTACTCTGCTGATCACCTGGTAAATTAAAACTCAGAACAGCAGAATATGCATTTGGCACGCAACTTGGCATGCAACTTGGCATGTGGGTTCTTCTGCTCAGCTGGCGAGCAGAGCTGGTTACCCTGCAGTCAGAATTGGTGCAGCTGGGAGCCAGGGAAGGGAAGATCACAGGGAAGTGGAGGGAAGGGAAGAGGCCAAAGGGAGAGCAAGACCTCCTGGTTCAGCCAGCTGTTAGCTCAGGTCAGCTACAATCCAAAACTTCCCCATCACAGCCATGTAAATAAAATACTAGCAAAGATAATTCAAATGGCTGAGTTATTAATAGCCTTTCATCATGTAAACATTTAAAGTAACAATAAAAAATTTCGAATGACAGATTTCTAGAAGCCGCTCACAGCTGAGTACTGCCACAGGAACTAAACCAGCAGAAATCAAACCTGGAGCCGCAGCTGTAACCCAACACTGAAAATACAGTAATGCTCCTAGACGCTGTAGAACTGTTGTTGTACAGACTATAGAAACTGTGTTAAAATTACCAGTTTTTAAAATTCTAAACCATGTGTATGTTCTAACATGCAAAAACATCACAAGCAAGATAAGCATCTTACTAAATAAGCCACTACAGGGGCTGAAATACAAAAAATTCTCTATGCCTTAAAACAAGTAGTTACAAGCAGAAAAATTAATATTACTCCTTGAAATGAAAAACAAAAGATAAGAATCAGGTACTACATGCTTTTTTCATTTTGAGGAATTGAATTTTCATAAAGGGAAAGGAGTTAAGTACTGCAGTGTTTTCGTCTTTGTGAATCCACCCACATAAAAATCAGACCTCCCACATACACATTCATATACTCCAAAAGCTTTGATCATGCCAGATGTAAATATTTCTTCTAGTAGCCTATTACGTGTCCTCCAACTGTACAATTGTTCTCTTTTAAAGCCTCGGTGGTATTATGGGGAACTGAGAGGACATATTAAGAGCATATATACACAGATTTTAAGGACAACCATAGGCAAAACAGAAAAGCAGCACATATTCCTTGCCTAACAAAGCATTTCCTAATTGGTTTTATACTGGAAATTGTTAACTGAAGTGAATTTTAAATCAAAGAGTAATGCAATTTTTGTAACTGTACACTGTGTTTGGAAGAACCGTAAAGAGAAGTAAAACTGCAAGGAAGCTTAGTGTAACCCTGAGAGAAGTCTCACAAAGAACAGTGTACCAACACCGAGGATGTTTTCAAGGAAAACATATAGGGTAAGTTCTTCACGTGAAATTACAGAAAGTATTTTAGGTAGAGCAGGTATACTCTAAATCAGTAAAATATTTTCTAATTTTTTGCACAAAGTGCTGCCTACCTAGCCATAAACATGATTACATCACTACCAATAAAGTACCTCGTAACACCCTGGCAAAACAAGGTAGTATTCTTGCTTCACAGACAAGAGCAGACATTTAAATAAACAAAGCTCACTGAATGATTGCTTGACAAAACCGGAGATTTATCACAGGTTTTCTGATACATCACCTTAACAAGATGATGAATATCAGCCAAGAGATCAGATTCCCATCCAAATGATGGCAGATCCAGCATCACAGTCACTAATACCTGTAATATTAGATTTGCAAGTGGAACTCTTCACCTATTGAATCACTAAGCACTTTTTGTTGCACTGAAGGTTTTCTTTTTGATCTTGAATAATAATCAAGTTTGTTCCTATTCTCTACATATGAAATATAGGAGAACAGAGTGCGGCATTGCTGCAGATATATTTGTTACTTGAAATACTGTGTTTCTGTACGCACAGGCTTCACAAAGCTTAAAGCACCTTCAAATTTAAAAAAGAAAAAATCCCACTGGCCCAGCCTCAGAGTTACATAAGCTGTCAACAAAGTGAGGTTAGAAACTGAATTTCTCATGTTGAAATAACCTTCTTATAGGTTCCACTTTGAGCTAGACAGGAATTGTGCAACTCTGCAGCAAGGTGACACACAGGTGTCTTGCCACCAGAGGAATAACGAGACAGTCAATAAGCAGTAGCAGTAGATAGAGGATAAAGGGGTGTTCATACCCACTCAGTCTCCACAAATGATGTTACACTGCTATTGTCCTGGGCACTAAGATTAAAAGAGGACAACAGAGAAGTAAAACAAGAAAAAAAAAAAAGAAAATAAAAAAAGAAAATGCAGAAATGGTAACTTGCATCCAGATACTTGGCAGATGGCTCTTGAAAGGGTGCCTGTTCATCGCACTGTGTCAATTTTGGTTACAAACATCAAACTTTCCACTTTTTAAAATGACCATTTATGTAAAACCTAATATATAAGCAGATGCCTTTTTACAGTGTTTCATAAAATCAAAGGCGATTAGATCATTTCTATCCTCCTGAGAGATATCACTCCCTAGGTGACGTACAACTACGTCATCTGTTTTCCATTTCTCTGCCTGAGCCTTTTTTATAACTGTGCTTTTTCAGGATGACTTTAAAAAGAGGCCCTTCCTGACATCATGCAACACGATGTCAAAACACAACACTATTACAAAACAAACCAATCAAAACTAATTTCTTAATAGTTGCAGTCTCCAAGTAGAGTGGCAGTGACGCTGCTCTCAGCTTTGACTTTGATTATAAACAGATCTGAGTTAATAACATGCCTGATTATGACGGAAACATACAGCTCAGGACTGAGCAGAAAATTAAAGCTCCTGCTTGAACAAAAAAGCACACACACATTCATCATCTTTTCAAGCCCTTTTTGGGAATGTGAACAGAACGGTATTTTCAACTCAGTCACTAGCTGTTTTTTCCCCCTTTTAAAATAGATATATGTATACTTAAGTTTTTCCCATGCAAGCCGTGACTCCTGTACACGGAGGGGTTTATTACAAAACAGCCACAGCTCACAGATCTGTCAGAGGAAATGAGCATTTGCACTTTACCACTTGCATTACCACTTTTGTAGAACTTCCCCCCCACAAGCCATGCTCTAATTTAAAACAGCAAAAAAACCAATACCCCCTGCATAAACATACCGAACTCATGCTTTTCCTTTCAAAAAGGTAAAAAAAAAAAATCACCTAATTGTTTAGAACACTACCAATGAGAATGCAAGTATGTTTTTTAACTCAAATTACATATTTATTGGAAGAATACTCGCAGTTTCAAAATCAGTATCGCTAGAACTAAATATATGACTGAAGACAGTTGTTATTGGCATGTTCCAACTACAGAACTTTTTGCTTAGCAGTGATGAAGATTACTGAGTGTGAACGAGATGTATGTTCCAGCTGTGTAGGAACACAGGAGACAATCTCTACCATTTTACAATTTTAGAATAGTATCTGGAGAATGGTGGTGTAAAAGTTTGTTATTTAAGGGATAAAGGAATAAGGAAAAGGTGGGTAATCAATAGAGAAGACCGTACATAAAATTCTTCTTCTGCAGTACTTGAAAACAAATATAATTTGGGCAGAACACTTAAATATGTAAAAGCTATTTTAAAAGCCATAATATAAAGGCAGGCTTTCCCTCATTGCTATGGAGTCACGGCCACAACTACCACCACTTGCCTAAGGAGCCTATCAAGATCTGTAAGCTGCCATCCTGTTTACTCGCAATTAAAACACCGATAAGAAAAAAAACTTCAGTAGATACTCGCATGAACACTCCATTTACCATTTACCACTTTCAGACTCTAGCGCTGAGCACATACCATTATTTTCATGTGTTCTTTCTTAATTTTCAAGGGTATAACAACTCATAACCTTTACATAGCAGTGCCACTGTGTAATTAATACAGCTAAATGAAGCACTGTCAGTAAATAACAAGTAGCCAGTGTTTGATGGATGAGCTGATTCTAATTCAGTCCATTCACTTTCAACTTTAATTAGTGGCATTGTATTCTACAAAGCAAATGGTTCCTTTATCCATGTGATAATCTAATGATGTATAAGTGGGCTGAGAACAACTTGTAAGGTGTTGAAATAAATTTGGTAGTACAAAGTTAAGAAGTCACAATGATTACACATTCTTATATAATGTAATTCTTTAAAAAGAAGTAATACAAAGTTCCCACTGCAAAAGCCAATGATTGTAACAAGTACCATACACACCAATAAATCTTGCTAAAACAATTACAAGTTTCAGTGCAGTAGTCCTCTCTCCTTTTTCTTTAATTAAACCAATTAATCTGAATTACTACGTGTTTGTTGATGGAATTTTTTGACAGACACAAATACAGGCATAAAAATGCTATGTGTTTCTACATGAGTACTGATGCAACACTAAATTTTTTAGGTACTATAACTCTTGTTCTAGATGCATGCTTGTTACAGCTGGTGACAACTGCTAAGCAAACTTCACTTTTGAATTACTGGAATTTAGAGTAATTTTAGATTATTGGAAAAGTTTCTAATAAACATATAGAAATTTGAACTATTCAAGGCCACTTACGTTACAATATGTTTTGATCTTGTTCTACATTTTCTCCTCAATGGTGGTTTACATTGGTACGTCTCATCCTTCTTACAGCAGCTCGGCTCTAAAGGGTGGAACAACGCTGAGTTGCAGACTTGCAGACTGTGGCTTTTGAGCACATCTGAGTAGAGAAGGCACTTGCTAATTTACTACAAAACCTCTGATTCATGTGTATGTGTGACTTACTGAATGCAGGTATTTTTGAGCAGAATAGGAAAAAGCAACTTGGGAACCTCAGCAACTCAGTCTTCCTGTTTGTTCTGATCCTTACAATGACATAGTATGGGGAGAGACTGTTTTTAAGATGATTTATATTTGATTTCTATCTTTGTTTCATAATACTTATTAAAAAAGGGTGACATCAAATGAAGCGACTATAAAACTGTTCTTATGGAAAGTGCTATAAATCTGTTGTATAATAATTTATGTCAAAAAGGTTCATAATAAATTCTCAGCTTCTTTACTGGTCGATTATCTAAACCCATTTCCTCAGCATGTAAGAGCATATACTTACAAAGCCAGACCCCACAGAAACCGTTCACTATATGAATACTTGATGAAAAAATCCCCTTACATCTAAAGCTTCCAATACAGTCCAGATTGTCCGTTTTATTCAGATGTTGTCTAAGAGATGAAACTCGTGTCTAAAGCATGACTCACATTATTTTTGTCTTTTTGCTGACACACATGTATACAGATACACAATGCTGTACATGTATCATTAAGTTTGCAAACACACTGTGATGTTAAAAACTACCAGAACAAAACATCCACACTGCAAGTGCATCAGTAACAAGTGACCCAGAGGATGTTCACCCCCTTTTTTTTTTTTCTTTCCCTGCCAAGATCCAAAAGGCTTCCAATGCCTGTTAAAAATTGCTAAGTTGCTTTCAATGTGATGTAGCATGATCTGTTCTTTGCATTGAAAAACAGCAGCCTACTCTCAAGCTGCGGTCTACAGGCAGGCAGGTGCTGCCAGGGACCTCCTGTTCAACAGTTCAGTGATCCTAGATCACTTTGGGGCAGTTTTCCTGCAGATGCCTAACAGATAAATAAAGTACAGCCACAAGTCTTGATCCTGAATGGAACGTATCCATGTTAGAAATATTTTTCAAGAGCATTTTCAGTCCATGAGAGAACCATTTGCTCTTCACAATGGAAAGATGATGCACAAATTATTTCACTTGAGAGTGAGTCAGTTTCTGGACTTCCTTTCAGAAACGCTCTGAAATGAGATTAAGCATACATACTCCTCACTCTACTACTATGTTTTGGTCAACATAAAGGCTTGCTGATCCTCATCTCTCTAGTGTGGCTGAGGCTTTTCCAGTATCAGGACTCAACGTTTCTTCCCAAGATTATAGTCACATTCCATACTAAAGCAAGGAACACACCTGTTTTTTTCTTTCACACAGTTCTTGCCTCCTAGATGACTTCTGGATTTTGCACCTTTAGTGACCCAAGACATTTCCCTTTACGTGGGCAGGTCCACACCTCTTTGGAAATCCTCCGGCTCATTTACTTCTCTTACTAAAATACCAAAGGCTTTGGCATTCCCATAAACTAATTTTATCTAAATGTGTTAACAGCTGGGTCAAGACTTGCTAGGAAACTTCTAGCTGTCATCAGGGCATCTTCTAGCAGGGTCCAAGTGACTCGGAGGGCATGTCTCTATCCCAGACATCTGTGGGGTGGCTGCCTGCAACTTCATCTACATCTTCATCAGGCACAACACCATTTTGGAGACTTTGGCATGGTCAGGTGGATCAGTAAATCATAATACGATTTGTAAGAATTACTTTTGAGGAGAGACTGGCTGGAAGAGAAGCCAGGAGAAGAGACACAGCAGAGGCAAGAAGCAGGGTGGACTGGCCTGAAGAGGATGAAGAACCAGCATGGACAGTAGATGAACTGTTGCAGCCTTGTGGGGGATTGGTGGCTGTGCTGGAACAAGGCATGAGAACTACGTATTAAAGTTAACCTGGTATGGGATGGTGAAAGCCTTGTTGCAGCCAGCTGGTTTTGAGAGTGCTGTGACATACTTTGAGGCCTTCTTCCAAGTTAATTTATGTGAGGAGTAGGAGCTGCTTAGTCTTGCATATAATGTGACTCTTTGACTGATAAATAGTATTTAATCAGTAATCGGAGTTTGCAATAGAAAGTCTAACACAGATAAGATACACTCATCCAACAGAGATTTTACATTTGTCTTTTCCATTTCCTTCACAGTCCTTTGAGGAACTCAGAAGGAACTAAGATAGTGCTGTGAGTGCTCTCCCCAATATACTGATGTGCTGAATGCAAGTGCTCATTGCACAAGATACCACAAAAATGAACACATTTGTGTCTCAGACATTAATGCAGACATGAACCATGCAGCACCAGCAGCTTCCCGGTCACTGGGAAGAAACCACTCTTTCTATTCTCTCCGCATCTAATACGTGGCTTTGAAGTTTTCCTATTCCAAATACTCCAAAATATTCTAAATAGGCAAGGAAGACAGAATGGCTAAGCAACCTATGCCTCTCAGTTGTTCATCATGATATGAAGTGCTTTACAAATCACTTGTATTTATAACCATGTCCACAGAAAGAAGAAATGGCACTATCTGTAGCGCAGGCAGAGCTGACAGCCATGAAGATTAAATAATCTTGACTGATTTTAGATGTCTGATCTGACACATTATGACCTGTTTCACTGAGGAGTCAGCACCCTGTAATGCTTTAATATTCAAAATGCATTCCCCTCTGGCTTCAGCTGTATGTGCTCTGAACTCCTGCAAATCGTGCCTCCAAGGTACCTAGCTAGGCACTCGGCAAACTAGTGACCTCCTTTTCAAACTCTGGTTGGAGTGACTTGCTTACCTGCACAAAACAGCTCTCTGGGAGAGGCAGGGATAAATGCAAATCACAAAAGCAACACTAAATGGCTTTGGCATGTCCCTTCTTATGATCTTGGCCTTACTTCACCACTTTCAATTTTGTAACTGAGGTAGCAGTACTGTTGGAGATGATAGTTTCCTATACTGTATGTTCCTGTTCCATCATCAGAGCAAATCTGCCCTGTCTATTGAAGAACAACTGTAAAAAACCCCAAACAGTGATAGCATGGTTTATCTTTGCTTCTTAATGCAAATGCAGCACAAGCCTGAATTAAAGTTGCACTTCCTACGTTTTGGACACTTGGTCTTGCCATCTTACAAATACTCTTAGTGTGGGGAAAGGGTGGAGGGCAAAGATGGCAATGTCTATATGTAATTTTTCAAGTTCCAAAAAAGAAGAAGAACCTCTACCTCATCCAAAGTAGGTGACATTATATTGGAGCTCATGAGTCAGAGAAACAGTGGAGCCACAAGGCTGACCGCTCAGGCATCTGCTGCTTGAAACTAATGGAGCACTAGGAAACAGTAGCAACACTGGAGATCGGAGGTGTACCCATAGCACTGCTCCAGTGTCTTCTACCTAGCCCCAGCCACCGGAGTCCACAGTATCACAATACAGGTCTAATTACCTTGACAAGTTAAGCCATGGGTTTGACACTCAGCCTCACAACTACCTCCAGTCACACTGTGTCCCAAAATGCAGGAAAGTGTTCCCTGTTTATCTGCTTTGTCCGTTCTACTTCTTTCAGACTCAGTTCATTCTCCGTCTTGCCGTGACTTTCACCAAAGGTCTTTCTGCTCCTGTATGCCCTCCTCTCACATTGGCAAGAGCAAGTCTTCTCCCCTAAACAGACTGAGCATCACCTCCCCTTCCCACATTCTCACTGGTTCAGCTTGACTCTTTCAGCAGTCAACTGAATTTTTCTGATTACTTTTTTCCCCCATCTCTAACCAGAAGTGATGGCTCGTTCCTCCCCATTTTGCTGACCACCTGCAGGTATTGAAAAACACAAGAGTTTTCATTTCAAGTGCCTAAACACAGCCTGGCCCAGAGCTACACATGGCCGCAGAGTCCTTCTGAGGCACAGTGTTCCTGGCACAGAGCATCCTCAGAGCCCTGCTGGGAATGCAGGTAAGCATTTCAGGAGCAGAGAAATTTAAGCTGCTTAGTGAACACAAAAATCTGTGGAGGTTTTAGCTTTTAGGCTCTACTAAATATATATCAAGTAAAGCGTTTTATAGTCCTATTTCTCAGCCAAATTTGTACATATTTTACCAAAAATTTCTTGCTCCAAAGCATACATGTGTAAGAGCATTTGAAGAAAAGGCCTTCAATTTTTTTCATAGCTTGAATAAAGATACCATTTCCCTCTAATTTCTTATGCAGAATCATGTCTGCTCTAATAAAGCCAAATAATTAAAGTAAAAAATCCCTAATATTCACGGTATGGAAAAATCTCAGTACCAACTAGTAAGGGTAAGTGTGAGGCAACCCTAACAACAGAACATCAACCCTCCTCAGAAAGATATACAGTTCACACCATTGATCTAATTTACAAAACAAATTATAAAGACAAGAAGGAGACAGAAAAGCAGAAGGCAGTAAGTTTACACCAGTCAATTCAAGGTCTGTTGAAAATGTGCAAGAAACAGAAGATGACGTGGGAGGGGAGGTAGAGATGAAGGGAGCACTTAGTGCACAGAAAAGAATAACAGCTCTGATGTATTTTATTCAATTGGACTGGCAAGCTACAAGAATAAGCAACATCAAAGGGATTTTTTCCCCCGTTTTTTAACAAAATAAGGAAATCAGCAGGCGTGCTTCTGTGTACGTGTTTCCCACCACAACTTCTGAACCAGCTGTACAATTTCAATCCAGTCTGACAAAAAGGATAAGGGAATTCATAATATGAAGTGTTGTTTCTACGAAACTAGCCAGCTGGGTAAAGAAAAGAGACCCTGTTGCTGTCCTGCCTAGTGAAGGGCTGAAACTTCAGGCATTAGACATGAGAAGATCCACTTACCTGCAAAACGAATCCACAAAAAAAACCAAACGACAAACCAAGCTCCCTTCATTTCACTGCTCAAGGAACCTTTTTCCATTCCTTTTTCTTTTCTTTCAAATAAAACCATTTGAAATTACAGTCAGCATTGGCACACGTCTTCATCATAGACATACGTCTTTAACATACTCTTTCTGTCTTTAAAATCTTATTTTTCCACCTGCATGCTTCAAATGAGTTTGCTTCAGAAAAGGCCATATTCTACTTCACCTTGACATGGACCGTACTAATTGAGCCTTCACCACTAACTGTGAGATTCGTAATTTGGAGAATTTACCTTTACTCTGTGACAGCCTTCCACAGTGCTGCCCAGATGATCATGCCAAAAACGAAAACACATTGCAGAAGGCAGCTGACAAGCAAGGGCTGCCTGTATTGCCTCTGGTACTTCCATGAATCTGAAATTAAACCACTGATGTGTTCTACAGACCAGCACAGAAAACAATTCAGTTCACCTCTATAAGTACTATTTCACCCTAGGAACCCTTTAACCCTAGGTTCTCCTTACAGCCCATCGTATTTGCCCTCCAAAGACTGTGCCAACCTTGCGTCAGGGGAGCATGAAGTCGCTGGCTCCAAAGAATCCAGTCCTCTGTACTTTGGCATATAACCTGAGAGGCTATTTCACATCTCAGTATGACCTTGCCTAATCAAACTAATCTACGCAACACACATTGCTTTAGGAGAAGGAAACCAATGTTGGGAACATCTTTTCTGAAAGACCCTTGACTTGTTCATTAACACAGTTTATGAGATCCTAATGCTACTAGGCTTCAGCGAACATGGCACGTGCCTGTTTTCCTGACGTTTCTGAGAGGTGGTGGTAATGGGATACGGGATGCTAGTATACTATATTGCAATATGGTGATTTACTGGAATAATTTACATTTGGGGAATTTGAATTAATGAGGAAAGATCTTCTGGAAATTTAATTCTTAGTTGTGCTTCTTAATGCCTTTCAGTATGAAAGGAAAAAAATAATCTATCTACTGCTGTTTATAGCAAAAGTAGGTTGAGTTGAGCACCTACATGTAATGATCTACATTCTTGAAGTTCTAGTAGTACAATATACAAATTCTGGAATTAGGGAAGGTTGGTTTGTTTGGGTATGAACTTGAAAGTACAGCAAGGAGAAATCTACAAAGTGTAAGTGGTCTTCAACAGAAACATGAAATCAGCTTGTGTGTGTCTGCACATGAGGGAAAGTAAAAGGATAATTAACACAGTACACAAAAAACCAAATGGGTTTTATTAGTCCTGGTAACAAGATATGGTAAGTCTAACCTCCACTGTGATCAAGCCAAGTGTATAAGTTAATCAAGACCTTCACTGAAGTATTTCTGTTAACACTTTCATCTTACCAGTGGGAATTATTTATAAAACCATTTTCCACTGCTAGCACGACAAGGTGATCATTAACACAGCACAGACCATGTGAAGGAAGAAAATTAAAAACATGCGAAAGTGGCATTACACTGGTACTGTAAGCAACTGCCATAAATAATTCTGCTCCTCAAGGTGATTTCAACAGTCTTGCTCTAAATCTAACAAATCAAAAGCCCTTTATAAAAAGTCTAATTCTTAAAATTTAAATTTCTAGGCTTCCCACAGATGCTTAACTTGACTTTCTCATGCATGAGAAATCAATTTGTTCAACAAAGCCAGTTCCGAGTTCCCCTTGTAAGAGCTCATTTGGAACTGATTATAGGAAAAAAAAGACATTGAGATTTACACATTTAGGTTTTGAAGTAAGAGTCCACGGTGTCCCATAGCTGCTCCCCAACCCCCATCAACACAACAGGAATTAAAGCAACCAAATCAGTGGGAAGGCTATGACTCAGGGAATCAGTAATACAATAAAAGCACCTTTCATTCTAGGGTGCCACTTTGATTCTGGCACAGGTAAGTACTATCTTGGTCATTAAAAATGCTGAATGCTGACTTTCGTGAAAACAAGCTGGTGGTTTTGGTTAGTTTGCAAAGGTATTTATATTCCCTACCTCACTTCTACCCACACATACAGAGATGAAATTCTGTGTGCAAAAATCTGCTCGCAGAAATGCATCATCTCCTCATTCTTGGTGAAATACCTCTCAGTGCAAAATGACATTACAAATAACAATATCCTACATGGACGCCTTGAACTGGGGCAAGGGCCTTGCATGGGACAAATACTTTGCATAGGGCTCTGCACAGGTTTTCAGTATGATTCTTGCAGATGTGATATCTTATGAGGAAATTTGCACCACAGATAATCTGTCCAGTCTCTGCTGCTGAAAGAAGAGAACTTCATTCTCCACAGCTGTTGATCAGAGTTTTCCATAAGCAAAACATTTACAGAAAATAAATATATTGTTTCCCACAGCATTATACATGCAATTGTTAGCATATGTTTCTGTATTCTATGTATAATATTGGTATTTAAATTAGCATTTCATATATTTACCTTAAATATGAACAGTTTACAAACTAGATGCCTACAGTACTGAGACAGACTTCTAGAGTTTTGAGCATTTAGGGCTATGAGGTAATAAGGGTATGGAAATAATTCATTGAAAACTTCTAAAATTTAGCAAGCTCTCCAGCCCATCACAGGATTTCAGCAGGTATCCCATCTCAGCCTTTATAAAGAATGCTATGTGTATATGGGTGTGCCTACCCAGGGCTCTCCCAAATCTTTCAGATCAGAACTTCTAGAATATGGTTCTCAACTGCACCATACGTGAAGTTGATATTCAGGATACCGAGAAACATCAGAGATGCTGGGCCATATTCACTTGGACCTCTGCATCTTAAGCAGTAAGAGGAGGAGGAGGGCGGCTGCAGGTAACTAAAGCCTTTTTGTGCACAGTCCCCATTAGAATAGTACCCTACTTGTTCCAGCTTTCACCTGTGCTGGGTAACAAGAACGAAAAGTTACCACCAACTTCCATATCCTGATTTTCAACTGTGTCTGACCCCTGGTTGGATGCACTGAGAAAATGAGATCCCCATAAAGGGAAATTATTTTCTTTGAAATTGTAGGTAACTGTCTTTCATTCCTCCAATGTTGTTCTTTCCCTTATTCCCTTTTCCCAATTCCTAATCATTAAACATTTTTTCTTGAAGTAACAGGATTTTTTTTCCTCTTGTTGTTTGGCTATTTTATAACACAGTCTATCTTAAAAACTCGGGGGGTTTAGTAACTGTCTTCTCTATCAGATTGCTTAGGTCTGTAGCCATTGGTCTTTCAAAAAGAAATCTCCTGGGACAGCTTTACCCTCCAATAGCAGCAGCAACACAGAAGGAGCAGTATTAAAAAAATCAGAGAACTGCAGCAAGTGGTCAGCAAAACAATGCCATTTGTACCCAGACTTCATTTTTACAGATGGGTGACAAGCTACAACATTGTTATTGCAACTTTCACTTCAGTTTTTCAAACCAATAAAATTGGAGTCCATTTATTCAAATACTACATTTGAACCTTGGCCTAACAAGAGCTGAATATGGTAGCAAAATGTTATATAGATTGTAAGCCAGGTCCTGCAATCTTCACACATCATGGAACCTCTATTATGTCTCTAAATAAATCTATTAAAATTATATTTCAGAGGTCTAGATATGATTAAAAAGCCGAACATTTTTGCTGAATCTTACCATGCCCACAATTACAAACACAGAATGCCAAATACAAAAAGCAAACAAGAAACCAAACCAACAAAAATCCACAATAACTCTTGTTGACCTACCTGTAAAAACTAGTCAATGTAGGTGGACAATACAATTTATCTTCACCTGGCGTTCCTTAACATTCTTTCACACTCTTGGGAACAGAGTACTTCTGTTCCAGAGCACTAGCTCTTCTGCACTTCCAGCTCACTCAGAGAAAGCAGAAAATAGCTCTGTTCAGAAGAACGTGATCAGTCCTTCCATTTTTTTGTTTACTCCTGGTGAGGCTGATTTTGCATAGTTGACTGGCCTGGCTTGCAAAACTATTTTTTCAGTGAAGATAATTAACATCACTACTTACTCTTTCTACAGTTAATCAGGGAACAAAAAGCAAACTAACAAAAGAAGTGCACGCAGATTATTTTTTAAAACACTAATATACCATCGATATCTCTCAGAACCGAAGTGCCATGTCTTAAAAGCGGAGCATGATCAACCATGGCGCTATTTCGCTTATATCAAAAGGACACACACTTGCTAAGCTAACAGGGACAATACTTTCACAGCATATATCAGAAAACCCGGTTTCATAAGCATAGGAAGTTTCATAAAAAACTGCAGGAGGGTGTGAATTTACTTTGGCTTCACGTAAATGGTTCTTCATTAATATTTTACTCAAACACAAAGACTCCAAGTTTATTATGTAAGCTGTGGATAGCAAACAGCCTTCCTTTACACTGGCTCTGTGACTAAAGAGAAAAGAACTGCATTAGAAAGAAAAAAAAAAGAAGGCAGTCGACATAGTGATGGGTCCCTGAGCGCAAAGGTAATTACCAAAAAGCTTTCTGAACAAAAATATTTAAGCCCATTTTCTGTCTTTTTCAGCCAACTTTTCCTCTGTTTCTAAGGGCAACAGCTAAACATTATTCAATAGTCAGCATTAAACCAGGAAACAATCATATTAAAAATGCAATCTAAGAGACTTCAATTATTTCCCAATTGGATCTTCCAAAAGTTTTCCTAACAACAGGAGGTATTTTTAGGGTATAAAACTAGAATGTCAGGTAAAAGAAATATTATTACAAAGGCCAAAAATATACCTATTAGCATAAAAATATGATGCAACGAGGCTACAGGTCAAATCTGCTCCTGAAACAGCCCTAAATTTATTCTAGCAGAGGCCAGATGAATTCATTTATGCTGCTAGACCTCAATTCTTTCATCCTTGCAACTGACCTGTAATTGTTACCTTCTTAGAACTATTATAGCAGATGTAAAAAAACCCCAAATTATAGCTTGTAGCCGCAGCAAGTATTTCATAATCTCTACCACGTGTCATTTTGCTTTCTGGAACAAACTCTTAAACATAAGGTCCCCACAGTCATCAGGTAGTCACCAACTAGCACAGCTATTAACCATTTATTTAGTTTGCCAGAATTTAAATGGTCATCGTTACACATTTTGTCTCCATGCATAAATCCTACTCTATGAGCATGCATAAGGAAGTATTTGCCATTAAAAGCCCAGAAAAGAAAAAAACTATGCAGCCAGAGGTATGGTCCCTTAAGCAGAAGGCTGAAAACTCAGCATTTTAAGGAATATGTTGTCCTTTTTCTCTGTGAACCCTATTCTATTTACGATCCTACAATTACAGAGCACAGAAGCACATTATCAGCGATGTTACCTTCCACGGTTTACAGTGCTTTTCAGTAACATCTAGTACACTTCACCATGTAGAGTGTTCTAGTAATTCTCAGCAGCACACCCGCTGCCTCCCTCGCTAGGACCCGCTCCAGAGGATTCCCAGAATACATACACAGCTGTTTGACCTTTCCTCCTGTCCTCAACACACCTTATCTAATACAACCTAAGAGATGTCATCACCTTACAGTGTTTCTGAATACAAAGTTCTATACTTCCAGTTTGAATATAATACTGCAAACTGCTGCCACAACTCTGTATGTATCTCTCCAGGGGCTGCAAGAAGTATTGCTTTTAACGTAGGACATTACATAGACTCCATGCACAATCTTTTGAAAATAAATTTCATTTGTAGAAAATCACCTCGTTCTGCAACAGGAGTAGCTCTGCTTTACTGTGATTTTTTTTCTGCTTTTGACTGTATCACATCTTTATCATACTCTCTTCTGCTTCTGCCTGGATGAGTCTTGTCTACTGCTTAAAGGCCATTTGGATAAATGCCACCTCCCATATAAATCCTAACATCGAGCTCAAAAGACTCCTCTTTGATAGCAGGCTTAGAAATCCAGTTCTGTTTAGCGAGCTGTGCATCTAGTTAACAGAATGTAGTTATCAAGACGACTGTCAAAGCAGAAGAAATTCTGGAGCTGATCCCAGAAAAAAATTTCATTAACCTTCCTTCCACTTGTCCCTAATACAAGGAACACATACGTATTGTGGCTAACATGATTAGCAGTTTTTCATTAGTAACCCAGAGGAGGCTGTGAGAACTTCTGGACCATTCCCAAGTACCCGAGGCATATCACAAGATCTGACTGGGAGATTTTTCTGACCAAAAGATGCCAAAATTATAAGAGACTTTCAAGGTAGCTTGAAAATCATGGATGACAAGAAGGACTTTTTATATGCTTTTCCCAATTTGCTGTTTTTTCCTAACAGGGGCAGTAGGAAGGACCTAAAATTGATTCTGTTGTGGGAACCTCTTAACTTTCTACACCATAGCAGTTGATGTCATGTATCTAGAATGAAGATGTTCAATCTTCTCTATGCAGCTTATAACCACCCACAGCACTACCAACCAAGCTCCACTTTCAGGCTGTCTAGTGGTAGAGCTCCAGACAGCAGCTTCAACACAGCTCAGAACAGACAAGTTCTGACTTTGTGCTTTTTGCAAGCCCTCCATCAACCTCTACATCGAGAAGAAATCCAAACCTCAGAATAGAGAAGAAAATGCACAAGTTTGACTTAAATCAAGACAAGGAAATCTACCACCTACAATCCTGCCACAGACTCCTGTTAATGCGTCCTCAAACCAGTTTGCATGCATGCAGTTCCCAAGTGTATGTTCAGGTAATTACCACTTATTCCTCAAAGCCAGGCAGCTGCCAGAACTGGTTTTAAGAGCCACAGCTAAAGGAGCTGGCTGGGGCCTCAGAGGTCTATTAGCCTAACCTGAACATCAGGGCAAGTCATCCAGTGCACGAGAAAGGTTGAGCCCTACACATTATTCTTTGTTCAGGATCAGAGTAACCCAACACTTGTTTTATTCACCACAGACCTCCCATTTGCCTCACTGGAAGGCTACACCAGCACAGAAGTAGAGCAAAAAGTGGTGAATCTGTCCGCGAGTTTGGCGAGAGGATGAAACCATTAGTCATATGAAAAGGACAGTTCTGTAACATCTCTCTTCTATATGCTTCATCAAGACACAGAGACTTAAAACTTGCATACTGCACACAGCAATGGCACACAGGTTCTGACCCCCAGTTATTTTCCATCTCCAATCCCACAGCACAGACTTAGCACTTTGCAAGTAAAGAGGTATGAGGAAAGGAGGGTTAACTCCACATGCTGATGAACTAAAGCTGTAAGAAATCTATTTTGCATATTTTACCCAATGCTAAGCATGTGGAAGAAAAGCTCCATTCGCTATGGCCAAAGTTTGCACTTTAAGGAATAGTTTGAAAACACAAGCAGCTGAGGCAACAGTTAAATATCTCTCTTAACTGTTTCCCATGCACTATGTGGGATGTTCTTATCACGCAGCTCAGCACTACCAATGACAATGGTATTTTTAGCATTTTAGGTTTGCCCAGCATTTAACGTTAGCTGTTTCACTAGCAACTGGAGCAGATTAAATCCGAGTCGCTTGTCCTGAAATACTTCATGGATCAGTTGTAAAGGCCATTTGGGGTACAAGTTTTGGGATCATGCCAGTCACCCATGATTTGCCGATAATCACCTGTGGTGCTGCTGAAGAATGCCAGACCACTGTGCTGTATTAACATCACACAGACTGTGTTATCTTTTATCTTTTGCTCAAGTGATTTAGTAGATCTTAGGGCAGATATGTATGAAAACTTCTGCGCAGCTTTAGGTTCATCGAGGTACCTAATTCTCATTTTTAGAGAACAGGAACAAGAAACATAAATCTGAGTAGGATTTATTCTCTCCTCGTCTCTTTCAAATGTCAATACAGTTAGCCCGATCTTCTCTTACCTTCTCCTTTCCTACCTCTGCTAAGGCTTATTTACACCACCCCCACCCCACCCCCATACAAATAAGCCTTCTTACACACACCTTCATGATAGACACACCTACTCTAGATTCATGAATAAGTTTATTTTGAATTTACATTCTATATTCACAATGTGTGAAAAAAATAGAGGTGCAAGAAACATGCAGCTTTGTTTTCCTTCATGCCAAGGGAGACAGCACAGGTCACTGTGAGAAAGGTTCTACTCAATCAAATGCTAAAGTCTAGAAAAGTCACCTTGAAAATGTTTTAATTCTTTAATCTAATTAAATTATATTCCCCCACACCACCCTGCAGCACATTGTAACTTCTTTCTTTACTCACATTTATACTCTCTAGTCAATAAGTAAAATAAAAGTTGCCCAAAAGCTCCCTCATGCATGTAGTCTGATATAGTAAGCCAGGGCTGAGATACTATGGGCCACTAAACCGCAGGTCAGTAGCCAGCAATGAAGACTTCCACAACAATTGTAGAACCAAGCTGCTCTTAGAACAGTGCCACCCCCTCCCCAAGACGATGTCCCTCAGAAAGGGGGAGTCAGCATCTTTAAGCCAATACTGGTGAATTAGAAAATAAGACTTTTTTTTTTTTCACTGATTATTTTTTCTGAAGCTAAAAAAGTAGAATCTATGAGGAAGGGAACAACCATCAAGAGAAGAAAAAGAGTTTTGCTTTGCCTTCTGTTCAGAAACTCCCGGCACAAGTCTCATCTACTGCCTATTTCTTAAGCAAGTGAAATGGGAACAGAAGGAAAAAAATTCATACACCTGAATTTTTGTCCAATGGATTAAATCAGCAATATGTTCAAAACTGGCTAGATCATCTATGGCCCCAATCTTATTCTCAGAATTACTCAAGAAGTAAGCAACAACACTGGACTAAGATCCTACAACACACCCAGTGATGGTGGTGCTCAGCGTGGGCCACCTACCCAGCCTGTGCTGAACTCCCCTCTGCCACAGCCACGCAGCCTCCAGCCCCTGCGCCAACTTGCTCACCTCTATGCAATACTGCTATTTCACTCTAAATGTGGCAGAAGTTTTCTGAAGGCCTGAATTATATTTGAGAAAAATATTTAGGCTGCTAAATCACTCGGGCACTTTCAAAAGATTTACTCAAATTCCCGAATCTAACTGCTCATCTAAGCTTGATTCAGCAAAATTTTAAAATTCTAATTCTAAAATTCTAGCTAAATTGGTGCTAATGCTGACAACACTAAAAATGCTCTTAAACTCATTTAAGGTTAATTTGGTAAGTCACCAACATAAAGGTTTAGCTGACTAAATGTCTTTTATTATATACAGAATTTTACAGAATGGCACTGGCTTAGCTATAATAGTAAAACCCAGTTTATTCAAACTTCTCTAATACTGACAAGCTCGTAACTTTACTTAAGGTAACACTTCTCTAGATAAAAAAAAAGACACAGAGGAAAATGACACTGAGGAATACAGTTTTTGTTCTAGCACTGAGTTACTTGAATTTTTGAGGATATTCAGAAAAGTGATCATCAGCAGAGAAAGAAAACTCCTGTTTCCCTGACTTAATGATCTTCTTTCTTGTAAGGAGTAAACCCTCTTGGATAAGAAATGCTGCTGTGAATAGGTCTAGACTTTACACAGCCATGGGTCACTAATTTAATTAGATTTCAAAGCAGCTATTCTACATTTACGCTGAACACAATACTTCCTGTACCCTCCCTCATACTAAAAGGAATAAAACAATCCCCCAGAAGTTTACACCTCAATGCATGAGGAAACAACAACAAAGTGTGTATATATAATACCTTGAGTTACAGATGGGGTTTATATTGTTCAAGATATTAGGAAAACCTTAACTACCTGCTAAGTTGGTGTTTTTAGCAAGGAAAACAAAAGGTTTTCTCCTTTCTAGTGAGACAGGATTCTGTTTGACCTGCTCTGCTCAGAAAATGACTGCCGTCAGCCAACCTCACTAACTTCCCCTCCTAATTATGAGCTTTTACACGTATTAGAAAAGTAAATCAAGCTTCTCTGTGTGAACAAAAGAAATTTTAAAAAATGGATCTACTGGTAACAGTGGAAGTCGTTGCCTTCTACAAAAAATAGTAGGTTTTGTAGGGGTTTTCTTGGGGGGTGAAGGGCAGGGTAGAGCGAGCATAGGAGCCCTGCTGTGTATCAGTGTTGGGTCTTGTGAGCTTTTTTCCTCTCAAACAAAAATGGGAGCTGCAGTTTTCACAGGGTTCTTGTATCACATTTGTAACCCTGCATTTCAGATTCTGCAAGGTTACTGATCTCATAATCAGAGCGATCCAAAGCTGCATGGATTAGTTACTTGAGGAAATTGGGGGGTTTGCCCTCACTAAAGGCCATGAGGGAATAACAAGAAACCAAGTTCCTACCCTGTTCCAGCAGCTCATGTAACATTTCAAAGCGTTACAAAAGAGAGGAGCTGTTACTGAAAGTGAAACTATGCTAACAGGATCATTTGCCTCCAGTTTCACCATCTATAAATGACCTGAAAGTACCTATTATTTGACACTATCATACTGCTACACATTTGCACTGTTATTCAGCAACATGTACCTGAAGGAAAAATGCCCTATAACAACTATATGAACAATCTATGCAAATAACTTTGTTTTTATTAACAACAGTCCAACTTCACCCATCTTACTCTGCTGAAGCAGAATACAAACTCAGCCTCGGTCCGGCTGTTACACACAAGCGTACACCCTTTCATACCCTGTTCCACAGGAAAACCAGATGCCAGCTTGTATCATGTATGAAGGTCAGGGGCAGCTGTCAGGCTACAATCAGGGATTCCTTTGGATCCCACCTATAAATGAAACACTTAAGGTGTTGATTCCCTAAACCCACAATACAGTTCCTCTATAGGCAGCCTTACAGGCTGTCTGCACAGCGAGAGAGAGGATTTTGTGGAGCGGATATAATGATGCCAGTGCCAAAATTTCTGGCAAGTCCAGTGTTTGGATTTTGTGAGCAGTGTTCCAGTTACAGCAGTAAAAGGTGAAACACACCATGATCTATTTCTACAGTGCAGTATTTCTAGAAATGTAAAGGCTACTAGGACATAAAAAATTTTGATGCACAAGTGAAGCTGAAATTATAATAGTCTCTTTACTCTCTCATGTTAGCTAGTGGTAATGGCAATGAAATAAAACTGAAACAACTACAGAATGCATAAAAACATCCATTCCTCTTCCTGATCTCGAGTCGTATTTTTTTCTGATCTTATGATAAAACTGCTGGATCACAGTACTTATTTGTCATCCTATAATGGACATGAAAAGTCAGTGTAAGATATCCAGCAATTTGTCATCAAATAAAATGTTTAAATAGAGCTGGTTTATAGCTTCTGATGAATTTCAGTGTATCAGCTTAGATATTTTAAAATCAGTGCAGTAATGAAAAAGCAGACTTTCATGATATGAAAACAGAAAAAAAGTAGTAGATATTTGAATATAATTTAAAAATTGTCAGGACAGAGAGCACTCGTGATGCCCAAAATGTCTAAACTCCAGACCCAAACACATTGCACACTCTCTTGTACACACTAGAAGAAAGGGGATAAATGGAAGTAACAACATTCAAAGGTAAGCTTATTTTAATCTGGTTGTAAATGAAAGCCACAGGGGCAAAATTCCTTGCCCTGCTCCCCCAAAAGCTAGACATCAAAGCACAGAAAGCGAAAGGAGTTTAGTGGGGAAAAAAGAGATCACAGGAGGGAACAATAGTAATGTAAAATGGAGGTGGAAAGAAACTAGATTCCATCTTTCCAAAATCAGAGTTTTTGCTAGTCACAGATGAAAGACACTGATGTCATTAAAAGCCATTTAAGTGAAAGAACAGGAAGGCACAGCTAAGTATAACTAAGGGGTTGACGTAAGTTTGGGGATGGGGTCCCTATCCTATTAGGAACATAGCAAATAAAAAACAATCATGATGTTATTTCCTCAATTATGGCCACTTCTACTGTACAAACTGGTAAGTTGTATGCAACAGCAAGCACCGATGTAACCTTAGTATTAATTAGTAGGACAGAGCCTTCATCCAGTTAACAGGGCAGTATCCCTTGGTACAGGGATATGGCAAGGAAGAAGGGAAAAGATACAAGAAGCCAGAGAAAAAACCCAGCATTGTATTATTTCCAAAGAAAGTACCATCTTGAGACATTTGAGGAAGCCCCCCAAAAGAGCAGCACTGGGGACCTGAAGCACACACATGCAGAGCCTCTTGATACTCAAGTGAGCTGTAGCTGGGACTAGATAAATTGCCAGAGCTGTGATGACAGTGCTGGAGTCAGAGCTGTGGGATTTAACAGGCAGATGAAAGCCATCCATAACACATCCCTCCTTTTACCTACCCCTATCCCACAGCACTGTGCCTGAACAGTGCCAGCTCAAAAACACATCCACCACATGAGCGCATTCCTGGCTACTTCTATCTACAGTAGTGGCAAACACATATTTTTACTGCCTTTTCTGACTTTTTTTTTTTAACCACAGAGCTGCGTTATCTCCAGTCTAGCAAAATTCACATGGAGGTGGCTAACTAATTTGAACTGACTGCAGACAAATCGGTACAGGCATTACTGAGTAGCATGGACCAATAGGGACCACCAGAGAGAGGTGAATTTGGTAGCAAATTCTAGTTTGTTCACAACGTATGGAAGAATGCATCAGCAAAGACTCTCAAAGTGAAGCAAGTTAATTAATTAAGCCTACTCAAGTTTTGTGGCTATTTTAAAAATTAATAGGGTTGAGTAAATTAGGGCATGCAGACAAAAAGGCCCACATCCTCGAAAGCACATTGTGGGTATGCTGAGGATTGTCTTTGTTGATCCGGATCTAAATGGATTTCAAAGTCTAATAATGAATCAATGAGCTGAATCCTGTTTTCCAGATTCCTATCTCTCTCTGGGATCTGGCAATTATAATGACCGGGATTCAAAGAGCGTCTTCCACTGCATTATATTAGACCACAGCTCATATTAAAGAACTTCCAACATGTGAAATTATGAGATAGTTGACTCATCACAGCAAGAACCATAAAGCTGAATACTGCTGTTGTCTTTTTTACATACCTATGTTAACAATATGCAAATTACAGCATGAACAGAAAAAGCAAAATAATAAAGCATGGTGGGTGTCAAACTTCATAACCTGCTGTTACCTTCCATCGTATGTCTTTATAAGAGATGCATGGATCACTTTACAGTCAGCAAGAAGTTTGTGATGAACAGAGAAATACTTCTGTCTCCCAAATATCCAATATACTTAAAAGTAAAAAAAAGCTCACACACCTGTTCCTTTACTGCTCCATTCTTCAGACTGTGCCACTTGTATAACCTCAGCTGCAGCATCCCGTACTACCGAATCTTCATTCTGCAGCAGCAGAACCACACATTTCCACATAGCAAGGGTATCAGACAGTCCTATGGTTTTTTATGGAGAAAAATTAGAATTCTATTTCTTACATGCATTCACAGAGCTCTGTTTCCACACCTAAACACAACAAATGCAGTGAAGCACTGAAACATGGGGCAGGAGAAATGCATTGGCAAGCCACTGGGAAGACAGCTGGCAATATGGTCAAAACATTTTCAACATGTGTGAACTTTATCTAGGTAGCTGACTCAGCTTGGTTTAAACAGTGGGCAACATACAAAAGAACAGATCTCTCTTCATCCAGGTTCAACTTTAAGTCATAGGTGTTCAGAATTTTCTACCATTTCTAGGAATGCAGAATTCCTGTTTGGCAACTGCAAAAGTTTTGCCCCTGGAGATCAACCAACACACTGTGATCATGGATTTGCTGTTGCAATCTGCCTGGAGCTGGGGCTGCCAAACCAAGGTTTGTACAGATACTGCCAGTAGTGCTGGCCACATATGCTATTCCCTGCAGAAATGGCAAACAATCCCACCTCCCAGGGACCTACCCATCATCTACTTCTCCCATATCCACCTCACCCCACCACTCACCCACATGCCCTGCCACGCTTATACCCACTATCTGTTGGAAGTAAGTCAGGTTTAATTCATGGCATAACTATCTGCACACAGGTAAGGCTAATCAGAGATAACTGCCAAGAGGGAGGTGTTCATCTGGTAAACCCCAAACAGGCAGAATCCACGTACCACCCCAGTGGCACTTCACATCTCACAAGCCATACTCCACTTGCAAACCCTTGTGCCATTTAGTGGTGGCACACTCGGGATGACTAGCTGAAGGCCCAAGGCTGTACTCATAGGTTTGCTGCAGTACTTTTCAGCTCTTAGACACCTTCATTAAAGCAATTCACTGGAAGGTCTCTTTTAGAGGCAGCCAGCTGTTAAGATATTACTTTCTGCTGATTACAGAGAACAACGGAGTCAGTGCTTCATTGCTGTGCTGGTTTTCTTCAAGCATGTTATCAACAGGTCTATCAGAGGTTGCACTACAAGGCTAGCCAGACAATTAATTGTATTTCACTGCTTGGCCAAAATTAGTTGCTTGAGGCTTTACTACACAGGCAGAAGAAGCATTCCTGTATTTCATATAATTTCCCTATGTGGGAAAACCATGGACTATAATCATTTCAGAAAGAAGTTGCTTTTTTCTAGCATGACACACACAATAATGTTATACTGGCACAGCTTTGGCAGAATTATTCCCTTCTAGACACAACAGCCAGCTTTCCCACCTAGACAAGTTTCTGCTGTACCTATGAGAGAGATGGAAGTCTTCCAATGGATTTTCCAGAGAGATTTTTTCTGAACCCTCAAACAATATGATGGAGAGATAATGGGGTCATCCAGAATGTACTGGATGGCATTTACCTTCTTCCTCTTAAGAACGTACTTAATGGAAGCTTATGGGAATAACTACAACTCCATTTCATACAACCACAATTTTCTTTAACCTCTACTTGCCACTGTATGTGGTTAAGCAAACTGATGCAGAACAAGGCATGAAAGTCAAAACTGTTTATATGTGCATAATCCCTTTAACTTTAAGGGAATGATTCTGGGTTTATATCACCACAGCTACACACCAGCTCACACCCTTGACTTGCTGAACTTCTCACTGCAATACTGACAGTTTCACAGTTGTGAAGAACCCCACATTGACAATTCTAGGTAGTATGGAGAGTTGGCTCTGCATCTTTCCTCCCTGGTGCAATTTCCAGAGCAAAGAGCTAATTCAGATGGTTTGCCCAGTGAGGCCTTGGGACTTTCATTTCTGGGCTGTTTGGGGAGGATTTGGGTTTTGTTTGTTAGTTTTTCTTTGCTTTGTTAAGATTTTATGCAGGATGCAAACTGCTGTATTTTATTTCAGACCTCCACATCTGCCCAATTGGAAAGCATGGAAACCAGCAACTGTCCTGACAAGATCAAAGAGTTTCCTCTGCTCTCCATCAGCTATGGACCAGATCCAAACCAGGGATGGATGAGAAGCACAGCGTTTGGGAGTTTTTCACTCAAATACCTCTACTGTTTTCATTGGATATAAAACTGTAATGTCTGTCCTATGAAGAGCTTTAACTACGTGGTAGAACTCAAGATTCCCAGAGTTGATACTATGAACATTTAATAGTACTATGTCGACTTCATATAATAGATTTAGCATTGATAAATGTTGCCAACATCTCTTAAAAGACACATCTCAAAATAAATGGCTGACTTTTTAAAAACACCACTATCTACAGTTTAAGAAATACACCATTCTTCTCATCTAAAAAAAATCTGTATCTAGTCCATATATATGGACTTAAGCTACTCAAACTAAAAACATGTGAATAACTATATTGGAATAAAATACAGAAACTAGAAGTATTTAGAGCTGCCTGTCTTTTTCAGGATGCAAAATATTTTATCGTCTATCACTACCTACTTTTGCATATCTCTTGGCCCTTTAGTCACAAAATCCCCTTATTCTCTGTACACAGAAGGCAAGGAAAAAAAATCTAAAAGAAAAAAACCCAATGTCTCCTGCACAACAGACCACAGAATTTCATTTAGCTTTTCCTCTCAGTCAGTAACGTATTGTTAAATAAGGCTGTGTGGGGTTTTGTTTGTTTGTTTTCTAAAGAGACAGTTTAATGTTAAAAAAATATTATATCTGGGAGGTACAATGTGATCCAATTATTAATTATTCTCATAGTAGAATGTGTCCCTCATTTCTAGACTGAACCCTTTAATGTCAACATTCAGCCACCACAGCTTATTTACACTCACAATGTTAAACTATAAGTATGTCCACATCACCAATAGAGTATTTTAGAAAAGTTCAAGTCAGAGAGCAATGGCAAGCCAGTAAATCAGCAATGTATAGTGGCCTGGAGACATAACAGCATCTCATGTCCCCCTTCTGCAGAGTTATTGCAAGAGGCTCTGCACATGTACTTTTTGTACGAGAGTTTAAGTAAGTCTGTTTTGTAATTAATTCCTATTAAAATTTTTACAAAATCCTGTTTGATGTAATTACATGTTTTGACTGTGGGTACATATATATGTACATGATACATTTTAAGTCATGTATTAATGGGTTTCATCTAAAAAAATCCAGAAAATTCAAACTACTCACCAAGAATGAGCTTCTCGTTGATCAGAAGGAATGACGTTATACTTCTTAGAACTTCAGCTGCTGCTAACAGCATCTCTGTCTGTTGCTCATCTCCACAAAAATAAACTACCAGCTGAACCCATTTTTTCAGGACTGCTGCTGAAATCTGAAGGAACAGAACCTGTGAGAAGTACGCTGTACAATCTGGTGTTACCACTTACCATCACATCAAACTATGGGCTGCCAAAGGGATACTACACATCAGTAATTGCAGGTTATTTTTAAAAGGCAGCAAACTCCACGTGTCCATGCAAAAGTTGGCTTACTATGTCACAGATAGTTAAGATGGGAGATTTTCTTTTAGTCAGAGCAGTACTCATAGGCAATTCTCTTGTTCTGTCCCTTCACACCAGGCTCACCAATGATCACACAAGTCAAAGCATATCTTTGTGTCCTCAGTCATTCTAAACACGCAAGCCAAAGACAAATATACTGGACTATAACAAAAAGAAGCATTTATCAGAAGCATCCTACACGTAGACACATACACGTATCTGGAAAAGAGCATATGAACTGTAGTTCAGTCTTAGGTTTTTGTAATGATACAATGCTTGGTAAAGGGGTGAATGCAGCTCCATCTGTCTCTTCTGCAGACACTGGGGATGGAAATTTTTTTTAATAAGACTGCTGAGGTACCTTGGGTTCTGATAGCACATGCATGCAGAGCATGGAAGGAACCTCCATGTTAGCTGATAAACAGAAAAGCTCACTGTCCTAAACCATGAAGAATTAGAAAAAAGAACAGCCAAGAGAAATTTCCTGGTTCAAATAAAATCTTTTGGATTTTAGATGCCATCTTTTGGAAAATATTTAGTCCTCAGATGTATGCTATGAAAACTATTACTTAGTGATAATGGGACAAAGCTTCGACTGTTTCTAATGTGTAGTGACAGCTACTAGATTTTTTTGTGTGGAAAAAAGTAATGTGCATTTTATCCATAACTCAAGTAACAATTCCAAGACGTCTGTTGGGAAAGCTGGGCCATAACTGGAAAAAGTCCTAACTTCCATAAGTGACCAAGAAAGACCTGAGATCCCCTGCAAATACCACACTCAGGAGGGTGGCTGGTCAGTCAAGGTGCAGGAACCCCATGCGCGGATTTGATAACAGAAGATGCAAATTGCAGGAGGTGGCACCCAGGCACAGCCAAAAGCAAGTGTGTGCTACAGCTATAAGAAGGAAGCTCCAGAGGAAAAAACAACAAAATAACCCACCAACAAACAGACTGGGACCTCATGCACAGGTCAACAGGAAAAGCAGCACCAGCTCGACCTGGAGATGCTTGAGGTATGTGCAACTGATTTATTTTTTTCTCTCCTTTCTTTCCTTTTTTACTTATTTTTAATTAAATTACTAAATTAATTAAAGGAAGTGAAAAGCAGAACAACAAATAAGGTAAAGAAGAGAACCAATGAAAAAGTGGGTTGAGCTAAAGGGCAGAGAAGCGCAGGAGGACTCACCGAGGGATAAATGAAACCTCGGTCACACTCTGCCTCATTCTGCATGGTACGTGGCCATGTACCTGCACTGCACAAAGGGACAGCACCAGAACATGTCCTACAGATTCTGTAATGGGTTAAAAAAATACGTATCTCCCAAGATATTACAAATTACTCAAAATTTTAACAGACACACGGACAGTCTAGCAAGACAGAACTGGACTTTTACCTTATGGAAAAGAAACAATCCCTTCTACAGAGGCAAATACTGATTGCAAACCCAAATAAAGAATTTAGAAAGAAAACTGATGTACTTGCTCTTTTACAAAGCAGAAAGCACTCTCTGTACTGTTGTCTTAGATCTCCCATGACTTACATGATTAGAGAAAGCTGGTTTAGCATTACTGCAGTTAAGATTATTACAGCATTTTTCATTAATTCCTCTTTGTAAATTAATACAAAACTTCAGAACAATAACATGTTTCACATCTATTTGCGAAACCAGGTTTATATGGTTATTTCAGTGTTTAAAGCTTGAAGTCTTTGCATTTTGCCTTTTTAAATAAAAAGTTAACATCATATTTCATGTTCCCAAGTCTTGTGTGTGAATCTGTAGCTTCCTTTTTTATAATGATACAAGATTATTAGTATACAATACACATAAATTCTGCTGCATATTCTAAAAAACATAACAGCTACATAAGTAAAAAAATCTTCATTTTAAAACATGTCAAGAGAATTTAGTCTATTGTAAAATAACCATTAAGTGCTTTTTGTCTGAAAATGTAAAAAGAAGTAAAATTGTCTAGGACTAAAAGCTGCCTTAACACTGCTCTACACATGCATATGTGACATGACAGACTGACAGTTTCAAATCAAAAGAAACCTGACCCAGTAATTTGTGCTGCTATAAATCTAAATTAAATAGTCTATAAACAGGAATGGAGAACACAGAACCTTGAATTTTACAAGGGTTATTATATTTACACTAGCGTTTGAAAAACAAATTTCAAGAGGAAATTCAATGAGAAACTCCATGCAGAGAACAGGCTGGTGTGCTTAGGCAGTGATTTCAGGCTGAGACTTGGCAAGGTCACACTGTGAGGAAGGGAACTGCACCCAACCACTGCTTCAGCTTCGTGCCTCCCCCTCGGACCCGCTCCCCTGCTGGCTGCCCAGCAATCACAAACCACAACAAAGCTGCGCCGCAGTAAATGGACCGGATTCAGTACATGTGTTAATCACTGTAGGCACTTCTCTTCCTGCATTACAGTGACTGTTCTGGATGCTCTCAGAAGTTGAAATTACTTAGGTATTTAACTTGAAATGACTTTGAGAGGGATATACTGAGATGATATTCATGGCCATTGCATCGCAGAATGTGGCAGCGTATTCAGCCAGGAAGATATAATGCCAGAAAAGGTGCAATGACACAAGAAAACAGAAGCTTGGGGCTTCCATCTAAAAGAAGCAACGTTACTCAATCACCAAAACTCTGTAATTACAAACTGTTAAGCAGCTGCTTCCCTTACCTGTTGATGCTTCTGCAAAAGGTGGATAACCAACTTGGAGCCAAATTTCAGAGCTATGCTTTGAACTTCAGAGCTGAGAAAACAAGGTAAAGGACTTATAAAAAAAAGCAGCTATTTCTGCCATCATTCCCCTTTTAGAAAAAAGAACAGCTAGGTCTTAATTTCCAATTATTACCAATGGGTATTTTGCAAGCTAAGCAGTCAGTCTTTACATTAGAGATCTTGATGTTAGTTAAGCTTTTAGTTGATACACAAATGAAATATGCTCTTCCACCTCTCGTGGTTTTTTTCCATCTACATACTTCCCATAGAAAAACATATTTGAAAATGAAACCCAAGTCAACCCAGACAGATATTACTTTAAATGATAAACAAAGGCATCTCTTCAAGCTGGTGTTAAGCTCCCGGAACATCTCTTCTGCAGCTGCTAGAAAACTTACTAGTGCAGAATATGCCAACTGCTGGCTCCTGAGCCTCCATGCTACCCAGCAGGGTCTAAGGACACAGAGCTAGGCACTGTGGCTCCTGAAGGGCTGGTCTTACCGGCAGGAATGGCAACACCTGAGCAGTAAGGTCTGCTATTTCAGCTATTTCCCTCTAACAGCACTAGTCAGTGTTACTTTAATACTAGTATCTCATTTCATTCCAGAAATAAACACTCCACATCATCATTTAAACTTGGAAAATTTAGTGCAAATCAGCAGCAAATATGCACAGCTATAAAACACTGTTCTACACTCTATACCCTAAATATTCTGCATTAGTAACTCTGGGGTGCAATGTTTATATAGCTTAAAAAAAAAAAAAAAAAAAAAAAAGAGACTATTAGAAACAGGATGGTCTTGCCCTTAGAGACTGGACACTTCAAACCTGTTTGTCCATTCCATTATGAATGGATGGACACAGTTTCTAATTCAGTTCAAACTACAGACTGGCTCCAAATTTTCAGCACTTTCTGCTGACTTTACAGTCTGATTAAGGAGCACAAACTGTAAGGATTAGGGTCAACCATTTCTGCCAAACCAATGAGGGAAATCAGATCTGTCATTCTTACTAGAGATCGTCTGCAGATAAACCAGGATAGGACGGATGACAGATTCACAGTGAATGACCTATGTCTGGATCATCAATTCTATATGTTAAGGTGTTTCCCAATTACCATTCAGGAAGAGCTACGCTCGCTGGCTATCATCTGACAGCCAGAATATCTTCTTATTCAGGGACTGTATTACTGGACATTTACAGGGTGCTTGCCAGTACGACTTGTGGGCCTTTTCAGTAATTCAGATCCATGCCTAACTGCTCTGAAAAATTCTCATCAAGACCTCTCTTTACTCAAATCAGCCATACTCACTTTTCTGAAACATGGATTTTTACATCAAAACATAGTCCAAACGCAATAAATTAATGCTTCAACATTTAAAGTTTTTAACATGTAAGCATTTTAACGTGCATGATGGACCATACCTGTCGGAGGTATCTACAATGTTTAAACTCCAGGTTAAGAGCTCATTTGGATTCATTTTTATAGAGTGTTCAGTCTCAGGAAGCACATTTCTGAGGTCCATATTATAAAGAATTTCCAGCACCTGCACACACAATTCACAAACAAAGAACTTACAAACAATCTCAACATGAATGTGTACATTTGAGATCAATAAAACAGTGACTTAAACCCCAGTTCAAGAACACAAAGGTCCTCTACTGACAGTGCTCAGAAAGGAAAGAGGAAGTTCTTGCTTTTACACAAGAACATCTGTTACAGAATTATAGCACCGCTCCTATTCAGTGTGAAAAAAACCAAACCACTCATGTACTATTTGAAAAACATCATGCATGTTCAAAATATATTTTCAAAAAATAAGAATATCATTTACTGAAAACATACCAAATGTCAATAAAAAAAGCACCCTCCTACCTTGCAAAAACACTGGAGATTCTTTTCCTCCAGAGCCATTGTAAGCAGAGTACCTTCCAAATCAATGAGTAAACACATTACACCTCCTCCTCCTTCTGCGATCTGCTTGGAATTTATTTGTTTCAGCCACAGCAGTATTGCTTCCAATGCAAGCAGACGTACTTCATGAAACTCACAGTGAAGGAGATGAACTATTGACAGTGATGGTTTGACTATTTTCTTTGCAACAGGCGAACTGCTGCTCTGGACATCAGGACCTGCAGTTACTGACAGCACTGATATTACAAGTTTGGTGATGCTCTGAAGATACTGTATCAGTCCTGGTACTGCAGATGAGTAGGGGATACCAGATACCAATTCAGAATCTGAAATAATTCCATTCATCTCCGCCCAAAATCCAAACATTTGCATGCCTGAAATGAGAATAAAACTAAGTAGTGACAAACAGATGATGTTATCATCTGCTCCAGACGATGAAGTGATTCTGAAGTTGAAAAACATCAGGTATGCAAAAGGTATCACAAGGTAAAATCAGGCATGAAATGAAAACATAGTTCTCCTCCATTTTAAAGTGATTCTGAATTATAAAACAGCTTTCCTATATATCACGTGTATTCATATTTCCATAGAACGAAATAAGGACACAAACTTTACAAAAACTATAAACTGCTCAACACACAGGATGGAAGCTTCAAACAATTTAAAAAATGCTGCACTACTTTGTAGATTGCCTGTCACCTCTTCCAATTACAGCTGTTTGATAAGTATTTCTTTTAATCAAGCTACTAATACAGTCTTGCAAATTGTAATGCTTTGCACTACCATTGTAGAAAGTGATTAACACAAATAAACTATATTGTATTAAATATATTTTGAAAAAAAAAAAAAAAAGCAAGTGGTTTGGAAACCTCAAAAAGTACCAAAGACAATCATGCAATCATATTATCCTTGACAGAATAGCTCTAAAATCAGAGGTCAGACTGAAGAAATTGCTGTCTGTCAGACTACCCAGCTGCAATTGAAACCAGGAGAAATGTTACTATTACGCCCCTCCTACATAAATAGATCTGTCATGTGTGTATCAGTCTAAAGAATTTACTGATTAAGAAATCCAGTATGCTTTTCCTATGCCTATTACCTTTGGACAGTTAACACAGCTAAGACAAAAAGAAGCTGCACTTTAATTCCTCTTACGTATCAGCACAGGAACATTTCAGCCCTTTACAATGGTGCAACCTGCCCACATGGCACAGCAGAGCCCAAGAATCTTCTTTAGTGCTTGGCTACCTCCTGGAGTGAACAAAAAGGTCACTGCTATCTGTGATGCCAGAGGATTTCAGGCTTTAGCAAAATTGGCAATGTTAACACAAAGTGAAAGGAAAAAAAAAATAATCAATAGTCCTCACACACACACAGACATTCTCCTCACAAGCCCCCAGCTCAACCTTGTCCTCCATTGTCAGTTGGAATGAATTGTTTTATAATATGGAAACAAAGATTTTTGCCCAGTTCAGATGTTTGTATAGCTTGTACTGCAAGGAAATTAATATGCTATATCCCACAAAATTCAAATACAAGTAAGGGAAAAATCATGAAGAAGCACAGAACAGAAGAACACTGCCACTGGTGTTAAGGGATGCTGAAAGTTTAGGGAGTTTAAAATGTCAGAATGCATTAAAAGTAAATACAAAGATCAAAGGAAGCTTCCTCAGATTTCTTCAGTATCTGCAAGAAGACAATTCACTGCCGTGTAACTTTGCAATTTATAATTAAATAAGCACTAAGTACTACTAAAAGCCTGTCCAAATATTACTATTAAGTTGCTGAATTTGACATGAAACTGCAACAGAAACATGGATTCATTCTGTTGCCCATTAAGACATTCCCCCAAGCTTTCTATTTACAGTTAAACATCCTGCCCTTTCATATTCAAATTCTTCCAAAGCCACCTTAATTTGTTTGACATTTACACAGAAACTTGACATGGTTGTACACTGTCTAGCATGTAAGACAGAAGCGTGCTCTCAGTAATGCTGGAAAAGCTTCAAAGAAATTTGGTATTTTTAAAAGATTGTCAGACATATTACCTAACCATTAGTTCTGTCATTCATATTTTCACTCCAGTTTCTTTTCTGAACGGGCTTGTTGTAGTCAAAGAAACTGCAATATCACTGCAAACCTATGTAACATCATAACCCTCTAGATGACAGAGATGGCTTACATCTCGTAACATGCAAACTTGTATATTTTATTTGCTACGTTTTCTAAAACCCCTCCAAACAGACTGGCATTACATACCGGCGTCATAGCATAAACTAGCATTAATGCCTATGTCACACGACAAGTATCCAACCGCCAGAATTCCTTAAGTTCTGAACCATTTGGTTGCCTTGGAGAGGGATTAGGCCTTTGTCCCAGTTACTACACAGCCTGACTCCACAGACACCAGTTTAACAACAGAAATAATCCCAAGCAGTTGAAAGAAAAAGGTTCAAGTTCAAGCACCTCAGTTCGACAAGAGAAAGAGCTTCAGTCTGGGAGCCCTGCACCCTCTCAGATTTCCACGCACCCCCGTCAGCTGCACTGCAGCAATACGGGAGGTGACTGGCTCAGCTGTTCAAACCAAGTATATTTTTCTAAAGTATATGGCAAGAGAAGTGCGTTGCCTTCCTATCAGCATTTCTTTACGTCGGGGTATACCTATCATATGTGCAAGCAGTAACATGATAACCATCAGGATGGAAGGGTTAAAGCTCTGGGGCAAGGCAAGGGAGAGCAGTATTAGGCAAACAGAAAGAGACAGGGATAAATATTACGGGAAGAGGGGGAAGGTGTCTTCCATTTTGTTGGTGTCAACACTGCCAACTTTGCTAGAGCAACCTAACGTTGGAGAGAGTGGTGACCCCTCTGTTGACCCCAGGAGCTGGCAGCTTCAGATCCACTTCAGCAAACCTTCATTTGAATTTTGCAAGGCCACCATAACTTCACTCCGTGTCTTCATCTTTGAAGGGGAAAATTATTTTCATATAAAAAAATCATGGCAGAGCTACTCCTAGAATTACTAGTTTGCAGAGACTGCAATACAAGAGTCCTCTGCCACAGATCCTCTTTTTTCTGTATTTATCAGATACTTCTGCTGGTTTGGAAGCCTTCTGGATGACTTTTGTTTTTCCCAAGTAATTGTGAAAGACTGGACACCGTGGCTCATCTATTTTACAGAAAGTCTCTCTAAAACTGGATGTCTCAACAGCAAGGCTGTCAGCAAAACAAGACTGTCTGCATATTTGCTTAGCCTCAGCACACCATAGAGCAAATCCTTCCACATTCATCTTGTGCTCCACATGCTCTCCGACACTCTTTTTCACACAAATATGTACAGAAGGAAAGAAAGCCCCCGTCTTATTACAATGCAGTGGAAATATTCCTGCTTTCAGCTTCATCACTAAGAAATCTTTCTTGCCTTTCACGTAAATGTTTTCTCTTCTGCTTAACTTTAAGTAAACTTTTCTTTGGCTTACATCAAAATACCTGACTAAACAAAAAACTACACTGGTTCCCAAAGTAAATGTCTGCCTCTGTTGTTAAGATACAGTAAAGACATACTTTTATTTACAAACAAAAATCACCATACAGTTTGAATGACCAGCTGCTGTGAGAAGGAAAAACAAATTTTGGTTGACCAAACAAGCAAACTGGCGAACAGCAGTCTTGTCCAGGATGCTGACAGATGCAAAAGGCCCCCCAAGAATTAAGTGGATTAACTCCCCCCCTCCCAAGGATTGCTTCATTTGTGGGATAGGAAGAATTTTGGTTCTCTTCTAGGAAGGGATCATCTACCTGGACTTGTGCAAAGCATTTGACACTGTCCCACGTGACATCTTTGTCCCTAGACTGAAGAGACATGGATTTGACAGATGGACCACTCAGTGGATAAAGATCTGGCTGGATGGTCACATTCAAAGAGTTGCAGTCAATGGCTTGATGTCCAAGCGGAGACCAGCGATGATGGCATTCCTCAGGGGCTGGGACTGCCACCATTTAGCATCTTTGCCTGTGACATGGACACTGGGATCGAGTGCACGCTCAGCAAGTTTGCCGACACCACCAAGCTGGGTGGTGCGGTCGACACGCAGAAGGGAAGGGATGCCATCCAGGGGGGCCTCGACAGGTGTGAGGGGTGGCCCCATGCGAACCTCAAGAAGTTCAACAAGGCCAAGTGCAAGGTCCTGCATGTGGGTCATGGCAATCCCAAGCACAGATACATGCTGGGTGGAGAATTGCTTGAGAGGCAGCCCTGAGGAGAAGGACTTGGGGGTGTTGGTGGGTGAGAAGCTCAACACAACCCAACTGTGTCCTGGGCTGCATCAAAAGAAGCATGGCCAGCAGGTGGAGGGAGCCGATTCTGCCACTCTACTCCATTCCCATGAGACCCTACTAGAGTACTGCATTCAGCTCTGGGGACCCCAGCATAAGAAGGACACAGACCTGTTGGAGCAAGCCCAGAGGAGGCCATGAAGATGACCAGAGGGCTGGAGCACCTCTCGTCTGAAGACAGGCTGAGAGAGTTGGGGTGGTTCAGCCTGGAGAAGAGAAGGCTCCGGGGACACCTTACTGCAGCCTTCCAGTGCCTAAAGGGGCCTGCAGGAAAGTGGGGAGGGACTTTGTACAAGGGCATGTGGTGACAGGACAAGGGGTGATGGCTTTGAACTGGAAGAGGGCAGATTTAGGTTAGGTATTAGGAAGACATTCTTTACCCTGAGGGTGGTGAGGCACTGGCACAGGCTGCCCAGAGAAGCTGTGGATGCCCCATCCCTGGAAGCATTCCTGGCCAGGTTGGATGGGGCTTTGAGCAACCTGGTCTGGTGGAAGGTGTCCCCAACCATACTTCCTTCTGACTTGCCTACTTTAATGTCAGTAGGCATAGGCCATTTAGATGATTCTATAAACACGTTTTAAATCTTTACCTTCCTTGAGTCAAAACAACACCACAGTCAATATACTGGCACACAAAGTTTATATAATTTCTGACATAACAAACAAAAATTGCTTTCAATTTGTTCAGATGGAATTTCTTCTGTTTCAGCTAATTAGACCAAATAATCAAAACATGCATTAACAAGCTGCCAGTCACAGTTTGGCCACAGGTCTTAGGGATTTAGGAAAAGAAAGTTAAAGTATGGCTAAAATAACCAACCTAGTTATTCCTGGTTGGTTTTGTTTTGTTTTTTTATTTACTGTTTAAACATTATCAGTTTTTATGTTAGCCTGCAGAAAAACTTGAGCTAACATTCTTTGCAAAATAAGAAAAAGAAAGAAGTACAATATTGAAAAAAAAGTGGGCAAAGCCTTCAAACACCATTTAAAAGTCCTATATATTGAATCATTTGGGCAAAATGTTTAAGAGTTTCCTACTTGAAAAACCATTTGTGCTTTCATTGCAAAGCATCTAGAAGTTTGATAATGCATACCATTTCTACCAATACATTTTATAACTTCTCATTAAGAAGGACAAATATAACTAAGAGAACGGTATTTGCAATACATTTAAGTTAAAACACAGTATTTTGTCATATTTGAGGGCACAAAAAAGGACTAAACCAGCAAACAGTTGAACACAGTTGCTCATGTTTCTGATCTCAAACACACATGTGCAAAGCACAGTATTTTTTGCAATTGTTTCTTTTCGTTCATGAGCAGAATTTAAGAATCTTAACTCAGCTACATCTACAAAAAGTTTAGCTGTTTGGAAGATAGTAAGAAAATGAAAGTCTGTTGTTGCAAAACTCAAGGAAAGAATATATTAGTGACAGTAGAATGCTGGCTGCTCCATTTTGATATCAAAACAATCTAATTATGAACAGAATCAGTTATGTAAATACAGAGTAACTGTTTCCACTGATGACAACAACAGTAGAATATGGTTAATCTCCAGAACTTTTATAAATTCTTCCACCTCAAATGTAGAAAGGAAGAATGCTTAGTTAAACTTCAAGTGGCAGTTTCTCCTAAACCACAGGTTCATCCTATTTGACATCCTGTTTAAATGTTTTCTCTTTCTCAGCGAACTTGATTTTTAAGACACTATACTTGATAATAGGCCAAACCAGACAGGAGACTGACAGCAAATATGCAGGATAAAAGAACGACTTGGAAGGCTTATCTTTAGCAAATTTTTCTTTCACCTTTTCCCTGACTTCCGTTCTCATCCTATTTCACATACGTTGATGGACTCAATACAATACTTTATCAACAAGCACCTTTCTTTGAACACACCATAACATATGCTTTTATTAGTCAAGTGCATTTTAGAGAGTTGCATCCATTTTTTCCTTAACAAATTGACAAAATACTATCAAAAAAATGTTCTGAGATGTGAGCAAGAAAGAAAGTGTGACCACTTTGCTTTGTGGCATTCTTCATCTGTTACAGAGAGACAGAGCATCCCAGATCCGAGCTTTCACTGGAAGACACTGCTCTGACTCCTGTGTTACCAGCACTGCAGGGTTGCGGTAATACTCTCATCTTATTGTTTAGCTTCCACCAACTTCCAGGAGAAGATCTGAAAGCAGGAATGTCTAACGACAGGCCCTGTCAGAAGTCCACATATGCAACAAAGGAATCTTATCTACTGAAACGCTACATCACAGCATAGCCTGTCCATAGTCTGGTTTTCTCTCCCTCCAAAAGCCCATCCGAGTGCAGAGAAAAGTGCATAACCTCAGACACACACATGGATCCGTGGCACCAAAGCTTGACAGACCTCTCCTCCCAACGCCTGCTGATAAAGACTTGTGAATTACAAATTATTATAACCACAGCTAAGGTTGGACACGTTGCCACCCGGACTTGGGGCCATTTTTAACTTCCAAAAATGCCTGCAAGTGTCACCGGCTTCCTCCAGTAGGAACTTCCCCCTATTCCTACATCACCCACTCTGGTGCTGGTTTACTTCTAGAGGAGTAACTTGACTGGATTTTAGCAGGGTACGAGGGCCAGAAAATCCTGAAATTGTTCTCCCCATTAAGACTGCAAAGGCCCTGGACATCTGGTGCTTCCAAGTCTATAAAACAGTTACTGTGGAGACAATATATCAGAGATCTGCAAGAAAAAACTCACTGGATATTATTAATAATTACTGGATATTATTAAGAATTATTAATACTGACAACAGACATTAGCTCATCAAATAATTAATACCTAGATCTAGTAAAAACTTTTTTTTGCTCTCAATGAAGACAAAAATAGTATTTTTATTTATATATTTAACTTACTTTTTTTTAAAAAGGCTTGCTTCAGATTTTTTTCTGAGTTCCAACCACAATTCACAACTGAACACAAAAAATATGTAAGTTTACATAGTCTTGGCATTATGTATTGTCTCTGCACATCAGAAGACACTCAGGCGTATCAGGAGCTGGAAAAAATGCTCTAAATTTTGCCTATCGACTCAAGAGAGCTGTATTTTCCCAATGACATGAATCCGGCAACATTTCCATCCAAACCAGCAGATCAGAATAACTACAGGGAGGGTTTTTTGTTTGTTTTAAGATAAATAATCATCATTTGGCCAGCAATAAATTTTTAGCTGGACAAGATGCTTTTGGTATCCATTACTCCCTGCCTTCCTTATCCGACATTTTAAATTGTTTTGAATTTGTGAAGTAAATTCCCTAAGGGCTGTCCTGCACTTTAAGAGACAGATTTTATTAATTGAAGACAACAAATCACTTACAGAAAATAATCGTAATGTAGGAAAGGCCTAGGCAGGGTTGTACTCTGAAAATCTCTTTGTAATTGTAGCCCCTTTAGACAGGCATAATCAATTAGAAGTGGTCTGACTTTAACCAGTTGCAGGCTCATTACATTGCATTCCCATTTCTGTTGATGAAAATCAGTTTCAGCCATGGCCTGGAACTCATACACAGCACTTCCTGGGGCCTCTTAGATAAACACATCAAGAAACAGTTTTATTTGGATTTGTCCTTCACCCTTTATTCATTGAAACAACTTTACAAATCAAGATTAAAACAGAGAAAAATTGGCTCATAACCAGAGATACACATATATGAGTAAGATATTTAATCTCAGAAAAGCATAAAGCTTCAGCTAATAATTATTCCTTACAGAACATTTAAATGCAAGACTCAAAACATTCATTTTTAACTGCTGAGTTTAGTCTTTCTCTTACTGTGTCATGGGACACTCTGGTTCTATTTAATATAAACATGTTACTCCTTCATTTCAGAAGGGCTTCTGCCTGTGATATATAAAATTGTCCCTAACGTATCTTCAAGTTTTCAAAACCGTATTTCCAGTCTAAGTTTCTACTCTCTGTAGATACTGCCTGCAATATATAATTTTAAACCTATATTGGAATGAAGCGTTTAAGCAAGACAATACTAATGAACTCTCCCTGAGCAGAGTCCACAAAAATAATTGCTTTCCTTCTACAGAAATTGTACCTTACAACACCCAGGTTTGGAACAGTCCACACGAGCTTTGAAAAATAAATGAATCCACCACAATCAGTAATCCAGCCACAGCACGGAGCAGTCCCTCATGCTCAAAGGGCTATTCACAAGTCAGGGGCATTAAAAAAAAAATAAAAAAAAAAATAAAAAAGAGCATTTCCTGGTGTGGAGAAGTCAATAAAAGCTTTTGCAAATGTGCAGCAATTGTTTAAAAAACAAAACAGAGGAAAAACCCAAAGATAACCGAAATAGGAAAGATACTGATAAAGGAAATGTAATGCCCACTAAGCAAATGAGGAGCCCTCACCTGCAATACTGGCTGCTCTTTCATAAAAGAAAATAGAAAAATAACAGTTGAAGGGCGAATAATGAGAACAGTCATAAACAGAGGAAAAATAATTCATATGAACAGAATACAGAAAGGCTAGGATGATGACTCCTACAAAGAAGATGAACAGAGATAGCGGATCATGATTAAAAAGTGTAACAATTAATATTCCAAAGAGGATCTATCTTTAAGAAAGGAGTACACAAATTAAAAAAAGGGTGATGAGGCCAAATATGGTAGATGTAACTTACCTAAAACAAACATTAAAGAGCCAGGAAAAAACTTATCCCTAGAGACATGGTATATTGGAACTGCTTTATATAGGGTGGTGCATTCCTCCCTATAAAGCATGCAGGCCTAGTCACAAACAGGGCTCAGTACCCCACAGAATGAGACCTACAGTGCAATGTCATCTGGAAATTCCCTTTATTGAATTTTGACATCTGGGACCCATGAGAGAGTAATGACTTTTCAGAGGACATGAAAGATCAGACCCATGTCCTAGAGTCCCAGATAACCCTAACTGTCTTCCTCCAGTATAGTGGAACCCACTTGTCATATATTTTCTGTATGTCTATGCTTCTGCTATAACGACTAGATTCTGCATCAACCTGTCCGAAGAAGTTAATTTCAGATACGTTCATCACCAACTCCTTTTCCTGACAACTATCACTATTTTAACTGCGTATTCACAAGAAATCACAGAAACAGCACTTAGGGAATTAAAATAGAACTACTTCTGCCAAAGGTCTAAGCAACAAAGCAAAAGGAATTGGTTTTAAAAATTAAGGACAGCCCCCAAAACAAGACTATCTGAAATAAGGAACAGTTCCAATGACTTAAACGCAGTGTTCAGATCAGTCATTAAGAGCTTTAATAAAATGAAAGAACTACTCTTTAATTGCCTTCCTGGACTGACAAGGTAATTTATTATTCACTTGATCATAAGAAATGAACAAAACAGGCCCACAAAGAAGCTAGTTACAGCTGACCAAACGTGGCCTATACACAGGCACACCTGAAAGGCTATCCCTTCCTCTATACCTTTGTTTTCCTTATTGTTTACAGTATGTTTTGTGTTGTAGCAAACACCACCCTGCATCACTAAAACCACTGACAGTTCTGACAGGTCCCTCAAAGACTTCACAGTGATAAAGAATGAATATAAAAAAAAAAGAGATTTAAAGAAGCTCTCAGAGTTGTTTCTTACAAAATGTCTAAACATGAGAAAACAGTTTCTCTGAAATGCTTTCAGGTGTCTCACGAAGGAACATCTCTGTGGCTTTCAGGAAAGGTTAAAGTAGCAATATTCAGGGGTTTGGATTTTGTTTGTATTTACAATCTTGGACCAGAAAACCATTTTGGAACACTGGAGGGGATCTTTTTTGTTATACCATTCTAGAATTAGGAATACCGCAACATCATTGCTCAAGCTTTGACATGGAGCTGTAGCTCATTCTTCCCAACAGTCCCCAGCACTGGCTCTACAGGAGGCAGAGCAAAGGGCCCTTTTACGCAAAGCAGCGAAGGGACTCCAGCATTCAGCAGATACCACGACTACAATTAATATATTATTGTTTCTCTGGATTCAAGAGAGCTCAGGAATTTCCTCACAGATATTCCATTTGATTTATAGAACAGTATATTTGACTTACCTTGCTTTTGAAACTTCCCCAAGTGAGTACTCAGCATCACAAGGACATCAAGATAGGCAGCTCTGGTCACCAAACAAGGATTTGGCCTAGAAAAATCAAATTACTGAAAATTAAAACCTTATAACATCCACACTCAGAAACAGCAGTGAAACACACGAGCTTGCTGTGTTTATTTTACTTGTGTCTATTTTACTTAATTAATGAAGATCAACTACTGATCAAATGAGACTGCGTTTACAAAATAATTAAGCCAAGTTATGTAAACTTCATTTCCCGTCCACTCTGAATAACGGTCTCCCTAGCAGAATGGCAACACCCTTCCTCCATCCATTCCACCAAATCACAGTTTATATATTTTATCGTTATTGGATGAATCAGCTTGCCATGGCAACTAGCATGTCTTTGTTTTGTTTACAGATAATATAACTAAATGCATTAACAAAATTAAGTTTTTAGGTTGTATTGTTACAGCTCATAAAAGAAAATTCCCCGTGAATGGTTACCTAATACACCTTTTTAAAGGCCACAGCACACACTGTTCTGACAAAGACCACAGAGGCATGCATGTTTTTAAGATTAGATTTTTTACTTCCAGGCAAGAATATTGGGGATTTTGTATGTACAATGCAAATTTGTAATAAGTTACTTTCTGCTCTACCTCTTCAAGTCACTAGTGATAGGCATTTTCTTTCCAATTAGAAAAGTAAAATTTGGTTAACATCTTTATTTTTCATTATAATGTTATCACAGTATGTTTTATCCAGGAAAACTTTTCTTAAAATATAACTTAATATGTGAACAAACAGGACATCCAGTTCAAAACATAGACATTATTCTGATGAGTCCAATGTGACTTGCACCAAAACAAAAACTTTTAGAATCAAGCAGCACAAGCCTCAAGTATGACTAATTCTGTTCAGTATTTCATTTTTATTTTATCTGGCACTTTCTTTGTATGCTTATCTTGATGACCGAAACTCTTTAAAAATACTGTGAATTAAAAATGTTCCAACAAACATTTTCAACTCCATAACATCTTTAAAATTCAACAAAAAAAACCCTTTTTTAAATAAGATATGTGATCATGACATTAAAATGAAAGGTCTGAGCTTCTTCCGTAGACATTTGGCAGCTGTATTTGCCTATGGAGAATTAGCCTTATGATCCTGTTAAGAGACAATTTTTACCAGAAATACTGCTCTCACCCTTCAGTCAAACTAATAAGCCTAAATTACTTATGCCTTCTTTTATCACCTACAATAATAGACATCCGTGTAACATATAGCAGACTGTATGCTACCAGGACTCCTCTTTTGAAAAAGTTTCTTCGCCTTTTGCACAAACAGACTTTTTAGATACTAACTAGTGAAGGAGTCACAAATCTCTGGAGACTCCATGCTTGCCTCTTACCTCTTGCCTTAAAGCACAAGAGCTAAAAGCCTGCCTGCAGAGAAGATGCACATCAGAGTGGATACCACAAGAAGCCAAAGCAATTTTAATATGGCTTATTTTTGAAAAGCTGTATTAGGAAGGCTTAATTTTTACCCACTCTAACTAAGCAAATGTCTCTCCCGTATCTTGGGCATCCAGTTGTTGCCCAAGCTGGTCTTCACAAGTCTGTGCAAAAACACCACCAAGGAACACCGACAGGGTTAGAAGCTCAACCCACAACAAAACAGAGCCAAAGGCTTAGAAGAAAAGAAACCAAGAGGTCTTTCACATGTACTCATAAAATGGACGAAAGCAGCCTTGACAGATTTCAGTTAAGATGATGAACATAACGGGCCTACTGCACTTCAGCTCCTTTGAAAAATGGAAGACTCGCTTATTATTCAGTCATTTCACTGGAAAGAAAGTTTCCAATGTACAAATTGTGCTTTGGGAAAAACATGGCTGACGCAACCTTTACTGAAGAAGTGACAACAGCAATACTGACATGTTTTTTTATTCTGGTCCAGTTTTTAAGCATTTACCACTTCATTTTGAGTATGCACATATGCATGTTTTGATTTTGAAATGAGGCTTTTCTACGATAAAACATGCCAAACGTTTGTTCTTGGCTGACTCCATTGCTCTGGTGATGCTAGTGAATTCTCAGCCATATGTGCCAGACGGACACAACAGGAAATTCAGTTTTCCAAAACCAAGAAATTTCAGTGTTGTTCAGACTGTAGCTGAAAGCTCAGTCTTGAACACAATCAAACTGTGATTTGCATAACAGACCTGACAGCCAAGAATCGCATGCTGAACATTTCAAATGATGCACGGCACAGTATTTAAGATGACCTGTGCGTGCCGAGCTTCAACAACCAGAGTGGGAAGAGTACAAGATGTTTCTTTTTTAAGACAGATACCCAAATAAAGTGGTGTTCTCATAAACAAGCTTTGAGGAAATCTGTCTCCAACAAGAAAGTCACAGCAGTAGCAAGGGTGGGAGCTCCAGGCATCTGGAACAGCATTCTCTTTTTTGTCCAAAACCCAAAAATTAGTTCATTTCCCTTCCAACCTGGATATTAATGGAAAAAAATACATCGTGTGCTAACTCCAGATGATAAACTGTATGTGACTCTGAATAGGATAGAGCTAGAGATTGTTAGGACTCTTATATCTAAGGGTATGCCCTCACAGAAACACAAAGTCGATACTGAAACAATATTGATGCTACTACACAAATATACTAATAGCAGGCTGGTGATGTCAGCGCAGCGATCCAGACCTCAGTAACATAACGCTTGGTCTACATTAGCAACTACGTTGGTTTAACAACAGTTGGTGTAACGGTGAAGTTAAACAGCTGGTATCAAAGACCCAATGACCAACCTACTTACTGTGCCCAGATGCATTAAAACAATTTTGAGGAGTTCATCTTGTGGCTTTTTGTTTTCCTTTGGATACAGAGTTTATAGCCAGCCTGCTCCAGATATCTCATTGCACTTGGAAGCTTATCCCACAGCTTCTAGCACTACTTCATGATGATGTACTTCGAGGCGGACTGTCCAGGGGGAAGTAAAAATCATCTCACAGACAACCACAGAGTTAAATTTCACCGACAGCCAATATTGCAAAATCTTTCAGCACATCTGACAGAAGAGAGGTCAAAGGCTGTCTCCCACAAGTAACATGTAAAAGGCAAGCATCATCACAGACTTGACCTGCCAGGCAGATGGGAAGAAGACACCTGCAACCTTCAGAAGCACAGGCAGGGATGGAAAGGATTACTGCTCAGAAAGAACATGGCCCAGAAGAAACTAATTTTAATTTATTCAAGAATGAAATAATGACAGGAGGAGCTGCTGTGTCCCTAGCAGATCATCACAAAACTCCATACAAGATAAGATGACTGAAAGAACGCAAGTCAAAAAAGTTAAAGGGACCAAAGGTTTTAGTGGGTCTACAGATACTTGTTTTAACTGCCTAAAGCTCCAGCCTAACAATATTTTTAGTATGGGGGAGGAAATGTGCCTTTTTTCATGGCTGAAGAGTAGACAAATCTGAACACACAGGTGTCAGTTTCCATACTATTAATCTTGATACATTATAGCAGATTTCTGGATTAGATCCTGAAAATGAAGTCTTCCAAACATACTCAATTTCTTATCATTAATGCTGAACAAGTAATTGGGGATGGGGTAGTCCAACTTTGTAATTTCATTCTCAGTTCTGGTATGTGAATATAAAATTAGAAAAGAGTTGAAGTCACTGGCAGGAGGAAACCTTCTGTTAGCCGTTAAAAGAGTGCGGGGTTTTTTTTTAAGAGAAGAAGGTTAATGAAACTAAATAGTGCTTTTAAATTCACAGGCTCCTGTTCAAACACCTTTGAAGAGGTCCAGGTTAAGCACTTACCGAATATTATATGCCCAGAGTAACAATAAGCTATTTGTTTTCAACCAGGAACTGCCTGGTAGGTGAATCAGGAAGCATACCCTTCCGGAGATATTCCCGCTCTGCAGATGTAAATGACTGGGCAGGTTCAGAAGCTCCACATGCAATACTGCATTTTGCTCCAGCTGGCTTCAGCTACCTACAGTAGCACTGGGACCGCTTTGATTTCTGTTCTTCCTTTAACTGCCTTTAAGTACCACTGCCTGCAGCTTAGGTCTAGGTAACGTGAAACCAATCCTAGACTCCCACAGTTTGGAGCTCTGCAAATATTTTTTTTTAAAAGTTTGATTCACCTTTTATAGCTAAGTCATGCTGAATTTAAGGTAGTCATCAGTTTGCTTATTTTGGATGGCAGATCTGATGCAAACCAAACTGGCATCTATTGAAGAAATAAGCAATATGTGGTCACAGACCTCCTGCTCACACACACAGTTTCAACTCTATCAGGAACACATGGCTTAACTTCTGAAATTCAGCTTCTCTTGTATTACTGTTTATTTTAAAGAAGATCAACATTAATGAATTATGGAGCAAACCACCTCCTCTTCCAAGGGAAATAACAAGGAGCAAAGAACATGGAAAGCTCACACATTTGGCCTCGATTCTGTCAGAACACTGGGAAAAAGATTTAAATAAACTAAATATATAACCTCTTGCTCCTCTAACCACTAAGGTCTGCAGAGGCCCTTAAACATCATTTCTACTCATTACAGGACACCATTTATAACCATTCAGACTTCTATATATAAACAAGGATGCCAACCACACCTTTATGTAGAGCAAATACCAAAGAATTTTGATGCACATATTCTCATTCTCTTCTCAAACCCCCAATTTCCAATGACACAGTCAGATGACTTAAAAAGATGACAACTATTTTCTCCTAGATCATTCTTCTTTTTCCAAAGGCGCACCATCTCACTTAGAGATGAACAACAGTAACATTAATATATTGTGCTTGTTACATAAATCAGAGATACAACTCACTGATTATGAAATCAAAGCTATTTGTGTTAATGTTTATAACACCAGGTTTTGGTTACTCTAGTCAACAGAAATTCAATATCTTCCAAAGAGGTAGTTTATTTTGCTCATATTTTTCCTCATTAGGAAACAGATGTTGCAAAACTATTAGCAGAACACGATATTTACTAGCTGTTTAACAACATAAAAATCAAAGCATATTTGCTCAAACTTGCAATAAGCACTTAACAAATTTGAAATGCAATCTGCCAATCAATGTCTACCAAATAAAACCCCACACCATCTCTCTCATGAATCAATTAGGTACAGATATCTTAGTGCCGTTAGCTATCTTAGGGATATCTAAAACAAAACTTTTGTAAAAGGTCCTAGAAAAGCTCTGTGTTTTGCAGTATCCAAACTCCTAGAAGAGAGAGTCTGAAAGACTTCAAATCTTTCATCCTGTGCTGCTTTATGAATACAAGCTTATCTTGTTTGTCAAACTGGAATATAACTTCATTAAATAACTAACAGAATTTTTTCCTAATAATACGCACCATGTACATCACAGTTTTGGTCACAGTAAAACAATACATAACTACACAGAGTGTCAGCCAACATTTTCTTCAAAGTACAGTTTTTAAATGACTGTTAGCTACTTCTAATCTACACACTCAAATTGGTCACTTTCAGCCCCAGTCTTTAAAAACTGATGACAAGAGTTGGCTCATGAATCAAGCTAATGTAGAAATCCAGTCAAAATTATACAACTTACAAAGCTGCCTACAAATCCCTGTATTTTGTCCAAAATGTTCACAGCACACTCTTACGTGTCAGGGTAAAGAAACCAGCACTGGCAAGATTGCAAGGGCAACTCTTTCAAAGGCCAATTCATAGTTGCCTTGCGAACAAGAAGAGAACCATCCTTATGACTTGTGTGACTGCTTTCATTTCAATTTCCAAAGTGATCAATTAATTAAATGAATAGCCTATTCCTTCTCAGGTCCTTAATGGAAAAGTCACTCTTACTGTAATGCTGTATGTTTCTGGAAAGGCTGAAAAAAGCCTAAAATTCCTGGAAGATCTTTTCACAGGATTAAATTTATTGGTAGTATTTTAGGAAAAGCCCCATATTAAAAGAAAAAGAAAACTGTAATTTCTAAACACCACCCCATTCTTCTGTTTAAATAACATATTATTGTCAAAAAAATCCCTCAGCAACACCTATTGAATTTTGTATTTTAGCTGGCAGAAAATAAATCAGCTTGCTGGTATTGAATTTAAACACTGAATTCTCCTACTTTCCAACCACCAATATATGTACAGGTTTTGCTTCCAACAGATGTATCAAATTGGTTTCCTAAACACCATATTCCAACTAACACAGGATGCTATCGCAAAAGCCTTTGTACAAATCCTTATATTTCTGAACTTTAAAAACATTTCTTATGAGTCAACATTTTACACAAAATTGAGGCTAGAATTTGACCTCTATCTCTAGCATAAATGCAGGGAAGAATGTGGATTAAATCCAACACGTCCTAATGCCAGCTGGTGCTTGGGGACAGGATCTATGCAACCTCCTGTTCTGAGTTTCCCAGTCTGCCTTTGTCTTCCATAACCTCAGCTCTTCAGGTGGGCACACTGGCAACTAAATTTTAGGTTTACAGCGTATCTTTCCCTCCCTATCAACTTCCAGCTTATTCCTTCCTGAAGTATGGCAAATCCCTGCAAAGTAGTCTTTCTTCTGGTGGACAGATTCTTCTGATACATGACCTGTAATTGTATCAGCTAAACGATCTTCTAAATGCACCCAGAAATGCATTTTCTGTGATGTTTGAGTCTTGATACAGTTAACTCTACATAATCCTTAGGGGGCTATCCATAGGGAGTTTTATCCTTGGAGGGATGATGATGACCCAGGCCAAGCTGGCCTTGTACTGACCACATTTTACCTGCAGAGAGATCTGGAAAATGACTATTTGTCACTCATGGAGGCAACAAAGCTTATGGAAATCACACCTACACATACAACGAACAGCTGATTAAATCTCCCATTTTGGTTATTAGCTTTCAAATCCTGCAGTGTTCGAAAGACTGAGGGGTTTTTGGGGGTGTATTTGTTTTGAAGGCAGACTTCATATTTTAATCTATTTTCTCTCAGAGTGCACATCTGTAGCGCTAATCAACGTGCACAGCCTTCCTCTTCTCTTCTTAAGAAGACATTAATAATGGATTTAATTACTAAACTTTGTCCGTAGCATTTTTAACTATGTAATACAAAACCAGCACATCAGTGAACATCATACCCAACAGACCTACATTTAATGGAAAGTATTAAAAAAAAAAAAAATAAAAAATGAAGCCTACACTATCAAGTAATCCTTGCTGAGTTCCTGGAAGCACAGGAACACCCGCACAGAAATACAAACATCTAGTAAGAGTGCATCTGCTTGCCTACTTGGTGCTGTTGAGATCTTCTTGGAGTAATTACCATGTGCACAGCCTTTTTGACTTGCCTATTCTATAAGACCAGCTCATCCTGCACTATAGCAGGCATTTTCTCCCAAAGTAAAGTTGCTGGCCTGGTGATTTAAGTTTTTCTAACACCACAAAAGCCAGACTATTATATTGCTATTAGCTTCCCTGGTAAAGGCAGAGAGTTTATTGCTTTAAAAAGAAGCTACACTACTTATTTTTTCATTGTGATACCACCAAGAATATCCTGAGTTTCAGCTATTAAGAAAAAGCAATTTGTGCTCCAGCTTTCCTTGGTGAATGATACTGAAAGGTTGTGTTTGGTTGGTGTTGTTTTTAGCATACCTGATTGATAAAATAATCCCGTCTGTTCACTTTTTTGTTCTCTTAATGAGAACCGCATGTGATCCCTTAGCAGCATCCTATAAAACTTAGAGGTCAAAGTAATCCCATGTGTAAATTTAATGAATTTTACACTATTAACAGCAGGGTTTTGCCTATTAAGAGGAAAGCTACTAAAACGCTTTTATTTATTTACTGGAAAGCATTTTCAGATATGAGTGAGGATTTCTGTCCAAAACTTGTAATGCTACATGGTTTGTGCCTACTCTGAATGTTGCACTGGTGGAGAGAACACATCTTAAACAACCTTATTCAATTCTTAATATTCCCTGAACATTCATATTTAAGTTAAGAGTATACCTATGAACAGAGTCAAAGAATTTTTTATCTGTGCAAAGTGCACGTTAAACTTCAGTCTGAAGTTTAAACATTTCTACTGATACCCAAAGCAAGCGTTCCAAAACAAGCAATCACCAACTGCCTAAACAAACAATTTGTAGCTGTGTTAAGGATACTCTTATAAAACCTGATGAAAGAGTGGACTTGGAGCAGCACAGAAACCTGAAATAGCCTGCTAAAAGCACGTAAGGTTTAAATGAGTGCCTCCATTGACACGTTTATGAACAATGACATAACAGTTATGAGACTGCTCTCAAAAGGAAAACCAAACCAGGCTAAATTAGGTTCCTGGGTCAGAAAGTGTAGATTAATAAATTACCACTGTGCACCTGATGTGCAGTCACTGTTCATACTGGTACACTTTGCTCTCAACTGGAACAGGACAACAAAAATTTCCCTTGATGTTTTGTGCACGTAGGAGCGCACACGTGAATTACTGCTCCAGCCCAGCTGACAGAAGGTTAACTAGGCTTCCATCGAGCCAGACTCAGTCATTAAAACTATTTTCAATTTTTGAACACAGCTGTTTACTGCATACAGACCACTAACGAACAAAAGTAATTAACTGCACTTCTCAACGTGTAGGATTTAAAGACAGAAATGGAAAAGTTGGAAAACAGGAAGATACCAAAGGCAGACATGGCCTTGGAAGGACAAGAAGGTTCGTCTTGATGCAGCGAAGGAGGAAGAGGCAAGGGAATTACCTGAAGATAATCACCCTCTGCCAAGGACGATGACCTTACATTCTCCTTAGCTGTTGCCTTCTTGTTGTTCTGGAAGTACAAAAAGCCCCCCCCTCCAGCTCCAAATAATGCCGCCCTTCCAAAAATCACACAGAGGCTGCTTGAAATCCTGCAGAGTGCCATGGATATCTTGCACCTGCATCTCCATAGGCCTGTATGTGCCAGTGTCTTGTCTTTAATAGCTTGCTTACTACAAATTAACGCTGTCTCTCCTAAGGGGCAATGAGAAAAATAAGGTCATATTTAGGTTACACTCTCTGAGCCACAAAGTCCTGAAACCCCAGCGAAGCCATGTTCCTGCTTTCCACGCAGATGGCCTAAACACACCTCAGATGAAGCTCCTTCTAGGAAGGACCTAAGACTGGTTGTCCGCCTGTTTTCACTCACATGGCACTGCCAAAAGCAGAGGGGGGAAAGGGGATGAATGAAACTACAAGCCTGATGGAGTGCCACGGGCATCCACATGCCAAGTTACCACACTCCGTAGCACTATGAAGTACCTGTGAGATTTCCCTCATTCAAAGCAGTTACAGATGGCACATCCTAGAGTCAGCCTGGGAAAAACCAAGCAGCAAGTATCTCAGTGGACAGCGAACCTGGTTTTGAGCACAAGCATGAAGTAACTTTTGCATTTATTTGTCGTGTGAGCTTGAACATCGTTTCCCTACATCAGGACCCTTTTTTAACTGCCCCATCCATAAAGCAGAGAGCTAAGCAGCAGCACCACAGAGCATGGGATATTTGGGTTATAAAGCTAAGTGTACACACCACAGGTGGGCCATTCCAGATGAACTAGTGACTCTTTGCAAAATGCCAAGCCAGTTGGTTTCAGACAAGGCTGTTCCACACAAGTTAGTTTCAAGAAAGCAGCCTTCTTAGAAGTGAAATTTCCCAGTGCAGACAAGCTCTCAGCTAAGAAATGGCATATGGCTAGATGTTAGTAGAATATGTTATTTGACTTCTGGCAGAACCTCAAAGTCTTTTCACCCTCCTGCAGTCTCCAGTAAGGAGGAAAAAAAATAATAATCAAACTAAAAGCACTGGAAGGCAGCATCCTACAGCAAAGCTGTGCAATGACATGATTTCACAAATTTTCCAATACCAATACTTTGCTATGCCAAAGGCTACAAATGAAACAAGACAGATATTTCCGGGACTTCTGTACAACAAATTACCAGCTCCAAGGCTGCTCTTTTAACTTTCTGTATTTACAAAGCAGAAGGCATCTAGAGTTAGCCTTGTAACTCCTTGGTATGCAGTTGAGCTAAAAACTACCCCCCCCCCCCCCTTTTTTTTTTTCAATTCATATGAAAGAGCTTTGAACTCTTTCAAAGGCTTAGCTTGATGTATTGATTATTTTTTTAAGCTTTCACCAGACTAATTTCAATCACTTCATTCCATCACCTCAGTTCTCCAACAAAGCAGGTTTTATGTACTTTTAAAATTTCTATTCTTCTCAAACAGCCTGCATCTCCCATATGCAAAAAATGGTGTGGGAGGAAACAATAACGTGACTAAACCACTTTAGACTAACAAGCTATTCTAAAACAAAATACAAAAACACCAAATGAAGTATAAACCTGCAAGTAAAGTGAAAAGTTTCAAAAATCACCTTGAGAAGTGATGGAAGGCAGGTCTCATTCGCCAAAACATCAAAAAAGGAAATAATACTTTTGAATACTCAAAAAGTAAGTATTTTGAAGGTGTAAAAAAATACACCAAACAAGGAAGGTGGAAGAAATTATTTTTTTCTTCTAATATTCTAATATATGCTACAAAGGAGAAAAAGCAACCCTGTCCAAGCATTTAACATGAGAAGCCTGCTTTCACAGAAAATATCAGTTGAAAATGTGAATGTTTTATGCAATTCATTTTGGAGAATGTGAGTCATTATTTTGTTCTCTAGAGTAAAGTCAGGTTGAGGGGTGGAGGAAGAAGAGATTAGTATGTTACAGGGAATGTGCAGTAACTTCTTGAGCTATTCTACACCAATACATTCTGATGAAAGAAAATTACATTCTGGCCCTGAAAAGGTAAAAGAAAAAAAAAAAGCAAACCAAAACCCAAACAAAAAACACCACCCAGTTCAAACAACAGCTGAAGAATGATCATCTTTTCTTCAAATATATATACGCATGACAACTGGGCCTCATTTTTAAGAGCTAATGTAATTTAATGCAATCCAAAATTTCCTAATTTAGGTTTTCTCAGAGAAGTTTGTTCCACAGTACAAAGCAAGTACGTAGTTGAAAGAACACCAGTAAGAACTTTACAGAACTAGCACAGAAACGTGAATGAAGACTGGTATTTGGAAACAATTCCCCATTTTCACAAATTCGCAAACACTTTCTCCTGTTATTTTAACTTTTTTTACCTGTTTAAGATTCATAATGAGTGTCTCTAGTGCCCTCTTTTCAAACAATTGCTGCATTACAGTATCCACGACATGGTAAGTTACCTCCTTATGAAAAAGGGACAAGAAGCAGATGGAGATTCATTAACTTTTCTCTCTCTGTGGTACTCAGTCTCTTTGCCTGAACAGAGAGAAGTTAAGAATGATTGTACATGGACCAAGGGTCCAGCCAGCCACCAACCCCTCTGACAGTGACCAGCAGCAGATGCACACCAAGTTGTCTAACAACAGGGCACAAAGTGCTGGTTCCCTGACCTGCTTTCCCAACATCCAGAAAACTGCACAGAGGGACTTCCAAGTTTGACATCTCCGCTGCCAAGCAACCTCCCAAAACTGAAAAAACAAGAAAAAAAGAGAAAACAACAAAACCCCCCAAACCAACTGTTCATCACAGAACAGTTGTTCACTTCCACACAGCCAAATATAAACAGCAGAACTGCACACTGAATGTGGGAGACAAACTACCACAAAATACCATCTATTTCAATATCTTTGTTTGCGTTGTTTGTTGGGGTTTTTTTGTCTATTTTGTTTTTTAATCACACCACACTGAACACATCTATCTCAAGCAGAAATCAAGAGGCAAGCAAATCTTTTCACCTTTATCATTTATTGTAGGCTTATATTTAAAGACATATTTGGAAGCAAATTAGGTTAGCAAACATTTAATGGATATTTTACTTGCTTTTTTTAGTTTAAAAAACAAAAACAAAAAAAAAACCCAGAAGAAAGTAAAAAGAAAACACATCTTAGCTCAATGTGCCTAAGGATGTATGGCTGTTCGGAACCAGAGAAAATTATAAAGTACATTAGAAACCTGCAAAAAGAGTTTCTGTCTGTAAAAACCCCAATACCTTAACTTAGTGTTGTGAACCTGTATGCTCATAATATAAAATTTTACTATCTTGGGAGAAAGGCATTTAAAAAACTATGCACAGCATTAACTGCCTAACTGAGAATACAAGAACATGAAAAGGAGGCTACAACAAACTGACAAAATGGAAACATGCTTCTGACAGGGTGTTAATATTAGCACAAAAAGCTATAGATCTCTTCAGGCAAATACCTATACTATGTACCAGGATTTCTTAGAGATAGCCTGAAAATATTTCCTTTCTGGAGATAATAATAATAATAAAAAAAAGTCAGCACTGATGTATTAAATAGGCCAGTTCTGAAAAAATACTTTGAAAGCATAGAATTTTTTTAAAATCTGTAATCAACAGAGCCCGGCCCTTACATATCTGCTGCAAGAAAAAGAGGGTTTAATTATTTAGCACCAGTATCTTTCTACTGAATTTAGTCTCCAGTGTTTGGGGCTTTCTTTCTTTATAACAATATCAATGGATTTGGACTTAATTTAATTACATGAATTACCATCCTCATTTAAAGACTTAAGAATGCTTACACTGAGTCAAGCCAAAAGGTCCACCAAATCCACCATGGTGTCTCCAACTGGGGCAGAGAGCAGGTGCACAGGCAAGGGAAGTATAAGAACAGTGACACCTGCCAAAACCTTCAAGGTTGCTGAACAATTTTTTCGGCCAACTGTGACTTCTACATGCTCAATAACCTCACTGGGCTGTCTTTCCTCAACACTATTCAATCATGTTACAACTTCATATACGTTTAAACCCAATACTATCTTGTATCATGGAGTTCCATAGCTAAACTGAAATTACATTAAAAACTTCATTATTTTGTTTCTTTTAAATCTGCCACTGATTGGAAGGGATGCTAATTACCCATCCTCTTTTCATATGACTCATAACAGTTAATTTTTTTTATTGTGTCATCCCTCAATTGTCCCTTCTCCAGGCTAAAACAATCTCAGCCTATTTAGTCATTCCCCATCTAGAAGCTATTCTATACTTGTTTTCAGTCTCTTTACTGCTTGTCATTTCTACCACATCTTCTTTGGGATTTACACAATACTCAAATATACAACACAAATTAATGTGCAAACAAACATGTGACTTCTTTTTTTTTGTTTTGTTCTGCATTATTTTTATGATATTTGCCCCCTCCCCTCTTTGGCTCTACCAAGAATCAGAGTGATTTTTTTTCAAACAAAAAATGTGCTTGGGCAACCACTCTTTCCCCAAGTGAAGTCCAAACTACTTTACTCATGTACATAATTTCACAATTATTTACACCAAGTTTTACCTTCATTATTATCACTCTCACACTCTCAGGAGACACTTCTGTAACTCTCAAAGATCAACTGTATCTTGATTACCCCAACTCAGTTAACACTGGCAGAAGAATTCCTCAACCCACTAGTCCCATCCTTCAAATCCTTACAATTTTGCTTTTGATGATCGCAAAGCAACATAGGTTTTATCAAACATCCACTCTAGACTGCATTGTGACCTCCCTCAACTGTGCAAACTGTACTACGGAATACTTCACCCAGTTATTTATTTACACAACGACTTGTGCTCTCTCTCCACAACTGAGACCTTTAAGGTTTTTGGTGGGAGTTTTCAAAAGCAATTGATGAGATCAAGTTAAAGAAGAGAAAAAATGTTTCTTGATTGCCTTATGTAGGTCATCTGAAGTTCCTTTACAGAAACCTAAGGAAAATATTTCCAAAATTGTCTTGGATTGTTTGTGGGCAGGTAAATACTTTTGACAGTTTCAACAATTGTCATGACATTTTGTTACTACTTTTTGTAAATGTGAAAGTCAAAGAAAATAGTAATATAAAACCCTCATATATGTAGCATATTTTTCTTAGACCAGAAGCAACAGTGATCCTCAAACAGGCTGCTTCTGTAGGCATTCTCATTCACGCTTTTTTTTTTTTTTTTTTTAAATGACTGGACTATAAAATTAGCTGAGAAGAGCTAAGGTGACTGAAAAACATTAATACACACAGGTAAAGCATACTTATGTTTCTTCATCTTTGCTTTTTTTAGGGGAAGAAAGATCACCTTGACTAAAAAACAGTAAGCCAATAAGGTATCCAAATTTTACACGTTTCTAGAGAAATAAATCTCTCCACCTTGCCAAAATAAAAAATTATTATAAAAAATGAGTCAAGTCTTCCATACGTTAGTAACCTATGCGTGTAAACATAGATACCTTGTGGTTCACCTTACCTTTTAGCCAGCCATAGCTTGGTTCCTACACAGGTAACGATCTCACCCAGTCCCTGCTGAAAGTCCGAACTAATGAGCGGTTTTGATTCTAAGTACGACTGCAGCAAGTAAAAAACCTAAAAAAAAAATAAAAAAATAAAAATAAAAAATCAAAGAATTGAAGCTAGAGTTTCTAGCCACTACTTTTCCTTCAAGTAGCTCCAAGATGAAACAGCCACCTACAAAATGAACAATTACTGCTCAAGGAAAAATGTGTATTCATTTGGCATAACAAAAGATAGAATCCCAAAACTGCCTGCTTTGTAAAATTCACTTTTTGCAGTAATTGAACAACAAAACACAGAAAGTGCTGGAAGATGTTAACCTCCATGAAGTGAGTAGAGGACAGTCAGATGAACAGCACTCCTACTGATCCTTGCCAAATTAAGCATCCCTCCACTTTCAGCCTTCTTGCAGTGCCATCGGCCCACCAGTGCCAGCACAACTGTCTCTTAAGCACACTGGCAGCTTGGCCCACTGGATAAAGCAGGCTGGCTGCATCATACAAGCGCAACCAAGGAGGCAGGAAAGGGTCTTTAAAATCCATACACTGAGCAAAAAGCTTTTTAAAGGCAATAGGGTTATCATCTATAACTACTCTGAAATGCTGACAGAAAAGTACCTTTATTCCTGCTCCTGAGATCCTTCACTCGGGTTCCAAGCAAACACAGTGGGCAGCTGAGTTTGACAGAGGAGGGAGATGCTCACACCTTTCCCTTCCAAGGACAGAGAAGACTGAGCTCCTGCACTGGGGCTGCGCACTGACTGTGCTATCTCCCCCCGACCTTCAGAGAAAAGCCTAGCAGACGTGTCCTAGCTACCATGAAGGAAAGAATTCAAGACACCAAAATAGAAAGCGTATTAACAAAGCAAATAATTCCTGTTCTTAGAGACCTTCCTTTGCTATTTAGAAACAGATTTTCCAAGTAGTATTGACTATATAGAAAAGTATTAAGAAAAAACGGAGTTAATAAGATGTACAGTCATCTAGATTGTAAGCATGAAAAGGAAACACTGGATAACATATGAAAGCTGACACCAACTGCACAGGGGAGAGAGACCCTCCAAGCCCAGCCCCTGTAGTACCCACCCTCCCTGCGTGTGGGAGAGGGTGCCTGACACATTGACACCAGCGACAATGCCCATATCATCCCACTTAGTTTTCACATTTCTCATTCACACACAAGTGAACAGACAACACCTGGGTGAGTTAATTTCTAAATAGAAAAACACGGAGATACATAGCGCAGGACTAAAGCCTAATGGGAAAGCTCTTGATCAGGTTAAGGAGTTTTAAACATATGCACAATCTGGAAGCTGGAATAGGAGGAACATGGTGCTAAGCCTCCCCGTGTCTTTAACTTGCATTACAGCCTCCAAATTTGAAAGTCCGTTTGCCTACACAGGTAAGTTACATTGACTGACATGACAAGGTTTCCATGCAAATTGAAGAAGTACATTCCCCATTATTTGTTGAGACTACCAACGTGCAGAATTTTGGAAGCTTTAGAGGTCTTATCAGACCATTTCTGAAAATGCATACATGAGCATTTTATATGAAAACACTCTTTATGTGTGAAAGTATTAGCACTTCATACTTGCAAAGGGACAATTTTATGACTAACAGATCAAGCTGGGGCCTTCACCTCACTTTGGGAAAAGAAAAACCTTTATATCCAGATTTTTACATCTCAGATCTTGGCTTCCCACATTCCAGCTGTCACTTGCTCCCGGGGTTATATTTTTTTTTGTTTGTTTGCTTGTTTTGGAAACACAAGCAATGCCGCATAGCATTAACTTGACACAATTTCATCTGGGTTATTTTTTGTGAAATTATTCAAGTGGAAAAACAGCTGCAGCGGTTTCAAATAAGCACAGAAACATAACAGATGTCAAAAGACTATCTAATCCATACAAACACTGAGGCAGGGTCTAAACATTCTCTGATGAAACAAACGCCTGACCGTCCTAAACCTGAAAACAGCCAAGAAAGCAGATTCTAAAATACTTGTATGCAACCTCTTCTAGTGTTTCACCCTCAAAATCCAAGCTCTTGAGGTAAGGTGTTCCTCTCCACTCCCACACCCTCCCTCACCATAAACAACTGTTCTCTGGACTCCAGTCAGTCAGTCCAGATTTTTTCCTGGTGAGGTACTTATTAAACACAGAGATCCCACTGGGGCCCCTTTGACAGGAACAATGAAATAAACTCTCATCTCCTTGTGTTAGCAGGTGCTCCGTAGGCAAGAGACACCCTGGGAAGATAGTTATCATCTTGTCTTTCTTTTTTTAAAATCTTCTGAAGTCCTCTGTACTGAACACCATTTTGTTGACAGCAAACCATATTTCTAAGATGGTTTTCCCAAGCTCTCTTTGAATTTTGATCTTTTTCTACAAAGTGCAGAAATGCAAGCTTGCAAACATTTAAGAGTGTCACCACAGATCTCTACCTTGATTCCTCTTCTTTAGCCTGCTCTTGCCCATGCAGCTGCCTGCTTATTAAAACGGTTTACATAAGTATCTAGTCAAACTAACTTCTTCATGAAAACCAATGCACAAAGTTGCCACTGCCAGTAGTTTCTCTGTATCTTCTGTGACTCGCCCTTAATCTCTGTTAAGTAACGGACACTACAGAAGAAAAGCGATGAAAAAGGAAAATAACATATACCCAGAAGCTTTTCTTACTGCCTTTTATATCCTTTGTTAATTGAAAACCATCTCGTGCTTTAACCTTTCTGATTTTACTCTTCTGTGCTTGTGTTCATTTCCAGGAATGAGAAGGGATTTACCTCTAAGCAGTAATATAAAAATCTGTTTCACAATTATGAAACGACTATCATATTTTTTCCTAGAAGCTTAAATTAATCTCTTCAGCTTCGAAAACAACTTTCAGAATGCCTCCCTCCTAAATACACAGGACACCTAAGTAGTTTGATAGTTCAAGAAAAAGGTCTTCAGAGCAGGAGAACTGTGCATGCTAAGTAGGTCAAATGTGTGGATTTAAATTAGTCCAGGCAGGAAACTGAACGCTGAAAACACAATCAAAACTCCTCTGCAGTTCAGTTTCTAGAGGAAACATAACCTTTCAATGCTATTCAGATGGTAAAAATCAGAGTACATGAGCTATATTTAAGCAGTTGAATTAGAAGGTGCAACTCATGGAAGAGTTCGATTCACTTTTGAAAAATGTTGGCATTCATCAAAGGCAATGTTCCACTACTACAGTTTACCCTCTTGTGACTTTTGACCTATGCAAAATCCTGTTTTTCTCATTAATTTAGTGCAAGCCCTCTATCATTTATTCAGATCCCCTCACCAAATTTTAGAGACCTAGAAAGCTTTCCCCACAAAGAAAATATTTTTTTCAGCATAAGATTTTATAATGCCTAAACTAAATCTGAAATTGTAATTAATGTTGGCATGTTCTGTTCAAAACCTTATTTTATGTAAGCTAAAACTGGAGGCAACCAAACAAGCAATCTGTGAAAGTTAACCTCAACAGCTCTTCACTTCCATCACGTGTGACATGTCACTTTCTTTGGCTTATAGTAATACTCCAGTAGCTTCCACGATCTAAGACTACAAGCCAGGCAATGTGCTGCCTAGCAAGTTTTATGATACTGCTAGAAATAGATAATAAAATAGACACACTCGTGCACATGGCTCTCCTCAAGTCCACAATACTACTCAATTGAAGATCCTCTGCTAATTTCATCACACATAAATACAATGAGGTCACGGTGTTCCCTTTGTATGTGGGATTGGATTTTTATTACACTAAGACAATATATTAATGATTTTTTTCTTTAAAAAAAGGTAGTTTTACAAAAAAATTTGCACTGCCTATAGAGGAAGGTTTATGAAGACCCACAGGATGACATCAATTATCTTTAAATATGACATGAATAAACACCAAAGAAAGTCTGAAAGCATCTTTGCTATGTTGGGAGTCTTTTTAATAGGACTGAAGAGACAGCACCCAAGGGGGTGTGGAACCTTGCATTAAAGATGGTGACTTGCTGGATGCTCAAACGCCTTTTCTTTCCCTGAGCAGGCTGTTCAGGGGTCAGACTAATACACCAGCAGGACAGTACAAACTGCTTGTCAACCTGGGCAAGAGTTGTTAAAACAGTGCAAGCCATGGGAAGTCCAGATACTTGGATACATAGCGGGCAACAGTGTCCAGTGACTGACCATTCTGAGACCCTCTGGCCTATGAGGTTATACTTACTCTGAGCCAGCATGTCCTAACCTGCTGCATGTAAAACCACCAGCATGGGAGGACTTCTTAGTGCAGAGTAACACAGCAAAAAAAAGGTACCAAGCCAGCCCAGGTGTGACACTACAGTCTAATTAGCTAAAGCCAAGGATCTAGCATGCCAACGAATGGAAGCCGTGTTCTGCTATCTAGCCATTCCCAACTTCCAGTACCTTCCCTTTCTTCCTTGGCACCGTTGATGCTTTATCCTTATTCCCCAGCTCTAGGAGCCTCGAGAAAAGAGGAAAAAGCAGGGCAGGGAAGGGAAGAGGCAAAAAATGAAAGAGCCAGCTTGGATCCCTGCTCCTCAATCAGCACACACATCCTTCTATCCTGTTCACATCCATCCCCCACCAAACAGCATGCTTTCAGATGCAACACAGAGATTTCTGTCTCCCTGTCGTGGCATGAGAAAGTTGGGTGTTTTCTTTGTACCCAAGCAGACCTTAAGACATAACATCTGCTGTTTTCCAAGTGTTCATTTTGGATCATTGAGGGTGGGGGTGGGTGGGGGGGGAGCACGTTACTTTTTAAAAAAATTAATACTTAAACGATTAAACATCAGCTAAGTCAAAAATATAAATCATAAGAAGCACGAAGAGACATTTTTCACCCCTAGATCAACCTTGATATGATAGGAAGTTGATCATAATCTTTAGCAGCTTTCATATCAGCGCAAATTGCTGTATTAACGTTGTGAAATACACTATTAGAATAATAAAGCAATGCAACAGTGGATGAATACTTGTATAAACCACAAAATTTAGCAAGTGCCTTTAAAGTTTTTTTGATGCCAAGAGTTCTCCTGTGTATAGAGACACTGCAACTATAATACAACCTTTTAATAGCCACAAAGTTGATGTACTGTAACACACTTTGTCTAACAATGAAAATTAACATTTTGTAGCATTAGAATTGATTTTTATAGGAGGAACTAAAGTTTCTGAAATTTACAATGAACTCAACTTCAGACATGAAATAATGATTAGGGGATAGTTGGCGTGGGCACGCACATGTTCATATTTAAAAGAAAACAGTTTTCAACATGTTGCTGCACTAAGTGCCTTTTTTAAACAATCAGATTTTCCAAAACCACGTTGAAGGTTGTATAATTGCACGCTTCTCAGTGAAGTAGCAAAGTTAAAGTTTTCTCCCCTTAAGCTGATCTAAAGCAATAAAAACTTCTGCATGCATGCCCTCAGCTATGTTTGGATAAAATTAAGTATACAGCACAAATATCCACATTCCTAAGTGCAAGACTGAAACAATGCTCCCAGTGTTCATTTCATTCATTGCTTATTGGGAAAAAAAAAAAAAAAAAAAGGCAAACTGACATCACCCTAAACTGTACATTCTCAGCATAGATCATTTAACTCTCTAAAAAGAACACAAAGAATACAGATGTTTCACCAGCTGAAAAAAACCTACTGTGTAAATACTAAGCTTGGAAAAAAATGCCACTCACCAAGCTATGGAGGTTGAAGGAACAAGGAAAGCCAAAAAAGGGTGTTTGCAAAACAGCAGCAGTAAGGAGATTACTACACTAAGCTAAATGTGGTTTTTTCAGAATTGTTCCATCAAAAGCTTTTGCCCGAGTATTAACAGGCTAGTGAGAAAACCTCAAACATGATTTTTCTTTTTTCTCTCATTTAAAGGCAGATAAAATTATATTCTTCTTCTATGATAAATATGACTGCCAAGATATCTCTGTATTCTGAAAGTGGGGCCAAATTTTTCTTTTTTTATTTTATTACAACCATGTAGATAAAAACTGGCAAGCTGCTGTGACAGGTGAAGACATTTTTATTAGAATAATAAAAAGTTCAAAGTTACAATAATTATCTCTAGGGAAAAACAAGCCCTAAAAATCCCTTTTTTCTAAAAGATGAAAAGTGGCAGTGTGGTAATTACAACAAGACTAAAAACCTCAACTACCTACCCCCAGTTTTCTAAGAAGATATCTGTACAAAAATAAATGGGAGAGTTCGTAACTATCTGGTTAGCTTCTGATATCATCCTGGTCTATAAAAAAAATTACATTTGTGGAAAACAAATGTAATACTTTATCGCCAGCAAGTACAGTATGAACACAGTTCCTGCAGCTCATGCTACTCCTGCAAACACAAGCTAGAAAAGTTGCAGGGTAATTGTTTAAAATAAGTACAGAACCACAGCGCACAGACACGCTGCACCAGACAGTGGTGGTGGCACCCCTCTCCCCCGTGTTCCCATGGCATGTGGTCCATCCTCTGCCACACTGATGTTTAGCAACTGTGTGGATAGATCAATTCTATTACAACCATCAAGGCTTTCCTTCATCTGAAGTATTTAATTACAAGGAAAAACAGAGAGAGGGTGATATCTGGGGAGGGGCAGAGTAAGTTCCCTGAATTTCTTTCCACATTTAAATGACAATATATTGAAAAGTAATTTCAAATATTTATTAGTTCTTCTACCCCCAACCAATGTGTTTGAAAAGCCATCATTTATTATATTGTTCTTAGTTCTGGATCATTTATATATTCCAGATTATTACAGGAATCACCCTTTGTTTCTACCACCTCCTTTTTTTGAAGTCTTTAATTTGATGATTGTAATTTCACATCTAACAGATCAGATTATTATCTCTACCAAACATAAACTGTATGATTGTCATATGATTACTACATATAAATATTGCTTCCTCAAATGTGTTTTTGTAGGAATTAATAAATTCAGTCTGAAGTTGAAATATTTCCCTTTGCAAATATTTTTATGAACACTGTATAAAATTTCTTTTCTTCCTTTAAACCAACAGCTGGTTCACAATTCAAATTTTCCATAATTTCCGCTGTGTTTTGTCAGCACATTTCATCACCTAATTACACAATTTTGGTTTATTATTCATGAGAGTGTAGAGCTTTTAAATCCTTCTTCCAAATATATCCATCAAAATTCATAAAGCCAGGTTTATAAAAGAATCAAGTTGTTTTAATTAAAATGCAGGCAAGCATGTTTTGATTGAATTAAGAAGTTGTAAAATAAGGTATGAAAGCATCTAAATTTATGAACAAAAATACAATACTAGTTAACTCCATATAACTGAGCAAGAATAACACAGCTGTTTAATAATGTGAGAATTATGGATGTGTCATAACTAATGAAACGTACAAAATACTGAAAAATAGCAAAGTAGCTTTCTTCTCAGTGATAGATCTATATCACAAAGCATCCATTACTAAAAACGTGTCCTTAAAATTGAAGATAAACTGCTTTTGTCCAAAACAAGCCAACAAATGTGAAATTCACAGACCAAAGGTCTTGCAATACCATTTGCAATACCATTTTTATTAGGTTTTTCTTCCCATTTTAGTCAAGGTGAAATTGAATTCCAGCTTAAAATTTGCATATGCAACTCAAATGCTGTATTAGGCGGAAACAAAACAATGAGAAGTTTGCTGTCAGCTATCACATTCATCAATATTATTTATTTGAAAGTCCTAGCTGAATTTTCTTTTAAAATTACATGGTTTGCCTGTTTGCACAGAAACCTGATAATACCAGGGCTGACTTCATAACTATTAGGACTGTTTTACCATTAGGATTTAAGGTATTTTTTAAGATATCATTCATCTTGTAGTTAAAGGTACATGTGCTGGGCAGAGAAGCCAAACCAAAAGACTACAGACAGACTGGCTGATGAGCAAACAGAAAACCCCACTAAGTCGATGGCACTAAGAAAAGGCAAAGCTGACCGATGAGTTAAGGGTGTCTCACACATCCTCCTAACCAGCCACCTTAGCTGGCGGCACTTCCACTCTCTGGAAGTGTATCTATTATCTTCCCAGCAGAATGCCACCAAAACCTGGAAGTCTAGAGAAATGAACACACCAGACTGTGTTGGAAGCAGTTAAAAATTGTGCTCAGCCTGTATTTCTGATCAGAACAAACAACAGTAAGGGTGCAGTGAAGTCTCCTCTTCCAAGCCCATACCCTACTATCATAAAAATCCACCCACCACTGTTTTAGTCGAAGCACCTCAAAGGACATAAAGCTTTCCCCTCTTTTAAACAGCGTTTTTTTCTTTTTTTGTGTGTGTTGGGTTTTTTGGTTTTGGGTTTTTTTTTTTTTTGGGGGGGGGGGGGCAGTAGTGAAAAAATTTGGAATTATTCTTCCCCAGACCATGTCCTCACAACAGTTCATCTGCACACATCCACATAAAGGAGACAAAATGCAAATAAAAGACCAAGGTACACACACTTATTTACTGAGGGTTATTTACAATTAGGAAGAATATTAAAGGCTACAGCTACCCCACTGACACTAAGGAGCGGACATGTAAGGGAAACATGTTTCTAGAGTGCTCAGAAGTGCTCTGCTACTTGACCCTGCAGCTTTGCTTGTTTCAGCAGAGGCGACCTTCTGTCTCAGGAATGTCTGCATGAACACACAAGCTGAGAAAATAATCAGAAGTACGCTATATTGATTTGATGCTTTTACTTCCCAGATTCACATTATAGAATAAAGTGAAGTAAAATTTGCAGCTGTAGAAAACAAATTTCTTCTCTCAGCTAATGACTTTAAACATACAGAGGTGTCTCAAACAAAAGAAAAGCATTCAGTATTTTTAAAGTCTGAGGAACAATTTTCCACATTAGATGTCCAAGTGAAGGTAGCTATAACCATGAATTAAAAAAAAACAAACACAGTGCTTTTACTGTGACTTTTTTCAAGGTCGTATTACATCTTCCTAAAGCTTTTTCCCATTTATATACTGTCAAGTCATAACCTGTTGCTGTACATGCCTGTGTGTATGAGGATCAACTTCCCCTTCGATTGCTGCGTGCTTACAAGCACACTGTGACTTTTAATGGCTCCATTTACATCTGAGGAACTAAATATTACCCATTGCACTCATGTCTGAAATCTTAAGCCAACTTCGTAAAGCCTGCTGAACTTAGTGTAAGATAGCTCTGTCTTGGATCGAAAGCTGTGATTGCTGCACCTCTCTTGAAGCGCAAATAATGTCCCTCCATTAAGGAAAATTTTTACACAATTACTGGTAACAACAGGGTCATTAGGGAGTACAGCTATACAGATACATCAAACACCATCCATGTTGGCGCCTGGACCTTGACCTCAAATGCCATACTCCTGGGCGAGAGAGTAACACTGAACTCAGAAAAATTTTCCTTTGTCAAAATTATCCCTATAAAAAGGAACATGCAACTGAAACACGCTATAAAAGCAACCTTTTGTCTGGACAAGATAGCTAATGCGTGGGCTTAACTTGTACATAAATCAAACTGAATTCCAAGTGTAAACATTAATAAGTAGTTCAGCTTTACAAAGGCAGTATATAGGACAACAGCTCAAAGGAAGGTACATGTAATGCAAACTTTTTTTTTGTTTAATTACAGTAACGTCTAGAAAATAATTCATGTAAGAGGATCCCACTGAGCTGTACCATGAGAGGGAAAAGACCATTCTCAGCCAAACAGCCCTCCTGTATTTTTAGTCTCATTGTGCTACAAGGCAGCAATAGTATTCAGCACAGGAGGATGTGGATACAGCCACTTTCCAACAAGGAAGATCACCTGAGAAAAAGAGAGGAGAGGACTGTCTTCTTGAAACAGACATCATCCTTTTACTTCTTTCCCATGAATGATGAAGAAATGAAGCTTTCACTTATGTAATGGCACACCGCTGCTTAATTTTTGTGGTCTCCCTCACCCCCAATATTCCAAAAGGATTATTACAGAAGTCTTGCAGGCAAGGAAACAGAGCAATTAAGTGATTTATTTTAAATCTACAGGGGATGCATCCCAGAGACAGACTTAGCTCAGATCCTTTAAGTTCCAGTTCACAGATAGCAGGCATGTGCATGAGAACTTATATGGGGAGAAAATCTGACTAAATTATGGTTTAGGTATACTTTTTCGAAAGCACTCTGCTCTCTAGAGAAAACAGTGAGAAGGATACATATGTGCCAGTAAGAAGTAGACTGCAACATGAAAAATACACAGAAAATACAGACAGTATTTCCCCAGAGCTCATCAGGTTTTGGCCCACTGATCTTCCTGAAGTTTTCTACTGGTGTTATATATCTTTTTGAAACTACTAAGTTCATAGAAACATAGATAACTTATGATGAAACTTCAGCTACAGCAAATACATGAATCATGCTACTGCTGAAACTCAGCAGATTTTTGCCTTATGTATATGGACAAGTTATTTATAGATTTTTACTGCCCATCAGGCTCAACATGATGTCAGCTTACAATAACAAGTTAATGTTAATGTTTTCCAGTAATTTTCACAGTGCCATTTAACTGCAAGTGCCCTAGCCAAGGTAAACTTAAGGGCAAGGAGAGAGCTAACTGCATAATCAGAGAACAACGTTAATGAATTTTGCATCTCCACTTTGAACACTTGGAATTCTATCTGCAATACATTTGTCTTTTGTTCCCAGAATTTAAGCTCACTAGCCAGCTGATTACGTCTCCCCGAAACAGCTCAAATATTCCTTCTGATTTTAATTAGCCACAAAGCTTCATCACCTTGTGGATTTCTTTTTTCCCCCCCAGACAAACAAGCATCCTATGCTATCACAGAAAGTGCCAAACTCAAAGCCATCACACATTTCTTGAACTCTAGTAAGCCCACGCACTTTGTTTTACAATCAGCAGCATCATGGCAGATGAGCACTGTCTCTGCAAAATCATCAGTTGACAAACAATGTTCCAAAGAAAAATGATGAAATTTGCTGGGGCTCTTCAGAGGCATTACAAGCTGTTCAGGAAGATCTGTTCCTTATTATTATCTTTCCCCTTCTCTCTTCCACTTACATGCAATGGGTAAGATGCATTTTTGACAACAGGGAATGTCAACAACCACAGTTTTTACAGCAGAAAGGTTTTTTTGAAAAGCAAGTTCTTCCAACACGTTTCCTTACTCAAGACCACCTTCTCCAACATTTGCACATACTTACATTTGATCTTTTTATCCCAGAGGAGTACTGCTGTCTCACTGTCTGTAAAAACAGTTCTAAGAACATTTTTTTAAAGCTGCTGTATCTTAACCCTCCACTTGCTTTGGATATTGAACTGCATAGAGGTTGCCTTCTGCACACAGCAGTGCCGATGGTAGATGATACTATGCCCACACTTGTTCAACGCTGCATCCTGCTGAACTTTGACAACTTTACAGTTCCCAGCCAGGCTTCTAACGAAAGCACACTCTCCATCCCCTTCCGTCACAAGACTTAGGTTAGCAGAGGCCTGCTATGTACATTGAGGAAATCTTACTCCTTTTTATTGAAACAGCTCAGGGAGGACCACCAGCTGATCTGTGGCAGCTGCAACACCCACCAGATGGCTAGTGATGGTCAGCTGGATGTGGGCTGCTGCACACAAGCTGTTTGCAGAGCACAAGCCTACAGAAATCCTCTGGCATTAAAGCCTCAAAACTGGCAACAAGAGCAACAACTAGGCAACGCACCCATTTCACTGCATGCCAATTTGCTCAAGGCAGTTGAAAAGCATTCTGCATCAGTGATGCCGGGAACTATCAGGATGCTTCATATCCTTTTTCTTGCAAATAAACAACAAACACAAGGTGGTCAGAGTATCTCAATGGGTTCTTCAGTGTCTTTCCCCTTCACAATCAGTACCAATGTGGTCTTGCCCGTAATCACCTCCACCCACCACTCCACAGGCAGGATCCTGTTACTTTTGTATTCTACCAGTGCCGCAATTGCAACAGCACCTACTGAAATAGTTTCTTTAGTAAACAGATTAAACACTTTCTGTTCACTACCTTTAGATAAACTAAACCAGAACCCAGGGAAACCTTGCAGTTTGAAGTCACTTCACAGTCTGAATTCAGCAGAATAGAAATGAGTGGAACCCACCACTACCCTCCCTCCTATGTTCCCATTACTCTGTTCGTAACTGCTGATAATCCATAAACGAAAAAATGCACCACACAGAATGTCTCTTCATCACATAGATCTTAAGTGTATCTCCATTATCAGTGTTGCAACCTTCTACAGCCCTAGAGGAGCCTGTGCCACACACTGTCCTAAATCCTGATCACAAAGTATCCATGATCTTGGTCATCAGCAGATTTTGCTGGGGATTGATGGTTTATGTTGAAGGATCATCACATAACACAGCATATATATTTTTTAAGCAGTAAAATTTACCATAGAAATAGAACTACAATAAAGCACATGTAACAGTATGAAGCATGGTTTCTTCAAACTCAAATGCTAAAAATACTTCCATTTAGCAAAAATGACAACAAAATGAATTAGCAAGATGATGTTGTCAGAAGTTACTGAATCCATGGAGGTAGCTTAGGAGTTTACTTAAATCCCACAGAATTCCACAAGTTACATGCACTTGGAAAAACAAGAGAACTTTATGTGAAACCAAGTTCCCTTTTTCCCTCTCCAAACACTGTTAAGCCTTTTCTGCGCACTTTATCAGTCCTGTTGGCTTTACAATATATTAAAAATTACCAACTAGCTGCAAAAGGGGCGTCCACCTATTTATTTATTTACTTAACGTTAAGGAGGATGAGTTCTCTCCTAGTAAGCTACTTACAACATTATAGTAAAAGCTTCTTTTTGAAAGGGTTAAAAGGTCAAAACAAAATACTTGAAAAAGACCCAAATCAAGCTTCTCCAGGAATTCAGTTAAGAGACTGTGAAAATAAATGCCTCCTGCTCATGACATAACACCAAAATTAGGTGGTATCATCCATGACCCAGGAACACCTCTGTAGTGTTTTATGCTTGTATAATTGCAACACTGCAATTGTTTTGAGGGTTTTCATGGCTAATCATGGTACTCTAATTCTATTCAACAAAGTTGCCTCTGTAAAACCCCAGGGATCATCCAGGTAGATAAAGCCATTATAAGCCTCATTCGTATACTGACTGAATAAAAAAAAAATAAATAAATGACTGACTCCCAACCTCTGAGCCTTTCTTCCTGTTCTATGTAGTTTTTATAAATATCACTGAAATAAAACTGAATTAAAAGATAAAACTCAGAACATAAATTCCTCTGAAAGGAAAAGGCTACTGGGAAAACATTAGCAAAACTGAACTAGTCCAAACAGTTGATGGGAAGTGTCAAAGGTTGCAGTGGTTTATCAATACCTCTCTCTCTGAAGAAATCTGTTAATATCAAATCTTATCCCACTCAGAGTAAAAAACTCAAGAAGTCACTGCAGTAAGAATTTGAGAGCTGGATATGACAGATTTAACAACCACCACAACTTAACTTAGGAAATATTTAGGATGAGATCATTTATTTGGACCATGTGATCATGGAAGTTCATAAATTAAAGTTCATATGAAATTAACTTCTTGTTCAACTGTTCAAAAGTACCACATTATACAATACTGAAAATAACTTTGTGTCATTAGAACTATTAATTCTTATGCCAGATTAGATTAAAATTACAATGCTGTATATTCAATGTATCTGTCTGAAAGGTCTTTAACTTAAAAATAATCTTTTACCTACCTAGAAGTGCACTATGGCTTTTCAGAAAAATGAAGAATAAAGAACATGAAACAACTCCCTAAGGGATACATTACTTTGCAATTCTATTTCTTTCTTTAATACCACATATCTACCACTGTTACCAACAGTTCATATTTTTTTAGGGAAAAGTATTATGCTTTTATTGCTAAAGGCAGCATGAGGTTACAAAGATAGCTTTTTTTTCCTCCCCAGTGATCACTGAGTGCCAAGATGCCATATTTTATACATTTTAAAACTAGTTAAACATAAAATGCTCATTTTGGCTTATATAACCTCTTTTTTTCACTTCTGACAGCAGAAGATGCCTGATGCTGTAATCAAATTATTACATGTCTCAGAGTACAGCCATCCAAGATAAATAACTACAGTCATAGGAGTATGACCTCATCGGTTCCTAATATCTACAGAATCTACTTTAGTTTGAGTAATTTTGAAGTAATTTCTTATAACATGATAATTCAGAAGTATAAATAATTGACTCAAAACAGCAAACAAAAGAAAGCATTTCTATTGCTGGAAGCACTTCATGCACTTCTTTCTTTTCAAGGTCACTTTTAATACAAACAACACCAGTACCACCACAGAGGTTTGAAATCCTGCCTGCTCAACAAGTGTCCTATGAGAGAGTAGTACCCCAAGGTGATTACACCACGTCCTGCCCTTTTGAAATGCTTCCGGACTATCTGCGGGCTGCAGTTTTATGCTGCAACACAAGATACACACAGCGTATGTTTCTCATTAGATGTTACATCAGGGAAATAACTATTAACAACAACTATCTGGCAACAACATGCATATGTAAAGTCTTTTACAGTGTTACTATGTCCATCTCCACATCTTCCTTAGGCTTCTTTGGAAGCGGGCAGTATTTACTAGATGGGACAACAGCAGCATCACCATGGCACACATATTTCCATGATGGTATTAATTAATTTTGTATTACCTTAATGATCTAAGAAGTATGAGGTATGTAGGATGCTTCACATAAGATACTGACATTATGATTTAAAATTTATTTTTCTTGAGTTGGTCAGGGTTCAAAAGTGACTATTCCAAAGAGCAAAGGCTCTAACTGGTATTTCTTACAGCACAAAATGATTCAATAGGTAAAAAAATTAGAATGAAAAGAAACAAGCCAAAACCACACTCAATAACTGTTCCATTTATATTTTCTTTGCAAAAAAAAGTCATCATTGGTGTGTCTATGGTTTCCTGTTTAAGTGCCAGTGGTGTCTGTTTCACAAATGAAACAAGACTGTTAGAAAATCAGAAGAATAAATGAAAGAATTCTTGCAATTTACAAATGTGAGACAAGTACATAATAGGTATTTTTGTTTGCTATAAAAGTGTTTTGTGGGTAACGAGAAGTTTTAAGTTGGCTTTTCCAACATTAAGCTATTTTTTTCCTTAAAGAATAGCAACTTAATATTATAAAGCTAAACAAATGCACGCATGTGGACTGTGGAAAGGAAGAAATGGTGCTAAGCAACTTCAACTATACTGAAGTACTGAATTCCTAAGGGATTTCTCATAGTAAAACCCGAAGTTTTCATCTCATTGTTTGGTGCATTTGCACCAAAAAAGGACACAACTGATTGCCAAGGTTTAAAGCTTTCCCAACACCCACTTCTGACACAATGACCTTTTTGCATCTATGGAAATACCTGTGTATATTTGAGGAAAAAAATCTGTAACCATTGCTTATTTTCCACAATAAAAGCTGCCCAGATTGAACTAGTACAATCTGGAGAGGTCTCCTACCAAAATCAGCTCAAGACATTCATTATAGATGTGAAGACATACCGAATCTGAAGTGTATACTTTTGAATAAAAGGAATATAGAGATACATTTGACATGCACTTCTGACAGCAAGGTAATAACCCTACTGCAATAAACAACAACATACTAAGACAGCGGCTACTCTTTAAGAGATGATGTGGTCCAAACCAGAGATAAGGAGGAGTAAGCACTTGAAACAAGAGCTGGCAGGAGGGAGCTGACAGTGAGGATGCCAGGGGAAACATGGAGAGATAACCGAGGTGCAAGCCAGTGAAGGCATGAGGGAGTACAGACTAGAAGCACCTGCTGCTTATCATGCCTTCAGAAGCCTCATTCATTCTTCACTTGCATGAAGCTGTGGGGGAGGTTTCCACACTCCCCAACACCAAGCAGACTCTGATGATCCAGAGACGGCTGGCACCTTTTATGACCTGTCAAGACCATAAATTTATAAGCATCCCCATCACCCTCTCTGCATCCCACTTGCCCTCTTCTGCAGTTAGGCCGCACCTAGGCTGTTCCCAGGATCTGACGAAAGGTTTGCAGGGTACTTCAAGTCTAAGAGCTGCCCACAGCTCCAGTGGAAGCCACATTTTTGATGATCCAACTCAGAATCCACACTATTTATTCAGGGGTTTAGCAGCAGTGCCCCAGAAATAGGAGCATGTCACACTATACCGTTGAAAACATTCTCTTTCAGTGCAGCATCACTCCCCACATACCCCCTGACCAAAAAAACAAAACACAAAAACCCACAGTTAGGCCGTTGTAGTAAGACATCACCCCTACCTCTCCAAAAAATACCCCTTCAGCACTAGATCCAAGTATAATACAGCTTCTAGTTAGTCCTGTCTCCACACAAGCTTCCTGTCCTGTATAGGTTTTTTGTATCAGTTAAATTTCTGTACAATCCTTCCTCAGCCTGGATATCCATTTCCCATTCTCTTCTGGCCCATGAATAAACAGCAGAGGGACACATTTCCAGAGTATGCCATCAGTTCAGATTCAGAGTTGCTTAGAGCCCGAGTAAAAAAGCCAAACACTAAGTCAAACAGCCATGTGGAGACCATTCCTAGAAAATTGTAGCGCCATAGCAATAACTACCTTCAGAAATGCAGATATTCTAAAATAATTAAAACCCAAGAAAGAACAGTGGTAAAAAAAACACTAATGGAAGAAATGCCTACGACATATAAACAGAAAAAAAGTGAAGCAAGTAACATGTTTTAAACTCATGAACGCTCTGAAAATGATTTTAACACCTTGGAAAAGTGTCTTATTCTTGTTTTGTGTTTACTTTGTTTCATTTTCTTCGCTTTCCAGGTTTTTCCTCCTCTCCACCTTTCAATTTTTTGTTCCACTATTTGAGATACTTGCATGCTGGCCTTCAACATAGGTAAGTCTTTACTGAGTAGCTATCCACTTAAACCCACTCATTCCTTTTCATTCACTTCTCCCATCCAGCATTCTTTTAAATGCCAGTTTTTCCAGCATTCTCCTCCTTTCATGAAGGGTATTCTTCTCCTTTGTAAACAGCCTGAAAAAGCTTCCAAAGACGGCACCTTCCCACATTTCTCACTATAGCCTTAACCTCTGAAAACACAGAGCACTGTAAAAAGCCCTCACTGTTCATAAATATTTTTCATACATCCTTAAGCAGTCAGAACTTATCGTGGACGGGTATTTTAAAAAGTATATCCAGGAATTGTATCCAGGATTATCTTTTTTTTGGCTCTGAAAGTTTTAAAGACATGGTTTCTAGATAAAAAGGAAGATGGAAAAGAAAATCCTATGCGGGTGGGATTTAAAACATGTTTTTGGAGATGAAAAATGAACTCTGTAGAGTACTAAATTAATCCACTCCACCACCTAGGAGAATATTGTATCTTCGGCACCCTTTACAAGTTTCAACTTTTCCCTTACCAACTGTAAAAACATCCTCTGCCTGTGACAGTGATAGGATTGCTTTCCTGACTAATCATGAGGGATAGTTAAAGATTCATAATACAAAACAGGTGCAAGAAATATGCGTAGAATTGAACATTTTAAAAATTTAGACTTCACAAGAGTTCAACTGTTGTTCTGGGAGGTCTAAATCAAGTTAACCAGCCAGTGCCTAAAACAGTTCAACTCTCTTCAGAAAGATGTAAGTAGTAAAAAGTAGAAAACTGTGCCAACAGTATTTGTTTCTAGTATCTCCATAATCTAAAAAGAAAATAATCTATCCATCGTGAAAACTGTACCTACAGGAGGATTTCTCTTTCCTTAGTTTAATCTTAACACCTAATAAAAGTTGTTGTATATAACCACATCCGTACATAGTGTTTTCAATCACTGCCCATTTATCCAAGACGTAGCTAGAGAAGCTAGCTGAACACTAGTGAAGCTTTATGGCTGTAACTGAACACCAGGCAGGGTACCTTAAAGGGCCACACACACAGCCACCTCAAAATCTCTGCTGGCAACATGGGTTGCAGGAGCTTTTATTCATTAAGGAGTGGTACCTGGTGCACCAGATTGGGGCGGCCAAAACATCTGCACAGCAACTGCTTGCCATACCCCACAGTAATAAGCTCCAAAATCTAGGGCGTGGGAGAGAAGGAAGCAGTGCATCCAGCAGGTCATCCATTCCACTTTACAGAGGGGGCAACTGGCACACCATCCCCTGTACAACCTAGAGTAGTCCTTATTATAGTTACCTCTCAATTAAAAACAGCAGTAGCCTTGTTTTCACTAATTGATGAATATTGCTTATTCTCTACCAAAAACACACTTTTTTTTTTTTAAACTTCAAAGATGTGAACACAAGGTTTACAACAATAACATCTCTGCATATCCTTAGTTGCTATAGAAAGGAATTCAATAACGATGCAGAAACTGAATAAAAAGACCTAATAGAGTTGTAAGAGCTGTCTAAATCTAAGCCCTTTTGAAAACTAGTGACACGTCTTAGGAAGTCAGAGACACAATATTTGTGAGCATTACTAATTGCAGTTAAAGCAACTTCAAAGTGATGTCCAACTATCAGATCTGCCCAGTCAATTAGCAGTACCACAAGAGGGTTGTGTGTGTTTGCTTGTTTGTTTTTTTTAAAAAAAAACAAAACCACACACCAAAAAGCAGCTAGAAGAAAACGTCTGGCAAAATCTCATCAATGACTTTCTTTCAGAGACTGCCTCCTCCCATTCTTGGAACTCAGCTGCATTTCTGTTGTATTCATAAATATAAATCTTGTTCTCAAATGCTCACTGCCTCCTTCTATCAGTGCACCCCTATGTAACAGTTAATATGAATTTACAACATGAAGAAATGAGACAACTGTTCTGTTATTGCAGCTACATATAAGTGAATGTGTTTTCAACTTGACATCAGTATTTCTTTTTTCTTTGTGCTAATCTTAAAAGCAAGGCTTATCTGGAATGCTAAAAACTGAGCTTAGAAAAGAAACAGCTGGAAGGAAGTTTCATTGGAAAACATTTAATTATAGCAGGTTTATTTCTTTGATCTGTAGATAATGTAACATTGTTTACTATATTGAGGTTTTATAAGCCAACGTTGAACTGCTACACTTCAAACTTTCCTGCCAAGACAAATAAAATGTAATTTACCATAGTCAATGTTTCTGTGCTACTGAATAAAGCCAAATAAACAATATGCTACTTCCCCATTCATTCCCTCAGACCCTGGAGATCCTTTGTCTTCAAAACAAAACAGGGGAAAAAAAATTAATCATCACTGACACCCCTGCTGGTAATTCACATTAAGAATTTTTAGGTCAAGCTAATGAGTAGTATACCTCTCTCTTCCAATCAGCCACAAAGACCAACATCCAAAAATGACCTTCAAAATATATTTGCCTAATTTGTCTCCTGTTATATTCTCACACCCTAGCCACTGGAGTCTGTGGGTTTTTACTACCTACACAGTCCTGTAATAAAGAAGATCCCATGACTGCTTGCTAGCTCTTCTTCATGCATCATTCCTCTTTGCTTTATTTTCAAATGCTCATATTTATTTAAATTGTTTTATTCCTCTGAGCAAGTGCCCAAGTAGTAAACTCATAAAACATGGGAGTGATTATAATCTCAAATACCTGAAGCTTGATCTTCCTTTGTAGCAACTTAAGGTAAAATTCTCCTCTCAAAAGAAGGAAAAAGGCATCTACAGCCATTAGGCAGGCTCCACTTTCATCTGCAACGTCTTAACACAACTCTCTCAGATAATTAACTATCTAACATATTGATGTTTTCATCATAAACTGCTTTTTTCATCAGTACAACTAAGCACTTAATTTTTATCTTCAACAAAGTCACATGCATACATTTCTGGCTCAGGAGTACGCTAAGCTAAGACAGTACACGCAGATGTTTCTCCAGCTGCTTGGTCAGCCTTACTCTTCTTCCTAGGCTTGTGCTATCAGTCCTTGCTGGAAGCAGCACACTGACTCACTGACTCATTATGGCTATTTTCAGGTTATGATCTTGTCCTGGTCTTCTTGCTGCTTTAATGAAGCCTCTAACCATCATTTAAATCAATTCTTCCACCTTTAAATCACATTCCCCAGCTGCTCTCCATTCATATTTAAAACATCAGCATATCCAAAGAGTAGATACAGATAATCTGAAGTTCTACCATCGTGCAAACCTTGCCATATTCAATAATTCAATAAACTTTACAAAGAAGAAAGGGAAACAGTAGATCACTTTCATAAAAGCCCTGTGCACATGGCAAAAAAATCTGCCATGCAACCATGCTGGATTTTTAATTGTATTATTATTTTTTAATATAAGGATCCTAGATTCTTTTATGGTAAATATTTTCAGAAAGATGAGTCTAGCTCTACAGGATCCTGCCATTCCCTGAAAAATGGTAACTGTTAATTTCTTGTCCCACTAAAGTCAGTGGGAAATTTAACCTTTAATATAATGTTAATTAATGTAAAGAGTTACGAAGCCCTCTATCTTCTATTAAGTCTAATTTTTGTCACATGCAACTGACTAAGTTGATGTGACTCAGTCTGTTCTTTAGATTTGAGAGAGATGTAACAGTGCTCCTGGTTTCAAATGCAAAAAAGAAAAAAGTTTCAAAAACTCAAAGCAACATTCCTTTGAAGCACAAGACTTCACATTCATATGCCAAACAGAACAGTTTGAATTAGTGAGCATAAAAATCCAAGCAAAAAAAAACCAACAAAAACCCAAAACACTTCTCTGAACTAGCCTACTGTTATAACATCAATTTGATGAATTGAAACTACAGAATTTTGTGGGAAAACTCAAAGTGTAGAGAAAATTTGAACATTAAGAGTAACAATTTGTAAGAGTAACTGGCTGCTGATTGAAAACACTCCAAGCAACATTAAATAAGTGTATTTCCATTTTTATCTTTCTGAAGTTCTAACCCTGCATCAAAGCATAACAAATTCTCTATTTCATCTGTCTCTTGCAATTTAGTTTGTATTCTTTTAAGAACAGGTCATGTGCACCCCCCAGATATGAGATATGGTTCTTCTCTTGTGATGCAAAACACTGCCACATGCTCAGGGGACAAATTTCAGGGTAAATCAGTAGGAATGACAAAGCAATAGCAGTAACTAGTGGGAAGACCACAGTGAGGAGAAGAGAAGCTACCACCCAGACTTCAGCTGAGAAGATGGTAGAACGGAGAGAAGTCTTCCTAGGGACCACAGCAGACCAGGCAGAATTTCTGTGACTGAGTTACAGCAGTGACCAAAACCAGTCATGACAGGAAGGATCTACCTGCAGGGACATGACGGGCCAGCAATAATTTTTTTTATTTTATTCTGTGCAGTTGTCTCATTGCTTGTACAAATTACCACCAAAAAATGTGAATGATCCTCACAAACAAAGCAGCTTCCAGCCAGAAATTACTCATCAATATTAGGTGCAGCTAGGAATTTCTGCATGCACACTTAAAGTCACGTAGCTCCCTCTCTTCATATACAAGCAGCAAACAACGAGGGAGAAGTCACTGAAACCTTCTTTCTTCTAATCTGTGCCCAAGAGATGCCAAAGGGAATGCAAAATGCTCTCCAAAAAGAAGGGATGAAGTGAACAGGACAGATAAGAGAAGCAATGTTTTTATACTGTTCTGTATCCAAGTCTCAAGCTAGACACTGTCAGTGTTTAGTTATAAATCCACGCAAGACCTCTAGGAAGTAGGTTAGCATTTCCAACACTGCAGAAGTGTCCATAACAAGGCACAGAAAAGTTAAATGAGAACAACACTTCTTTTGATAAGTTTCATTTATCTGATTACATATGTTCTAAAAATACAGAATTGTAGGCTGAACAAAGTGAGCGGTGAGGAAGATCAAACTGATAACGTACAAGATAATGACCCAGTTGATGTGCAGATTCTTTCATTTGAAAAAGAAATAAACCCTGTGACTGAAAGCTCCAGCCATACTGCTGCTATTCTACCGTACTAACAACAACTAGATTCTATAGGTTTATGCACATCACACAGCCTTGGAAATCCAGCATCAATCATGTTAACCGATTCACACAAGATAAAACCAAAAGTCCAACATCTGCTTTCCTTGGCAAACCAATCTGGAAGTTAATGCATTTGGGAGTTCCTTTTAATCATCATAAATAATCTACAACCAGATGAATTAAAGGTGCTGCTTTGTTTTCTGGGCAAACCATGCTTGGGGTCCCTGTTAAAGCGCCCAAAGAGGCTCAAGTGAGGAATTGAGTCCGGGTGCAGATGCAGGGCTGTGATCTTGTTGGGATCATGGAGACAGGATAGGATAGCTGACATGTTTGGAGTGCTGCAATGGAGGGGTATAGGCTCTTTAGGAAAGACAGGTGGGGAAGACAACAAGATGGAGTTGCCCTCTATGTGAGAGAACAGCTGGAATGCATGGAGCTCTGCCTGGGATGGATGATAAGCCAGCTGGGAGCTTGTGGGTAATAACTGAAGAGCAGACCAGTATGGGTGACAACATAGTGGGTGTCTGCTATAGGCCAACAAACCAGGAAGAAGAGGATGAGGCCTTCTACAGCAGCTGCAAGCAGCCTTGTGTTTTTCAGGCCCTGGTCCTCACAGAGGACAGACTTCAACTACCCTGGTGTGTGCTGGAGGACCAACACAGCACAGCATAAGCAATCCAGAGGGTTCCTGGAGAGCACTGTTGACAAGTACTGGACAAAAGCAATAGAGGAGACAACAAAGAAAGGTGCTCTGCTGGACCTCACACTTATGAAAAAGAATGACTCATTGAGGATGAGAAGGTCAAAGGCAGCCTTGGCTGCAGCGACAACGAGACAGCAGAGCTCAGGATCCTGAGAGGAGGGAGCAGGGCAAAAAGCAAGATCACAACCCTGGACTTCACGAGAGCAGATTTTGGCTGTTTCCTGGATCTGTCTGGTAGAGTCCTGTAGGATAAGGCACTGGAGGGAGTGGGGTCTAAGAAAGCTGGTTGATATTCAATGACCACTTTCTCCAAGCTCAAGAGCAGTCCACCCCAACAAGCTACCAGTTCAGCAAATGTGCCAGGAGGTCTGTATGGATGAACAAGGAGCTCATGGCAAAACTCAAACACAGAAAGGGAGTATACAGAAGGTAGAAGCAGGGATAAGTAAGCTGGGAGGAAAAGAGAGAAAGAGTGTCCAAGCATGCAGAGATGCATTCAAGGAAGCAAGAGCCCACCTGGAGATTAATCTGGCCAAGGTAAGGCTGAGGTACTGAATGTTGTCTTCATCTCAGTCTTTACTAGTAAGGCCCATGGTCAGGAACAACCCAGGACCAAACTTTCTTTCCCTAGTATACCCAGAAAGTTACCTTCTTGGACTTTGTTCAGTATAAAGAATAAGTTCCTTATCAATTGCAAAAAATCAAGAGTTTCACAAACATAAAGGCTTCCCTAGTCATAAATTTGGATACACTTCCAGAAGTGTCTACATAAAGCTCTGGACAAGCTCTTCCCTTCATCTGATCAACTAAAAGTGCTAGATCTTAAAACAAAAGAAGCCATAAAGATTTCATCATTCAAGAAGGCCTGTAGAAAATTTCCACATTTTCTTGTGGGCTACAAACTTGACTCCCTCCCCCCTGCCATCCTCATGCCAGTTTGGATTATGGAGCAAGTAGAAACTGCAGTCATAAAGCAAGCACTAAGTCACAGAAAAGACTTTTGTCTTATTCAAGTCAATGCATTTACTTATGATGCAGAACTACTCCTTGAAGAGTATCATCAGTTCTGTACAAGTACAGAACAGCAGTATTCCTGACAATTCCAGACAATTCCTGAAAAGAATTCTTATGTAAAACATGTAAACCGGAAGATTATTTTATCTTCATGCACATTCAGATCCCTATGTAAATTGAGCCACAGTTACCACACTCGTAAGGAAAAGCCATGTTTCACGTAATGCAAAGGTCTAAAGTTAAACACAGCACGTTTGTAACCACTGTCAAAAAACACTCCTTGTCAATCTCAGCGTTTGGAAAACCAGGCCATGTTTGGACAAACACTCCATGCTGAACTCTTTCTGAAAGATCTTTCTATAAATTAACATTTGGCTTGCAACAGATGAAATGATTACATAACTCTGAAACATAACTGAAATATACCGTCAAGATTCCTGCATTTGGCACTGCCACATAAGCTTTAAAGTCTTGAGTAATTCCAACTTTCCTGTTCAAGGCTTGACAACATATGAACACTGAAATAAAAATTCAGGCAATGAATTCAGCCAGCAACTGACTAATGCGATTCAACAAAAGAAACAGATTTATTAAATCCATTTTCATAAGCTACTGGTCTTTTATTGCTGGCAAAATCTAAACTTTATTGAGTTTTGTATGAAAGAGGAAGTTAAATTCTCTACTGTGTCATAGAAGTGCAGTGCAAACAGTTTCAAAAACTGCCAGATCACTGTCTCTTCAGGTAAGCCTTCAGAGAGACAGTGCTTTAACAAACAGTCCCATAACATAATTTTCTGCAGTTTAATAAGCTCTAGCAGCAGCTTTGCAAGTCCCATATTACCTTGATAAAAAGGAAACTGAAACCATGTGTCCAACAACCCCTGAAAGTCACAGTACTTTGCTCTTAGTACTATTTACAGGAGGTACATGCTAACTTTGTGTTGAACTACCTGGCATTAGTGGTTTAGAGGTACAACATCAAACACCACCGCCTCCCCTCTTGCACATCTTTATCAACCCACAGTATTTCTTCTGAATGTTTTGTTATTTTTAACTAGCAACAGATAGCTCAGTTTCAGTCATACACTAAATCTGATTAAGTGCTAAATGAAGACTTTGCATAACTGATTCAGATGTCCTTTTTTTTTTTTTTTTTAAAGAATGTCATTCCCTGAACAGAACTTGTCTCTCCCTGCTACAGTACCAATTGCAGTAGTAGTTCCTAGTAGCTGACCAAAACTGATCAAAAATTACATTAAAGCCCTGAGAATATCTCCTGCCTTACAGGTATGGAAAAGAAAACTCCCTACACCTATGCATAAGATTGTCTTAACATGAACGAATTAAAGACAAAGAATTCAGAACAACCCACCATTACTTTTTCCAGATCACTAAAAAGAAGGCAGTAGCGTTATAACACTACAGCCAGTCCCTATTCTCACAACCAGGTTTATAACAACTTTGGACCAAGAAAGTACTTAATTCTCTTTGTTGGAACAACCCTCTCTTTCTAACATTTCAGGAGGTTCAGGAGTTTTGTGACACACTGGCAATCTCCACCTTCCCATGCAGATGCAACAGCTCACAGGTCTAAGACAGGTGCACCAGCTGCTTTTCAGAGCAGATCATCCCACACCCCATGAAAACCTTCACTGTAATGATGAACAACCAAATCCAGATTCACTTGGCTGAAACCCTTTACAGGTAAAGTGGACGGTTACGGCTCTAGAGGGACTTCACTCATTTCCCTGTCCCAGGTCTCCTGCAAGGTCATGATTTTAAAGGGAAATAATATGCTGGAAAAGATACACTAACAAACCCAAACAAACCCATACAAACCCCACCACACAGTTTACAGTGGCAATGTGTACCTAGATAGCTTGCCAACTACGGCAAACTAACAGAGCTGATCACGTACAATATGGCTTTGTTGAAAGGTTGCTCATGAAAAACAGGCAATAAAAATGGGTAACTTATTACCATGATAGCTTAAAAATCAAACACAGTGAACCGACTGCCATAAACCAAAGGAACGATATATGGGGAATGAAGAAATTTCTGATTCCAAACCGACAGCAAGCCGTTCTCCAGAGTGTTTTCAGAATACAGTATAAAGCTTATCACAACTTGTACAGCAAACTGACAGGAAGCTGCTGGTATAGCAGGAAAAGTAAATGAAGCAATATATAAATATGTAGGTAAGTAGCAAGTCTCAGTATCTGCAATACTATTGGTGCTTGGAGTTCAGCTTTGTCTCACATTTGCTCTGTGATTTTGGGCTAGTCACATAGATCTCTCTGTAGATAAGTTTAGATAAATATATTTGCTCTCAAAGCATTTCAGTCTCCAGAGATGAAGCATTATATGAAAGCTAAATGTTGGTATTTACAGCCTACAGCTGTTTAATGATGGTTGAAATGTGAATTCCACATTTATCATCTGATAGAATTAATTCAAAAGCAGTCCTCATACATGTTTTGACAATGTGTGAACGTTCAGCACAACTCACTGCATGTTATCTGGCTGTGAAGTATGACCAAAAAAGTCCAACAAAACCTAAAACAAACAAAACGACAAACCACCCCCAAGAACTTACTTGCAGAAGTGTTCCATGAATAGTATTCTGTCGTAGGCAAGGACTGGTAGACTCTGGAAGCCCCTCCAACAAGGACAGCACTGTATGTGGTACTTCATTTACCATAATAAATGGAACAAGGGCCCGACCTGACATCTCACGTAAACGGTACACAGGAGAGTGCCCACACCTAGAAAAAGAAGAAATACCTATTTTTTGTTACCCAGCTGCAATCCACTGCTGTAGCTAAAACAAAACAAAGGATAATGCAATGAAAAATAGAACACATTTCTTAGAAATCAAATAGACAGTTCTTCTTCTCAGTAGCAAGAGTATTTGCCTAGAAACATAAGTCATACTAGAGCCATGCTGGAGGCTTCAGAAATGCATACAGTTTAAAAAAAAAAAATACCTAAGAAAACAAAAAGATGCAGTTATTCCATGAAGCAAGTAAGTATATGGTCTCATTCCATCTTACTTGATGTTTCTCTTACATTTGAATATGATTGCTGTAGAGTAAGTATTCTGAGTTTCACTTAACTGAAATATTGAAATATGTCCTTAATCAGATGTTTCCATAGAACACAACATGGTGTCTACTGGAATTTTAGGCCATAACTCCCACTGTATTTTAAAACATATTTAAAGGCAGGAAATAAGACACATTGGAAAATATTTTTCTATTATTTATAATTAGTATCTCAAAAATAAATATTTTTTGTTTATTAAAAATTAACTGACAAGACTCAAGACTGCATATAAAACGGGCCAAAAAGAACCTTTTTTCTTTTAATATTATTATAGTTTTAACTGGCTGTAGATTTATGAATATACATAGAATTAACTGTTCAGCTATATTAACACATTAAGCAGCTATATACTACTTGAGTAGCACGTATACTGAGTTGCAGTGAATAAATTTTTTTTTTTTTGGTTCTTGGGTTAGGCTAAGCCTTTCAAAGCCAGGAATTCTTGCATGTGTTAATTTCTGGAAGGCAGGTACAACTCAGCCACCCGCAGTCCCAGACAACTGAGAAAGCTACCCCAGGGTTTAGAAATGAATGGCCAAATGACTTGGATGATGTCAAATGCAGTATGGCAGAAGATACGCTCTGATACCTGATTGTGATGACCCAGAGAGATGGCCTTCCCTCCTCCTACCCTCTCATCCTTTTCCTGAATCGCTTCTTACATATTTTCAGCTTACAAAATCACATGTAGTTGAGATTCTCCCCTGCCAAAATGGGTGAACCACTTTTGAGTTCTCCCAAACAAGCCCTGCAGCACCATGCGTATGTATTTAAAAAATGAAGTGAAATTAAAAGGCATTCTAAGGTTTCAAATATCTCTAGCAAATTTAAATCAATCTCAAAATAGTAGTTTACTTTAGCTCACATCAAAGAAAAACAGAAAGTAATTTCCACCTTGAACCAGCAACTGAATTAATCGGGTTTTGAACACAAGACAGTAAATAGACTTAATTGAAATAGCATAAGAGTTCTGACATTTTAGTCATGTTAGGCCACGGTATGCCTGAAATACACAGACCTTGTTTAGAGAAAGTAGAGAGCTATGCTGCCCTTGAATGACAGGCTTTTGTGGGAATTCTCATCCTTGCAGTATGGCAAAATGTTCTATCCTCCACCTCCCCATGTCTACCCTTGTAGGGAATGATTTTTTGAAGAATCATCTTTGCATTTCCTTTTCAAAGATTGGCTTGTCCTTCACAACAGAATGCAAAAGCAGAGCAGTCACAACTGGAGGCTCTTCCATACGGAAAAGTTTTAATTCTGTATTGATAGGGTGCAAAAAGTCACCTTAGCTCTTAATAAAAAACTAGCATGTTTTTTTTTTTAAACAAAACATTTTTTTAAAATGTTTTTAAACAAAACAAAACAAACAAAAACATTTCAATTCTACTGCACAGTAAACAAACCTGGGAAGCGATTTGTTTGCAACGTTTTCTTTATTTCTGCTAAACCATATTTTCTTAACCAAGAGATTCTCACATGTAGATGTCCTTTCCAAACACAAGCAACACTGATACTGTAATGAATGCCTAGTTTTTAATTAGCTATAACTGTATATTCAGGAATGTTCTTTATTTTGTTCATGACCTTTTACAAATTCCAAGGAATCTGACATCCTTAACAGGAAGCGTGGAAAAATGGGTAAAATGCCAGGGTTTCCTCTAACTTGTGCAAGGGTACTTTCCATCACTACATGCTTCAGAGGGGGTTTTCTCCTCAAGCACAATGCAATGAGTTAGAGTGGAATTTTGTGGGGGATTTCCTAGTAACAAAAAAAGGAGTTGAGAACAATTATTAGATAACCTGACTTTAAACTTGGCTGTCCTACAAAAAATGACAGTAAAGACTTGTAACACATGCACATATCTATACGGAGATACAGGATTTTACATATCAAACTTTGTTCCACGCTGTTATCTTATCAAATTTATTATGGAAATAGAAATGACAGTTCTACAATTAAAAAGAAGAAAATAATTTCATGTAATGGGCAAAATTGTCTCAGCTGCCAAAAGTCTGGGTCCTCAACAAAGACTGCCACCTCAGCATTTATACTGAATGTGTAAGGCAAAACTGCAATTCTCAAAACTACAGGTGACTCTGATCTTCACCTCTCCTCATGCCCCAAATTTTTTGTTCTCTGTAAGAACCTCAGAAGCCAAGGGCTTCAAGAAGCCTAACTGAGACCCTCAGATTCAGTTCTGTGTTGCACTTTGAGGATCTTAAATCAGGAGGCAATAACTTTGTCCTCCTCCTCCTGCTGAGCAAACACACAGGTGTGCCCAGTGCCTGAGGAACTTGCCCAGGACACAGGGGACCCAGTTCTGCAACTTTCTGTGCCTAAGGGAAATGCACACCCACAGCTACTACTTGCCCAGAGGGCAACCTAGCCACCAACCTGCCACTGTACATTAGTGCTAACTTCGCATACTACAGATTGCTACACAGGGTGCAGTGTAGTCACAGCAACTGACATCTTGGTGGAAATCCCCGTAAGAGCACTCCTGCAAAGTCACTACTAAGGAACAAAAGCATCACAAAGCTGAAGAACAATAAAGCATTTGCTTTATAGGAAAACATATGGGAACATAAGGAAGGTATTTCACACGGGCAAATAGCTTCCCAAATCTGAGAGGGGTTAACATTCCTACTGTTTCTTCTTCTCCTTTTTTTTTTTTTAAATAGTTTTATTTTTTTAAATCTAATACTCAAAGAAAATTGGCAAGAAACTGGCTGATAACATTTCAAAAACACTCCATTCACATACCCGTGCAAGGTATCATGCCAAGTCACCACTAGTGACCTATCCCTGAACTTCTGCATACCCTGAAGGCACTTATATGTGCATCTCTCATGTTTTGAAGGCATTTGGCTTCATTCCTGAATCATGCAAAGAGTTTGCCAGAAGAATGTCAAAATATACAATACTTTTTCCATAACCTGTAACAGCACCCTAAATTAAGAACAGGCAGTTTTGATTTTTCCTGGATCCCACTTAGATATAGTCTCTTACCTGTTAATAAAACTAAACAGAATCAATTCTCAAAAAGTGAAAGGAGTGAATGCAGATACAACTGAGTAACAAAACCCAACAATCTAACCTAATGTAGCAATTTTCTGTTTATTGTTATACCAGCCTCTAAGATCAGCTACACACCTTAACACTGAGTCTACCACCTGTGTTCTTAAATATTCATTTTATCTAGGATTTAGCAATAACTACGTGAATCAATCTCTTAAGCTGTATCAAGACAAACCGTTACACAATTACGGTAATCACTGTAACTCAGTTTGTACCTGCAGCAAAACCCAGCAGCTTAAAGAAAGAAATATTTTAAGTCTATTAAACTATTCCGGTTGCTCCTCTTGCAGCAGCTTAACACACTACCATCCCCGAGATCAGTGGTGGCAGTTGCCTTGCCAGGACATTGCAGAAAGGAACAGGACCTCCAACCTTGGCCCCTTCACCATCCAGACTCTGAGCTTCACCTGCCAACAACATGACTAAAATCCGTTGCAGGCTGCCTCTTCTCATCATCTCTGCAGGCAAGTACAAGCAAAGGAGTCTGGCATCTGTTAGGGCATATGTGTGTGCAAACCTGTATTTAAAACTGTTTCATTGTCTTTGATTTGAAAAATACTTGGGGGGGGGGTGGGGGGGAAGTGTTTTCAGTATGCGACACTTTCTTTACATGCACATCATGTACAGACTTAAAAACTAAGAAATATCAAAAATGTCATTATGTAAAAACATCCAGTATGCTAACTGGATTTTATTGTATCTCAAGGTAGCAACAAGCAACGAAACGTTCAAAATCCTCATGTGATACATTCCTATTAAATCCTGAGGGCTGTTAACAACTATTGAAGCTGTACTCCACGCTGAACTCAGTACTGTTTATCTAGGTGCACGAGGTACTGGATGTAAACATGTTTACTTCAAACAGGCCATGATCAAGAACAAAAAGTCAATAAATCTGAGAAGGTTTCACTTTGTTTAACTGTGGATTCAATGCATTTCCACTCCTCCGCTCCGGCTTTAACACTTAGATCCTGAACAATCTTCCTAACTGACAAGATTTATGACCAACTCTTATAAAGCACAAAGATTCCATACTCCTCTGCACACATCAAAGTATCTAATTTATTACTCTGGCTACAAACAACAGAACACTAGCTGTAAATAAATATATCTTAAACTTTTTTGGGGGAAGAAAATCCCCCAAAACCAAAAAACTGCAGGTGTTTCCTATGTGCTTATTTTTCTTCCTTTCTTATTACTCCCCCTCAACAGACCTTCTGTTACCCAACTCAACAAACCAAGTAAGGATTACCTTTTATATGAAGGTTACAGAAACAAATGAATAGATCTAATTTGAACATAATCACATCTGTACCTGAAAATATGTCCAATATATTAAGTAATACCTACAGTTGTTAGAAGGATTAACAAGGAGAAAATATCTCCAAGTTTACTTGATGTTGTCACAGTGATCTCTGCATCACTAATTATGTCACTGCTTATTAACAGTACTTTATGCAGTCCTACAGATAGTATCGCAGCATCACCATTTTGTTGTCAGCTGAAATACATTCACATCCATTGCCTCCACAAAGTGTTGGAAGAGGGAACAGCAGCCATGAAAACAGAACTGAAACAATGGGAGAACAGCCTGAACAACAAGGAATGGAATTTCTGCAGAAGGAGCCTCTAATCTTGTAAGTCAAATCAAGTATCCCACCACCATCACAAAAAGAGTTTGGGAGAAGAGGGCAGCATGAGGCATGAAAGGCAGACTGGCAGTTCAAACAAACCAACTCTGCCTGCTAGTTAAAGCATTTTAACAGCCTCTAGGTTTTTAAAAGATAAAACTGATTAAAAAAATTGAATAAATAAAATTCAAATAGATAGTATCCTTTAAACCCTGGAGCTAATTATTCCACCAGGTCCTAACATATGCACTGGAAAGAAAAAATTGTAATAAAGCTTCTGCCTGATTCTATGTAGACACAGTAAGCTGTATGAGAAACAGGTTTCCTCTTTCTTGCACCATGCAGCTATACAGTTATTTTATCAGCTCTAAAGCAAGAATTAAAACCATGACGTTACATTAGGGGAAAACATGGATGGGGATCACAAAGACAAGTATTTAGCAACCGATTCAGTTCCTATTAGAAAGAGTTTGGTTATTAAGATTCAAGAGCATTGTGCTGTCTGTATTAAGTGAAATAACTCAAAAAAATACACTTTTTTTAGACAACAATTCCTCATGATTACATACTGGTTCACTTTCTTCCCTTCAGGTTCTCTCCTTAAAGACTAATTTTAGCAACTTTCAAATTCAATATTACAAGTTTCCAAGCAAACAGAGGTCCAAAAATAGCATTTTAAAAATACTCATTCTTCCACACAATTAACATAAATTGGACTCCTATACTGGGGACAAATCACCAGGATAGTACTTATTCATTAATGCAAGAGTAAGGTTTTCTAGAATCTGAACAATAATTTGCTATACATGTACCTATTTTTTTCATTCATTTATTGATTTCCTTGGTTTGTATTTACTTCTAAAGAAACACAACTCTCTCCCATTTTGTTAGAGTTCTGTGTCCCTTAGCAATTAAAGTATCCAGAGAATTTAGTTTTTAAAATTTATTCCACTGTGGATACCTGTATTGTAATTGACCTGAACACAATTTTTTGTTCTTTAATCTGAAATTAAGAACCAAAAAGAACCCAGAACAATCTGGGTTTTGATATAGCATCTCAATATTTACCTGAGAAGCAGAAAAACATTACAAAAGTATCAACAGTTTGCCGGAGGTTTTAGATCTACAATCAACACATGAATGTCTGAATGTATCCAGGGACAGAAACAGATCAAGTTTAATTTTAGGTTATTTATGCAGTACTAAACCTCTACATTCTTATCTATTTTCTTTAAAGTGAAGTTAATGGTTGCCCAAACATAATGTATATAGAGGCTAGAAGTTAAGTATTTTATTCTTCCAACTTGGGCAATTAAGATAAAACTTTATGTTTTTGTAAGGGCAATGTTTTCCACACAAGCACTCTAATGAATCAAGAGTAGCTGTAAATACTGCAGGAACTATGCAGGCAAAGTACACAGCCTTTTATTTGTGAAAGCTGTCCACAGGCTATGCCAGGAGCTGTTTCTCCATATGTTTCCAAGGGCTTTCTAGGAAGAAACTACAGACACTTCTCTCTTCTAGTCACCAAGACCTAGGTTATTGTAAGAAGTGGCCAACTGATACCAAGCAGAACCAACAACAGAAACTTGAATTGCTCTGGTTCAGCCAGCCAACAAACTAAGATCTCTGAGGTATAAGCCTATGAAAACTGGTTTGATTTTTTTCAACTATTAAGTTTACTTATGTATAAACTATAGACCAACTGAAATATGTTATCTTCAAATGGAGATTTGCTATAGAACATGCTGACACAATTTAAAATAACATCTCTTTTCTTGCATTATTATCATCAAGAAATCTTAAACATTATCTCCAGGTAGCTAACCTCTACATTTACTTAACTATTTGTTTAGAGCTCCTTCCATTAGTTTTTCATGCACAGCATTCTAGAGAAAATACAATTGCTCTTAACTCAAGGTCATGTAAAAGAAAAATATTAATTCACAACCATATTTCAACTTTGTTATTTGTGAATTGTTATTATGATGTTTCACAACTACAGAATAACTAAAACAAACACATACCACTTACTACCAAAACAGGAAAAAAGACAACAAAAACGTAGACAAATTATCTTCTGTCTTTGCAACTGTATCATTATTTTTAACTCTGTGAAAGGGAAGCTGAATGTATAAATCAAATCTCAGCACACCATGATAATTTGGAAAGCTTCAGGTAACTGTAAACAGGAATGTAACAAGAGCAATTTTCAAAACTTACTATCAGACCCATGAAAACAACCAAAGGATCTTGGTTTTCAAAGACGCTTTTCTTCCAGCCATACCACCAAAAGCAGCTAGCCCACTGCCAGAAAGCTCTCCCGATATTGACTCCTCTTAGGCTGGTTTTCGTTAAAAATACTGGCTTTTCAAAATATCATTGTACTTGGTTTTCCTTGACACACCTACCATCCTCTGCACAGTTAATGCATTATTTGTCTCCATTTTCATGTTCCTTCCCGCAAATACATTTGCAGAACAAGCTAAATGTTAATATTTGGCTACTTATCCTGACCAGCAAAGTACTTACTGACTGGGTAATTTTAAGTATGTAAATTAATAATACAACAACTTTGCCAATCATGTGTTGACAGTTGAGCAACCCATACATTTTACTGAATCATATTTCAAAAGAGAAGTAGTATACACCAAATTTCAACTTAGGATCCCAGCCATCGGCCCTCTTCTTCAGGAATCTGCAACACTGGAGAAAGACAGTTCCTCTCAGTGGTCATGAACACTTCTCTGCTAGACATCACTTTCTACTTCCCATGAATCTGACAGGTCCCTACAGTTTGTGAATATTTCCTAAATTGCTTCAGATGATAATCTGCCAATGAAAAATAAACAGATGAACACAGTGAAATCTGGAATATATAAGGAAGCAGTAATATATAAAGGAATATATACATAAGGAATCAATGATGAGTATCTAGTGGTTGTAATATTCCCCATCAGCATCACTTGAGCATGAAAGGAACAACTGCCCACAGTTTAAGAGAAAAGGCTGAGGAATACAGCAAAGAACATAAAAAATGTACAATGATTTTTTTACTTGATCAGAAGGTCTTGAACAGCCTACTGCCAATCAAGCACATTGTAGTACTAGAGAGGACTGCAATTTGAACTTAATCAAAACTGAGAAAGCGACACACTGTTTACCATTTCTTATTTAAATATGCTAAAAAAAAGCCTAAAGCCTTCTTATTAATAAATACTTACAGTGACCCATAAATACTTTTACAGATCAGTGCTATTCACTATGCAATCACGATTGCACAGAAAATAGACTAAGTAGAAATGGAAGAGTTCCAAGCCAGTTCCAGCTAACAAGAGGAGTTATGCTCAAAGGGTAAATGCATTCCTCTCCCTCCCCTCTCCCCCAGCCATGCAAAACTTCCATCTTAGATGTCAAACAAGAGATTAACACTGCAAAATACAGAAAGAATCTAAAAACAATGTATGTTTTAGAGGTGTACATTGCTCTTTTTTCCAATGCCTATGCCAGTTCATGTACTTTGAGAACCTTGCCTATAATCAAAAGGCTATCTGTCTTCATCTTGCAATGACTGGTCAGCCCCACAAGCTTCCCCAGCAAGGACAGGGAATTCCAATGGGTCAGAGCCTGCTCCTAGTAGTATCACAGGGATTCCAAATAATAAGTTATTGCAGACAGTTATAATACTAAGGAGTTATACTGATCAGACACTAGATTAAGGAAGAAAAAAAAACCAGAAACCAAAGACTGAGAAGATATGCATATGATACAGAAAGCCAGAAATGCTTTTATAAACAACTGTAATCAAGAGCAACCATTTTAATACAACAATGCTGCAATAAACATACATAGTTCTTTTAATCTAATATGAAAAGGCATTCCCACAAGATGTCTTTGCTTATCAGATCCCTGATAAGACTCCAAGTCTTACAGAAATGACAGTTGAAAATGGGCAAGTGTTAATATTAATTCTCCTGCTGGTACAATAAAGGAAATAGAGGAGAAAGGCAGATGAAGCACAGTGAGCACAACTGTTCAGCTATCTTGCTTGGCCACTTACCAAAGGATAGCAGTGTTTAGCCTACAGAAAGTCAGATGGCTGCTTTCAAGTCAGATACAGGATAATATACTAGACCTACATATGCAATTGTACATGTGTGAAACAAAACAAAAATCAGGGAAATTGAATTCAAACAACTTACAAACAGCAATTTTAATGAGGTATACATGACTGACTTCAATCAAGCTCTTCCAAAACAAACTGAAGAGATCTTTTATCAGAAGTACCTCACTCCCCCATCTTGTGCTCTTTATTCAGTGTAAGGTTTTAAACTTATTTCAAAGTCTCACAGACACTCTTGGTTTTACATTTGAATTTTGTTTCTTTATTACTCCATCTTAGCCCAGACCCAATTCCTGTGAAGCCTACACAAGCTTTGTCACAGGGATACAATGGAACTGAACTGGGCACATGACAGATACAACTTAACATAATTAAACACAACACAGAGCAATAAACTAATAGGTACAGGTTAACAAAGAATATTCTTTTCAAAACAGCAACACACATGCAAGTAACATTATTAATCAGTGAATATTTAAATTCACACCACCTTCTAAAATATTAATACTACTATACTTGGGTCCTTTTCCTTAAAACATTTCTTTAAAAAGCAAGCTCTCTCAGATTTGTAAGATAATAAGACAAATCTGTGACTCCTAGAGAGCCCCAGAATTCACGGTCAAGTGCTCCGCTTCCTAAGAAGCTAAAATAAACCTGGATCAATCTCAATTATTTAATACACATTTTTCACACTGCCTAAAACACAGAACTCTGTGATTTGCAACGTTAGTATACACAGGTTACAATAGTAAGATCATAATTTTATGTATGCCTCTCTATATAAGTGGGTTTATTGTTCAAAAGCAAAAGATGTGAACTATGGCAATAATATTGCCCCCCTTATATGAAGTAAACTGAGCAATGAAGACTGAAAGGAATATGCAAGGAATTTGTAAACGTAAGTAGAAAATAATGGGGAGAGAAAAAAAACAGGCAAGGCTGCATCAGAACGACATTTTGCATCTTAGTAGGAAAGCATCAAAGAACAAGATATAAATCAGTCAATGGCAAAACACAGCACAATAACATAAATATATTAAATGTATCAGGCAATTGAAAACCGTATTTGGGTGATACAGTACTATGCAACATCATGAGGTTGCTTCATTACAAGGGAAAGATCATTGAGCTGTTAAAAACTTGTCCTTTGTACTAGGCTCAGGCAGAGTGCAACTGAAGGCCTATTTTTAAATTTCCAACAAACATTTTTAAAAGATGGACTGTGATCCACTTGGGCCAATAAAAACTGCAGAACAAAATTAATTGTAAGAAATCAAAACTTAAGTTCCTACTTCTATTAGAAATCTGTATTTCAGGTAACAGCATTTTTAAAATAGCTTTCTAAGCTTGTTGGTATCTGACAAAAGCTCTGAATAGCATTTCGTACAGAACAATTTATGGAATAATCTCAGTGTTATTAACTAAACCTCTTGGACTTCAATAAAGGAGTCTGATCTCACATTTCACTCTTAAATTTTAAGAAAAATCTTCTGTAACCTGCACATTATCTGGATTGATTTTAAAAAGATTTAACTGTAAGTCAACAAAACTTAAGTGTATTTATCCACTCAATAAAACCAAGAGTACTGCATTACACGCATGGGCTAAAGACTCAGGTGGAATTGTGGCCCCTAGGATTTTTCTTTGCTCCCGCCACCCCCCTCCCCGCAACTTCAAAAGAAATTGGGGCCAACAGTCCGCATCACTTCTTGCGGAGGGCAGACTCACAGCTGTAAATCTCCACTAAAAAACATAGTAAGTGAGACTCACTTAATGCATCCAGAAACAGTACACCAAATCCCTAGGGTAACAGATTTTTAGAGTTGAAGACTTTGGCCTAACCCCTTCAAAAAGCCCAAGAAAATAGAGTTTACTGAAGGAACGCCATCTTGGCCCCACAGCAGGCAACCAGCATGGCTGGACGCAGGCTCTGCAAGCACTGCACAAGGACATGCTTCACAGGAACCCCTTGGGACACTGCATTGGTACTTGTGGGGGGCTCCCATGCAGCAGGTGGGCACCACCAGCACCACAGCAGTGCACAGGGGGCACTCCTGACAGCTCCCACCATGTTAGCCAAGTCATCTTTTAAGAAATTTACAGAGCTGACTTTGCCAACAGCCTATATAGAGGGTTTCAAAGAGTCTGTTCTGACAAGCAAGCTGTGAATGTTGTAGCTTCAGCCCCCGCCCCCCCCCCCCCAAAAAAAAAAAGGCAAACAGAAGAAAAAGTGTACCAATAAGAGAAATCATACCATCTTCAGCTGTTTCCTCTGCCTTTCCAAGGCATGGGATAATTAGACCAATGTAAATCCACATTCCCTCCAGCAGATGCATCCAGCCCACTTAAGTAACAGATTTATTTGAGCTTTCCTATCATAGCCACTATGGCAGCAACTGAGCTGCCAGTTTGCTCACAGCTGACATGGACTTCCCCTCTTCTTCTCCAAGCGCTTTTAGGAATGACTTACAGTAACTGAGCAGCTGACAACACTCCATCCTACAGAAAATTTTTCCTCGCCACACACAATTATTTTCCTTGCATCTTTGTGTCCGTCATTAACTAACAGTCACAGTAATTATCCTTGTATATTAACTCCAAGCCCACTTGAATGCAAAACCAAAACAGCACTATACCAGTTCGGGGTGGTGGATGGAGGGGGGCAGGAGGGGGAAAAGAACAGCTGTAAAGGACTAGTGCTTCCCACTGCCACCTACCCCAATCCCAGACTAAAAACAGCATCAGGGGATTTTGTATTTTAGCTCCTCCATTTTACATAAAGATGCAAGTTATAAAATTCTACACAAGAAAACAGCATCTATTTCATAGCTGTGTTAATTTTATGGAAAGATGTTCACATTTCTATTTAAATTGTTCTCAGACTGAATTTCTTCAATGACTTGCAACACAACCTACCTAGAAGCAATGCTGTTTTGAAATCTGTCTATCTGACAAAATTTTGAAGTGGAAATTGCACTGGGAATTAAAAACAGTTTTGTCAAGTGGAAAACAAGGCACATACACCCAAAGATTTTACAAAATTTTACATTGTTTATCCTTTTAAGACTAATTTTTTAAAAGCTTCGCAAAGGATTAAACACTCACACTCCTAAATAGGGCTAGACTTCAATTATTGAAAAGTATCCAAGTCAATACAGCGATACCCATTTTACTCCTTCAGAGCATTCAGAACATTTAACACTAAACAAACACTCTGTCAATGCCATGGTACAAGAGGACATAAGGTAACTCAAATTTAGATCAGTCTAAAGAGATTACAGGTCTTTGGAAGGGGGAGGCGAAAGGGAGGTTATGTTTTTGTTTCATACTTAAAACATTACCTCCCGATTACCTCCCTTGTTAATCGAAAACATTCTGTACATTCCTTCATCTCAGAAAGTAACCATTAAAGCAGACCTATCTAGCTATTAAAAAAAAAAAGATGAGGTAATAAGTTGTGAATCAAAGTGTTCCCTTCCAAATAAAACATCTGCAAAAGGAAAGGGGAAAAAATAACTTTTAACAGAACTGCAGATAGGTAATCAAATGCCCTAGTTCAACAGGGAGTAACGAGTATGCATGCATACAGAGATTGAGATTTGTCCTTGTAGCATTTAATCCTACTCATATTGTGCAATTCGTCTCAGCACGGTCAGAGCAACCACAGCAATACTCCCACTAGATGGAAAATTCCACTCAGACGTAAGCGAAACTCTTCAGAAGCCCAATTTGAATTCTTCCTGCTAAACCCAGTTTTGTTCACAGAACTGCTCATTTGCTTGCAAACACAGAAAGTACTCTGTCCAGAGCCACAAATGAATGCCTCTTCATTGCGCGCCGAGCCTCGGAAAGAGCCTGAAGATCCGTTATGGGTTATATTCACCCCTCCTCTCTCCCTACCACATAAGCAGTATCTTTCCTTGACAGTGACACAAATATAAAAATCTCACAGTAAAAATATGGCAATTAAATGTTGTAATTGCACTGGGCTACACGTAATTATATTTATATGTAGAAATTATGTAATGCAATACTATATTGAGCAATTCAAAGGGACAGTCAATATATACAATTTAATGTCCTGATGCATAAGGCCTTCAGCAGCAGGCTTCCTCTTTGATTCCAAGTGGTTACTTCACAACAATCTTCATTGCTACCTTCTAAAGAACAACTAAACTAATAGGAAAGATTTTTAATTTCGTTTATCTACTCCTGTAGAACAGAAAATAGGAAGGGAAACAGAAGGGAAAACAGCAGCATATTTATCTTACCCAGGTAATCACCCATATGTATTTCAACTAATGCAGTCAAGAGTGAACTGAAAACAATCGTGGTATTCACAGAACAAGGGTGTTAAGAGCTGTTCACAGAAACAGAGCCAGAAACAGCACACTGAGCTATATTATAAACTCACACATTTCCCCCTGCAGAATCCTTGGTATTGTCCCCTGGCAACCATAAAAAATGCTAATGCTTTGCTAAGTAACCTGACAGAAAACGCATGTCTACACACCCAGATAAAATTTTCTGCCTGAAATACGCAAGAATTTTACTGTAGTCTTAAACCTGTATTCACAACACTTACTGCTAAATTCAATGGAAAGGAAATGCAGAAAGCATCATCTTTATCTGCCACACCACTCTCTTTAGGAGCATAGTTAAAGGAAGGTAGATGCAATGATATAGGTCTCTTAAATGCTTCAGGGTCTTCTTTTACAGATTTTTATTGGGTTTTTCTCCCCACATCTTCTGAATGGATTTAAATGACCTCAAGAGAATAAGCTAATTAAGTGTGAAGAGTTATTTTGCGGGTATATGCACCTTGCCAAAAGCAGCAGTCATAATATAAAGACAAAACTCAAAAGCTGTAATCAGAAGCTTATCAAAAGTTAATCTATTACAGATATCAGAAAATATGCTGAAACATTATATTAAAAAAAATAATATAAATAAGCAAGCATTCTCTGGTGTATTGGCATAAAAACAGAGCTAATCAATGATGTAACTAACAAATCCAGTTTTAAACATTTCCCCTAAATGCATTTAATATTCAAACACAGAAGAAAACCAATAATTTTTAATTGTTAAACACATTGCATTTAAACCTTTTTTTAACTACAAGGGGTTTTCCTCTTAAGAAAAAATGGTAGGTTGTTATTTATTCTTGAAAATTCAAAAACTTTTTAAGAAGCAAGAGTTACATCACACTTGCTGTGAAGAATAAGCAGAGCTATTATTATTTTTTAACATAAACAGTAGTTTAAAATAAAAATTGGAAGATCTTAGGATAACAACTTTATCTTGTTTCACTACTAAAGGAGCAACATTAAGTACAGAACTTTCTCCTCCTATTGCTCCGAAGCTTTCACACGGACAGCAAGATTCCTCTCAAATACAGATTATGCTTATTTCTCTTCACTTGCCACAGCCCTGTTCCTTTTTCTACCCATCTCACACCAGGGGCATAGAGAATAGCAGTAATATCTGCTGAATATCTTGATGTAACCACCATAAGTGAAATTTACACTGTATAAAAACTTAAAGATATGGATATATCCTTTGAGATGACTTTTCATCTAGCTATATATACATGGATCGAAATGGATATATAACACACACACATCTACAAATCTATGTATTAGTCATTACATTTATGTAATGTTACAAACAATCACTCCGCAGGACTGAAAAACCCATCAGATGTTTGCATAGCAAATTGCATTGCCAAAGTCAGTCAAGGTCATCAGTTTTCCTTTACTCTCCCTCTCTGTGGCCACAGCCATGCTGTACAGCGTTTACAGATGGAAGGTTTAAAAACAAGTCATACAATGGCTTGGATGAGCTGAAAAGCTGTCTCACCCCTCAAAACAAGCATTAATAATAATTTAATAATAATTAACACTGAAGAGAGCTTAAAAGGGCATTTTAGAAAAAAGTTCAAAGATGTAAGAAAGAGCGCACATCACATAAAAACCACCACAAAATCACCTTACCTTATAATAAATGGGACAAATGGTGCCATGCTGAGTGCTGAGTAAGTACCATCCATTGGAGATGGATAAAGCCTTCCGAGGATTAAAAGCAAAAGGAACAGGCTTGGATGGATTTTCAGCTCTTCAGCTTCACTAAATAAAAAAATGGTAAGAAGCATTTGGTGAAAAAAGCATCCTCCTCCATGCTAGTCTTGAGACCTTTCCACACACAATACCTTCTGTGTTTCTGGTTCAAGGAGGTACACTAGGCTGATCATTACAAGAATGTGCAAACCCTGCTGGGATCAAACATGGCATCCAGTTCTCCTACAGCACCACTGGGGACCCCTGTATGAAGGCACGTAAGGCTGTGCCGCCTTTGCTTTCCTACATTAACCCAGGCCTCCTTTATTCCTAATACAGTGACCTGTCTTCGCTTTTAAGTAATATTAAAAACCATCGTAGATAACGTCACTCTAGAAACTCAGAAACTGAGAAAGCTGAATTAGAAAAAGATGGTTTTAAAAAAGTGTCTCTTTTTTAGTCTGGAAGGGAATGCGTATTTATTAAATAGCAGGCTTTATTAAAGAATAGTTCTTGTCATTGACACCAAGTGGCTACTAGTCATACTGTAAAAACAATCAGAAATCCAAGTCAAAATCAACACTTCTTGATTTAGTTAATGATTAATGGTAACATACAAGCCTTAATATGCATGGAAAAAAGCATTCAAGGCCAGTATCTCAGGCAGCAGCTTTCCATCTTTTTCAGTTAAAAGAATTCCCAAAATTTTCCAGTGACGACACTGGCACCTTTCAAAATGTCAAGTAAAGCAGACTGCTGTGTGGAATATATACACCCTCTTTTCTCAGAGCAGCAACTGCAAAACATGCAACAACTGGTGAAACTTCTGCTCCCAAGTATCCACCTCAGGCCCGCTGCCCATAAATCAGCTGCTGAACTTCCGCTGTTTATACCACAGCATTTTAAGAAGAAACAAAGCCAGCACTGGTTTACTTTACAAGTTCATGAACCTGGGGGTAACAGCATCAGTGTCATCCCAAACGATATCATCTGCATTGATCAAATTGGAGTTCTAAGCCACCATTTGTGGAGTCCTTAAGAAGAGCTCAAGGACCTTCCTCAGAGTCAGTGTTCATTTAGGGTTATATTAGGCCTACGACCCCGTTATCACTTTAAAATGTTAGGAAGTCTCATTGTTAAACATGAGACAGTCAAACACCCGGTTTCTGTCTTTCCCTGAAAAAATACACATTCTTTAACATATGATCCTAGGAATGTGGCAACTACTAATTACTCAACAGTAGTTCATACTCCACAGACTTACTGTAATGTGCAAAAGTTATAGGAAAAATAACTCAGCAGCAGACACTAGTAGAACTGTATTGTTTCAAGAAGCACTGATGAAAAGAACAGCATTAGGGTGTATGTGACAAGTCAGTTTAACCTTTTCACTGCACTTTATATTTCTAAGCTTTCTCTTACCTGTTCAAAGTATTGGTTACAGCCTCCAACTGCTTGAGAAGGAAAGGATAAAGACTTGGAAACCAAGAGAAAAACTCCCTTCCTGTCATTCTGCAGAAGGGAACGAAGAAGAGTTACAATTCACATTCTACAGTAATTAGTTGCACTCAAATTACCAGTTTACTTGTTGGATATCTGATGCTACAGTGATGTCAGAGAGCTGGAAAAACCATCACACATGATGCATTCCTTTTAAAGAAGGCACAATGTTTTCATCAAAAAAGATGATACAGAGTCATTTACACAAGTAACTCTGTACGTGTGCATACTAACACTTTGTCAGCTAAACTGGTCAGGCCTTTTTGGGGAAAAAGGATTGTAGCCCTTTAATCACACACACAAAAGAGATACAGCAGCTTAAATTCTGGCACCATTTTAACAACATTCTGCTTTAACAAGGGAAGACTACACTTGCTTTAGTATGGCTTGTACTAAATAGCTAATAAAGTGTATTTAATAGGCATGTACTAACAGATGCTCATATTTTACTGACACTGCAAAGCATCTCAGAATAGTAATTCACAGACCTGTAAAACAGAGTGACGGAAGCATTTGACCTTCTGTTAGCCCTCTACACAGTGCTGCCTCCAGCACATGGCAGTGGTGGCACTTCCAGGCCATGTTTTCAATTGTGTAGATGGAGCAACCACATTCAAAACAGAGCAATCTACCAATACCTACTGAACTCATCCCTAGCCAGAGTTAATAATGCAGCATAGTTCAAACCACAAGAGAAAATCAATCCAAGCTAAAAAGAGGTAAGTAGAAATCTTCTGTATTTGTTTGTTTTATAATCTTCTGATCAGATAAAGGATGGCTTCCTGGTTTATAGGAAACCATTTAGCATTGTCTAATCAAGAACCACTTAAATGTTACAGTGGAGAGGTTCTAATTAGACATACGTGGTATGCAGAAAAAACAGACTTCCTTCAAAAAAAAAAAAAAAAAACACCAAACAAAAAACCAGGCTACCCATTTAGAAGAAGAAAGCCAACTGAACAATTTGCTTGCCACATGATCAACCAAGATAAATAAGTACATATTAGCACGACTCCAATGCAGAGCTTCCAACAAGCAGACAGATCCAGGTCTAGAAACATAACAATGAGACTGCAAGTTTGAAAGCATGTAAAAATAAGCATACAAAACCCCCAAATCATGCAAGAGTAAATCAGCACATGGGAAGCATCAGCAGAGCTTCTTCCAGCACTCAGCTAACATAACATGCTTTAGCCACAGGCCACAGAATAAACACAGCAAAACCAGATTGCTAGATGGAAACAAATGTTCCAAGAGGTAGGGCAAGCTTCCCTTAGGCACATAAGAACAGTACAGTGAACTGCTCTAACTAAGGGCATGACCAAGGACTTTGCAGTAGCTGTTCTATCCGCAAAAAAAATTTCAGTTAAAAAAAGCATTCAAACTGTGAGTGAATATAAATTGAAGCACAAACAAGGATGGTTTAAAAACATCAGTGCTGATAACCACTGGTTATTTAAGCAGAAAACACCCATGTAATTTCTTTTAACAGCTTCTTCAAAACAACTTCAATTTTTTTTCCACATACATTATACAGCAAACTGAAGATGCAAAGCCAGAGACAGCACAAAACGTAAGCTCTAAGTGTATCAAATGAAATAGCCTGTCTTGCTGTTGAGTTTTCATACATAAACATCAAGAACTCTATATTAAAAAAAAAAAAAATCAATGAAAAATGCTGTGACACCATCACCTCTCGTGCCACACTGTGCATCAAGCAAAAGCAGAATTGAGGTTAAGTATCCTATGGAATGGACGGCCATTGGTTAGAGGCTTGAGAGGACCATATGCAACTAGCGTTTCACACAAGTATTTTTAAGACGCCCATTTTTAATGTATTAAAAATTCAGTGGCCAAGTTTGAATCGGTATTAAATAATGGAAATTAACATCCTTACAATGCCTAGAAATTCTTTGAAATTAGTGTGGTTTTAGGAATCTTTTTGATAGGGAAACAAAATGCTAACTACCAAAGTGGGTAACTTACACAATCTCCCACTTGGTTTACTGCTCCATAAGCTACATGAGGTGAAAGAGCAGTCTAATCAAAACCATTAATCAGCAGTACCTGCAGAAAAGATGTCCAAAGGCACTTTCAGGGAAGAAAAAAGAAAGAAAAGAAAAAAAAAAAAAAGGTGACACAACGGTCTGAGCTGACTGGTTGTCAAGGGATGATTTTCTTCCAGCTCAGAGAGGAAACAAGAAACAGTACAAATTAGCACAAGTGCTGCAAAATGAAAAGGTGTTCTCAAAAACACAGAGCACAGACTTAACTGTGAATCCGCTACCTGGGGATGTCAAGGCAGGGAGATGTGCAACTGCAGAACGAGCAGAAAGCAAAACAGCCAGATTGAGTACAACAGAGGTATTTAGTTATTTTGTTTTTGATTACTGACCATGCTTGTTGCTCCTGGAAACATGTATGTACTATTAGGCACACACAAGTATTTGTGTACAGGAACTGTGACTGGAACACCAAAAAAATGCAATGGTTCTGCTTTTCAAAAATGTTCATGACACTAAGCCACATATTTTCTATGAATTTCATCAAAAACTACACTGCTTTGAAAAATAGATTTTAAGATTTGGCTAATGCATGTTAGTGATAGAAACACACTTACGCACGTGCACACACACACAAATGTGAGTTAGGCTTTGTAAGTAATAAACTATCCATATCTTTAAAAGAAGATAAGTCCTTAACATACCTATAAAGGAACAGATCAACTAAGTGTGAGCTAAAACAATCAAAAAAATACTGCTGACACTTTCGTGGAACAAACTTCTCCCTGCTTTTCTAAAACATCTGACATGGAATTATAGGTTTAAATTAAAAATATAAATAACTGTCTTCTCATTAGTCACTGACACATTCAAACAGAGGCTTTTCACTATGTAGCTACCATAATTAAATCCTTAAAACCAACATTTTTCAGATCACAGGATTTTACATCTACTCACCCTAAAACAAGTTTATAAGAGAAGTAACTGGGAAGAGCCTTAAGACACCAGTATTTTTCCCCACATCCTGCTGAAATTATTTTTATATTGTTTCAGAGCTCATCGTTGACAGTACATTCAAGCACAGGCTCTATAACAGTATTTTCTTTTTTCCTGTTAGTAACCCAAAGTAGGAGAATTTCACAATCCAGAATTTCAAATGGGATTACTGAGACCTAAACAATGGACTAGTGGAAGGTTATTTACTGAAATAGGGAGCATGGTAATGAAATACAAAAGTTATCAGTGGGCTTGTGATGCTTACAATAAAATCCCTCTCCCCAATGTAAAATGACATTTAAGTATATAATTTAAATGATGTTTGATATCAAAAAGTTGAGAGATAAACCAACAGAAGTACTTACATCCTCCTAAATTAACTTGTAAAAATAGTTTGCAAAACTGTATACACACAGAATGCTGTGGTACATAAAAAGGAAGACACAATATTTACAACTCACTCTACAGTTTAACAATGTTCATGCGTTGTCATAGGTAAGTAACTCTGCAGAAAAGCCAGACTAAATTTGAGTACAACCCATTCCCAAAAGGTTCCATTTTGATGGCTAGAGACTGCAGTCATGTTTAGCATTTTTCAGAAGACAGACTGACAAAGAGTGTTTACATAGAAGGGGAGACACACGTGAGTTTCTTTCCCATTTTAACTCAGGTTTCCTACCTGAAGAGATGTTCCATTAACAAAAAACAGACATACAGAGGTATGTATGTACCATGCTATACAGAATCAAGCTACACCCAGCACTCCTAACTATTCTCTGCATGACCTTGAATCAAACAAACTCTTTCCTATTTTTGTCTGCCCCAGACAGGGGGAAGAAGGTTGGGATGACAGCAAGAAAGATACTTCACAGAATAAAGAGTTCATATAAATAGACAAGAAGTTATTCTGAAGGCATGTGATGCTACAAAGGATAGAATTTAATTCTTAGCAGTAAGCATTTGGAAGACAACAGTGAATCACAGCTAAGTTACCAAAAAAAAAAAAAATCAGCAACTGTAGTAGTAAAACTTAATTTTTTAAAAAAAAGAGACATAACAAAAGAGGACTGTAAATCTATAAAACTAAGGGAAGCAAACTGCAAATCTCTATAAAATTTAAGGAAATGTCTAATTTAATTTATTTTAAGCATGAACAGCAATCTAGTTTGTAATGCTTCTTTCAGAAAAAAGCAAAAACCAGTTTTACTTTCCTCTGAAATTACCTAAATCTGCCTAAATAACCTAAATAACCGCCCTTATTATACTCTTGATTGTCAGTAGTTCTACCATTCATTTAGCACTGCTTTTTGGCTTTATCACTTTTCTGAGTAGAACTTGGGGTTGAAGACATTCAGTATCATCAAACTTCTAAAACCAAATTCATAAATGCCACTGAAATCTGTGACACCTCTGGTCACGATACATTATGTTTGTCTGAGTAGCAACTTGATGCTACATAATGCAAGGGTAAGTATCTATGTTTAAACAGCTAGCATCTTTATAAATAACTATTCCACCTTTATGCATAATGAGTGTGAATTATTCAACTTCATTTAAAGAAATACATTTAAGAATAAAACTATGGATGTTACAGTGTTCTTTTTTTAAGCTGTGTTGTGCACTTAAGAGAATATTGTAGATTAAAACCATGCTGTGACACTAGGGCGTATGTATCATTTTACTGCAACATGTGTCAAAGATTACCTGTTTCTGTTCTTTCATTTATTTTTCAGAACTGAAGGCTTTATAACCTTGTATGCTGCTTTTAGTAACTGACAAGTTAAAGAACATTTGCAGTAAACATGCTCATATTTGAGTATAGCATAGGTGGGATATAGAAACAATGAATCTGAGGGCACTAAGGGTATCTAGTGCTTTTTTTGAACATAAATACTGCTAACAGATCATCTGACAAATAAATGGTCAGACTGGTGACAGGAGAAATAAGAATACTATTTTAAAAATGGAAAAACAGATTTGGAATGTGAAAAAAAACCAATATAGACTGATGTATTTTGAAAGACCAAGACCAAGAATGTAGTTTTTCATGAAGCCCTCTTCATTTAAAACATTTAAAAACCAGGACTGAATTTGGCAAATCTGTCACTCAAAATGACAGACATATAAAGATAATCCACATTTTACATATTTGTTTCTTTTGCCTTCATTAAACTATGAAAAAACCCCACCGTGCAGCTCAACTAACCTAACTTGACTAGGTTTTAACTGCCCATTTTGACATTCATATTCTTTCCCCAGCCCTTATCACCTGTTAAGTGGTTAGATTCTGTCTCAAAACATATGAAATTTATTTCCCTATTAGCAAAGATAAACTTCAGAAGCATAAACTTAAAATAAGTAGAAAATATTTTTTTCAACTATACAAAAAAGACCAAGGAAAAAAAATGTATGACATGCTTTTATACTGAGGTTATGATAAAGACCAAAACTAATTCAGAAATGCTTTAAGAATTAAATGATTTCTTTTTTTCCCTTAAACAGCACTAAAGATTATGAGTCAACTGCATTTCATGCAGGACGGCTAACAACAATAAAGGTACAAAATCCAGAAATTTTACTAACTAAAGGGGAATCAAAACTCAAAAGAATTTAACACATTCAACTCAAAGGATAATTTCTTATCTTGGATTTTTGAACATAGCAAGACAGCATAATATACAACTAGGGAAACAAATATTTAACAATTTAAATTATACAAAAGTGCTGGTAGGGAGAACAATTCAGAAAACTACAGACCTTTATTCTGGCCTCAAGAATATATAGAAACTTAGGGAAAAAAAAAACTTGTAAAAGACAACAGTTACAGATAAAGGTGTAAGATAAAATGGAACGAAGTGCAATGTGCAAAACTATTAGAAACTACATCATGCCAACCTAACCCCTACCTCATCCAAGAATGGTAAAGGTATTTCTAGACAAAGGAAATAATCATTCAAGAGATCTGTTTGACTAGAACTTATCTCAACAAACAAAATGTTTGAAATCTACACTTTTTTTACTCAAAATTTACTTCAAAGTAAAAAGCAGGGCAGCGACTCTGAGGAAAAAGCCCAGAGCAGAGATAAACCCCATGGGCTTCCTGTGAGACACAGAAAACAGCAGGAAGCAGACAACATCCCGCATGGTAGTCTGAGGAAACACCTACACGAGGTCCACAGCGAAACTACAGTTTCAGTTAAACAGACGAAACCCTACTGTAATCTCTATGAGTGACAGTAAAATACTTGATACACTGCAACGAGGGTATGCTATTACATAAAATGGGTAAGCTAGAGAAGGAACAGGACTTCACAAAGACCCAGAAAGAACACGTCAAGTCAGTTATTGGTGGACCGAATCTATTGTTGGGACCAATATTATTATTAGTTTAATTGAAGACCACAGTAAAAGAAGTTATGAGTGTGACAATGAAAATCCATCTATGAAACAAAAGTTACAAGATGCTGTCTGTAGGGAGGGAAGATTCAAACACTATGGAACAAAACTGGGTATCTTGAAGACCCGAATACTAGAAGAAAATCAAATTAATAGCAGATAAAAAAACTGCATATATGAGGACTAATGAAAAAATGTGTTACAGCTTAGAAGGTCTCCAGCTGGAAACTGCAAAAGGATCCAAGCATATGAGTTGGTACTTTGGATCCCTCATCAAGAGGACAAAGTGCAGATGTGGTTCTGTCACACATCAGCCCTGATACAGTCAGTACGGACAAGGAAGTACTAAAGCCACCCTCCAACAATCAAGACAGACATAAACTGGAATAACTCACAGCTAGCTCCCAGTTAAAAGAGACACTTAAAAAAAGCTGCTCGTATGACTAAGGGAATAGAAAGCAAATTTGCTGAGAGGAGATTTAAAACCTCAACTTGTTTTGTCTGGCAAAATTAACACAGAGGGGACATATGACTGGCATCCACAACTACCTCAAGGGAAGAATCAGGAGGGAAAATAATTATTTAAAATAAAGGACAATGCTGGCATAAGAACAAATGAGCATTAAATGGCCATAAACAAATACACATTGCAAGTTCAGTTTCTAATGATCAAAGCAGCAAGATTCTTGAGAAGTTTTACTTGAGAAGGTGGCATTCAGGGAGTCTTCCTGCAGAAATAATGGGGAAAAGCAAACTTTTTAAGATGCAAAGTCGTCAGTTTATAACAGGAACAGAATAGCAAGCTTGTTTATGAAAAGAACTGAGTCAATGCACCAGCAGGACCACTACTACCATGTGCTCCCGTGATTCTGTGACAGGCTGATCTGCATGGAAAATCCAACCCTTTCTTCAACACATGCAGTTCAACTGGTGCTTAACTGTTGCTGATAAGAATTATATAAAGATTAGCGACCTGTAATTTTCAAATCTCACCCCTGACATCAACCAGACTAAGACTATGTGCTAGCAGATTCCAAAATGCATGCTAGATTAGTATGAAAAACTTTCTAGAACTTCCTTTCTGAAGTTCCAGGCACTCAGTGATCACCCTTAAGAACTTGCCTGTATTTTTAAACAAAACTGAAGTCTGCAGTGTGTTTCTGAAAGGGTGAACAGGTGGCTCACACCTTCTTAAAAAAAAAAAAAAAACCTCCAAAAAAATTGCAGTTTTCACTTGACTTGAAGTTAGAGGAGGAGAACCTTAAATTTATCCTAAAGTGACCCCATTATGGTCAGGTCAAGGAGGTAATCTGCAAATTCCAAGGCAAGCACCATAACCGGCATTTGGGAAGAGAGTGTACATGCTACTTGAAAGGCTCCAAACTTGCCAGGTTTCAGTTTCACATCCATAAAGAAGTAATTGACAGCAAAACCAACATAAAGGAACTTGTCCCTAAATGCACAAAGAATCCAAAAATGGCGAACATTCCAATAGACGAAACTCAAACAGATTTTTGACGATTGATAAAACAATTCTCACAGTTCTAAAACTATTCTTGGAATCTGCTCGTTCTTATTTTTTAGGGAAAGCAGTTAAGCTACATTTCTATTAAGGCAAACAACTTTAAAATGGACTAGAAAAATGCTGTACTCAAACAGGTTCAGCTTCACTCGGCTTTCAAAGCTGGGAAGCTGAGAGAGTACAACTTGGATAAAGGAAGCATTTGGGCTGGACCACCAGGCCCAAAGGGTATCAGTGGTGCCGCATTTGGTTGTTGGCTGGTAACCAGTGGAATCCTCCACATCCCCTGACATCCCTCAACATTTTTATCAACTTGGTTGACGAGATAGAAAGCAACCTCTGCAGATCTGCAGGCATCACTGAATTAGGGGGAGTAGCTGAAACACCAGACAGCAGAAGTTCAGTCCAGACAAACCTTGAGAAACTTGAGTCTTGGGCCAACAGAAACCTCATGCTGTTCAACAAAGAGAATGCAAAAGTTTGCACCTGGGCTGAATAACCCTGAGCATCAGTACAGGCTGAAAGCCATCTGGCTCAGTCACAGCCCCATGGGATAGGACCTGGGGGTTGCAGTGGATGCCAAGCTCTGTTTGGGCCAACGGCACATCCTCACTGTAAACCAGGCAAACGACATACAGGACTATGTCCATTAGGATAAATGCGGCAGCAGATCAAGGGAAGTTCCTAGCCTCCTCTACCTCGCACAGTGAATCCTCAATCCAGTTTTGGGTTACCAGGTTCAGAAGAGGTTAGAAGAACCAGGAGAGGGTCCAGCAAACCGCTGCTCAGATGGACATGGCCTAGAGTACATGCACTGCGAGAACAAACTGAAGGAGCCAGGTTTGTTGTGTTTGACAAAGAGGAGGTCCAGGGAAGATCCAACTGCAGCCTACAACGACTTGAAGGAATCAAAGATTAGAGAGCTAAACTTCTTGTAGTAGTTGCAGATGGTACAAATCATAGCTTGGGAGTTTTAAATTGGCCAATAGGAAAAAAGGGAATGAAGCACTGAAACATGTTACTCAGAGGCTCCATCTTTGGAGGATTTTAACTCATCCAAAGTCACTGCTGACCTGATCGAGTGTTGCTAACGATCATGCTTTGAAAAAGAATCAAGGAAACAGGATCAAGAAATCCTTTTACAGTTTCTATGATTCCATTTAGCTACCTCCCACTCCATCACCATGGTTCTAACCTTGTCTTCTTAACAGATCAGTGGTTTTCTGGTCTTCCTGTATTTGTTTGCCATTACTACCTACTGCAATTACACTAAGCAATAGCTGCTACTAAGAACAACAAAATTCTTGAGATTTACCTGGTTTTTGATCATGAAATAAAAATAACTGCTTACATATATTTTTTAAAAATTCAGAAATAGTATATATTTATAAAAGCTCTTGATTAGCAGTCCCTCTGGACGTCAACCAGAGAATCATCTCCATTCTGACTAAGAGATAGAGACAACAGCAACAGAAAAGGTTTTTTAGAAATGTAAATATATATAAATTTTAAGAGTTTGCTTCAGATAATTTTGTTTTAAAGAACATACCTAAAAAATTCCTGAATCCTGTCCCAGCACTCACGATAAGCTCCTTTCAAACATTTCACATGCAGAAGAGAATTTTGGTGCTCCCACAAAAGAAAAAGAAATGGCCATGTAATTTTGGGGCGAGGCTTGAAAAACCACAATGAAACCTGGAAAAAACAATTAGAAAACAACTGGTGCAATACATCAGCTAATGAGCCCAAGAGCAAGGGTATAAAAGATGATTGCATACTTGTTTTTCTAACATGATACAGGACACCTCTTCAGTGACAAGGGACAACTTTTCTATAACCACATCAAGTTAGTTACAAAAAACAATTCAGATTTCTTTTTTACCCCAAATGAAATGCAAAGCACTATGAAGGGGAAAGAAGAATCATTATAAAGTGGTGGGATCTGCACCTTCAATAAAGAGGTGGTGACTCTGCATCTTCAATAAATCTAACATTTGTTTTGTTAAGAATTAGAAAATACTTAAATCCTAGAACAGTAAGCAAAATAGTTTAAGTTCACTGACTTGAAAAAACATTCTTTTATGCTACACAGCCCTAAAACAAATACTTAAAAGGAACTAAGAATATGCCACTCTATCTTGGTTATCATTTTCTTTCGGATAGAAGTGCTAGAATAAACATTCTTACTAGTTTACATTGCTGTGTTTTTATGAGGTTAATAACTGAACTGTCAATCAAGGCCTGTATAAATACAGTAGTTAAATACCTTCTGCTTTAGAAGCACTTTTATTTACAAGAAAGCTAGCCAAGATTTCCAAAGGACTGCATGGTCTGGTTTGCTTTGATCTCTTTTAAGTACAAGTCTCTTTATACCTCTTGTTTTGCTATTTATTATACCCTTTGTATAATCAGGTACGGAAAGAGCACCTGTGTAGAACAAATACTTCAGGAAAAGTGTGACTTAGAGGAAAAATTATGCAACACACAGTTCACTAAAATAACTTGTGAAGTCCTCTTCCAAGAGTACTTTTGTTGCTATACTAGCAAGAAAAGTAAGTGTACAAGGGGCTCAGAATAAAAACAGGGGAATATCACTTAAACCCAACATCACAGATACAACCTGATAGCTGTATCAACACATTAATCAACACTCAACTTCCATATACATGCACAAACATGTTAGTATATATGCATGTATATAAAAGTATATATAAAACAAGTATTTTTAACTTTTTTAGAAAGTTAACTGTGTATATGCATGAGTGTGCATATGCGCATACACATGCATGTATACACACACATATAAAGAGATATGTATGTATCTCTAGAGAGCCACCAAGAACTCTGTTTAACCACTACCTATATAACTAGTATCTGTAATCTCTTGCCACAAAAAAAAAAAAAAAAAAAAAAAAATCTTGCCCCAAACAACCCACATACTTTCTGTCTGGAATCACTCTGTGAAAAGTAACTGCTTTTTTACTTAGTATGGTGAAGCTAATGAATAAGGGATGTGTACATTATGCATGGAATTGCATGCCAGAAAAAAATTACATCAAAAAAACCCCAGAAAAATTACATCAATTCATTTTAATGAAAACTTTTATAACTACAACAGCAACTAAATTATCTGCTCATATGGTTAGGTTTACAGTAATTTTTGTTTTATTGAACGTATTTCACTCACTCAATAGAAACAAACATTAACATTATGCCCCTAATTTATTTAAAACAAAGGAATGGACTGAAGTCACCTCAGGCCAGCACATACAATGTTAGGATGTTTCACTTTGGGTCAACTTTCATTCAGGTCAGTTTACCACGTTCATCTTCCTATTTTCTAGCTTTGACTTAAGACAGCAGGTTATGAAGATCCTCCCTGTCCAGGAGAGCACAGATACACATTTGCACACAAGGGCTTCAAATATGTGTTTAGGCCCCAGAGATTTAACTGGGATTTCTGTGAGTTAATATTTTTCTGACTCTGTACATACAAGATAGAATCTTGAAGTAAAAATGGTGCTGTAGATTTTTTAGCAGAAATCATATAGACATAAAGCATCCTCAACCTCAAGAACAGTCCACATTTTCTGCTACAGAGGATTTTAGATAGTTTTACATTACACATGTAAAACAAACAGAATAACTAAAGTAGTTAACACAGAGGGAAACTTGTTTTCAATTTGTCTGTTTGTCAAGGAGCTTGTTTTCAATTTGTCTGTTTCTGCACAAAGCTTTCATAAATTTTACCTTCAATTTACAAGTTAATAGAACCTTATCATCATTATTCCTATTATAAAGGCACTTAGAAGCAGGAAGCCTGTTCAAAATTATGTTTAAACAAGCATACTGTTATTGAACTATTAATCAGTAAAAGCCGTAACAGTTATCTGAGTCAGCCTGAACTTTTGCATGTTTTCTTGAGACAGTTCTGAGATTAAGTCTTCTAAATCTGTCAAAGTTAAAAAAAAAAAAAAAAAAAAAAGAGCCAGAGCACTAAAAACAAGAAGTTGAGCAAAATACATGTGGCCCATTTTTGGCAGATAGAACGAGGAGGAATTTCTTTTTAACAAAAACAACCCCCTCACAAGACAATGCACTGCACTAAAAGCTTAATAACTACTTTGCAAGCATTCACTGGAACTAAGGTGGCACAGACGGAACAGCTTGCAAAACGTGGCACAGAAGAAGCTGGAGAAAAAGGACCAGAGGCATTCAAACGGCTCAGTCACCGCGTGAAACCTCACTGTCACTGACCCAGTATTTCAGCTGAAAAGCTGTAACATACCAAGGTTGCCAGAGAAAATCCACTAGGGAATCACCAATAAGAACCAGAATAAAGCGATCCCAATCTTTCCCTCCACAGCATGCGGTCCAAGAGGTACAAAGCTCAGAGGACAGTTTTGTGAATCAAGCCATACTTGCATTTCCCTGCTGGAGCAACACATGAGGCTCAGCACTCTGCTGCCTCACCATGCCCTTCTTGAGGACCCATTGCTGCAGTCAGCATCCTCTCACGTGCAGCTATACCTCAGGTGGCACACAGGACTTCTGCCAGCGGTGTGCCTCCAAATCAGCACGGAGTGTTCATAGGCTACAGTCAATCCGAGTATCACCTCTAGTGAAACCCTCCTAAGGGCTATCCAATTTTATGACACTGATGTGCCATTACAGCTTGACCATATTAGTGCCACCAAAGTTTCTTTCAGCTTATCCCAAAACAGTACTGGCCACTCCTCTGCAGGCAATGCAGACCCATCTCATAAGTCCTACCAGAGTCCAATATGATGCACTGCAAATGTCTAAAACAGTTGCTGTTAAGACTGACAAAAACATCATTGATGTAAGACAGATTTTTCAGCTGTTAAGAAATATCGGAAGTGTGAACCTGCCAGATGTGGAACATTCAACAGGAATTGTGTGCTTACAAAGTATTTTATGTACTTAAACCTACACCTCTAGAGTGGCTTAGTGAAAAGGAAGATATTTCAGATTCATTTAATTTAAGGTTAATATTATGAGAAGAGAGGTTTGCATTAGAACATTCAATTTGTTTTCCTCTAACCCATTGTAGTGTAAAACACAATTTTTTACCAAAAAACTTAGTATTTATACAAAACCTTAATGTTAAGAAAAACTACATACCAATTTAGGAGAAACAAAATCCAACTTAGTGTTACTGAAAGTTGAATATGAACTTTTTCATTTGGTTTTACTCAGTGACTTTGAAGTGTGCAAGCGACCACTTACTGAGAAGTGCTGAACAATCAACCTGCAATAGAACAAAGCAAGCAAAGGGTCGCTTGCAAGTTGACTGTCTCACAGCCACTAGTGCACCATCAAAACCTGTTCATATCTACATAGTTTTCATCTTAATATAAGTTTCTCCTTTTCAAGTGCTTGACATTGTTGATAGTCATCAACATTTACTGACAGCTACCAATGAAAATAAAAACTTCAAGTAGTACCATCTAGCTCACAATTAAAGTTTCTTTCTTTCCAAATATGTTTAACCAACACTAAGAACATGGCAGCGTTCATATTCAATTTTCTAGCAGCATGAATATTTACTCCACAGAAAATGTGTGTTAAGTTGACAGCTAAGTATTTTCTGCATATGCATTTTCCCTTCACTAGTGTAAATAGGAGCTTCCACCCTCCCTAAATGCAAATATACATACACACCAGTTACTTCATGTAAAAATCACCAGGTTACACTGTACCATTTCAGTCTTGCTTAAGAAACTGCTTGTTAATAACGAGTTGAAGCTTTTCCTTCCTGGAACCTCCTCCACCAAGTGAGAAGCCAAGGGAATTCTCCCCACTCTCTATTCTTTCATTTAACCCCAGCCTGTACCTGAGGCCAATGGTTGTTCTTTCTGAGGACTTTGCAACATTTATATTCCAACTAAAAAAACCTCCATTTTCAGAGAAGTCAGGGCAATCCTTTTTTATTATTCTAAAGACTAAAGCCTGTTCCAAGTCAAATGGCAAACTGCCTCAAAGGCAATTTCTGATCATGCTCATCCTTTAAAAAAAAAAAAAAAAAAAAAAAAAAAAAAAGATAAAAGCCAGAAATGCCAGGTATTTGATGAGAAGAGTCTTGCCCAGTAACAAGCAATAGCAGCTTTAATTAGCATTGGACTACAGACCAGAAAGGTCTCTGATATATATGCACATGTGTGTGTACAGCACTGGACTAGACCACTGGTCCAGCCTCCAGTATTATATATACACATATACATAGCCCATATATAGACAAGATATATATATAGATATTTGTGTGTGTGTGTAAGAATGTAGGTGAAAGTGTCACTATTGCCACTGTAACTCATTTGGGCAGAAGAGAATTTCTCTATGATGAGAAATGTAATTACATTTCAAAATTAATTTCAGTTAACTTTATATGTAAGTTATTTTGACTTTCATATACAGATCTGCATTAACTATCACAATATATATTCCATTTTATTTTTAGAATCTCTTTACCTCAAGACATCCTAATTTTTTCACGTGATGAATACTGGAGCCTACAATCAACTAGAGCAAACATTTACTTTAGATGATTTGCAATCTGTAGCAACACTAACAGGAAAAAAATATCCATGAAAAAACCAGAATTATTAAGCATACGCCAGACCCCAGCTTCTTCAAAAGTGCATGGAATCAGCAAATCTACATTGTAAACGGACTGCACAAGAGGATGGGAAACGGCTATGTAATGAAAACATGAGAGACCATTTAATCAAAACACAAGAGACTAAACTCGTTGCCCTACAGAACTCACTGCATTCAAAGCCCTGCTTCGATTAATTTACTTTAAACCAAGCGTAGTACTCGGGTCTGCAGCATGCCCCTGAGTGGTGCTCCCAGAGCAGCCCGAGGGAGGCTGTGCCTGGTGGCCAGGGCCATGGCAGCCCCCTCCAGAGCCACTGCTCGGGCTGAGGGCAGCCCCCAGCGCAGCCCCACACCCACAGCACAGGAGTGGGCACGGAACGGCAGCGGGACTGGGGCACAGGCCGCAGCCGCCAGCACGGTAGCTAGGCAAACTGGGATACAGACCCCGCATCCACCCAGTGTGAAGTGACTGGCTAAACTAACGTAAATACCACCTGTGCTGTGAAGGGCTTGCAGAAGGGGCAATTATTTGCTCTAAAACACGTGGTGATGTATCTTTGCAGAGCACGCTTTCTGTCACCAGATTTAAATGGAGTAACTGCAAAGACTCTTTTCCAACCCTTCCTCATTACTTTGTATTTATGCGGCTAGAATTTCATTACAAGTCTTTTAGATCTGAAATCATCGTAACATTTAAGATTATAGTCCCAAATCAAGTATATAAAAACTAAACTAACCCTCCCCTACAGGTAAGAGTTAACAGGACCATTTTAAAAACCCGTTATCTGGATTTCAAAGTATCATTTAGCCAAACACACCCACACATATATATACAAAAGCACACACAGCAGCATTGGAAGTTTTGATACAGAAAGAGAGAACCCAGAGAAAATGTTTTTGTTTCTAGCTTTCTTTTCACTAGAAAGAGAAAGCTCAACCTGTATAGTTGCATGGACCACTGTAAACAATCTGCACACAACTTCTATCTATTCTACTTGCAAGAGCTGCACAGAGTTGTTATTCTTCAAGTATTAATTTTCCAATTCATTATTTCCTTGTCCATGCTATAAATTAAAGACACATCCATATTTAACGAAAACAGAACATGACTGCATCTTCTGAAAAGCATGATGTACAAGTAGTCCCTTCAAGTTTCCAGTGAACCCTTAAGAGCAAAGTTTGGCATGAGCCCAGAGTTCTGCTCAAGAAATCCTCCTCCTTCACAGCCCCAGTTCCCCACTCCCCAGTTGTACCAATCCGGCTTTGACGTAAACACTCTGCAGATGACCCACTGCAGAGCCCCAATGACAACTGAACCAACACAACTGAGCAGCGGGAACCATGGTACATAGCTGGTAGTTTCTTCAACCCTCAAACTGCAGACCAAGTTTTCAGAGAATGGACCTTCTCTAGCATAATATAGTATTGCCTCAGACAGAGTTTTGGCTGACCTTTCAAATGCCCTTTCAATGATCACAAAGCCCAGTTCAACATGCCTTCTTGCCTCTGCTCTCCAGCAGGGATGCCCACTGCAGATGTAATTTAAAATGTCTGTCAGCAGAGTTAGGCATCCCCCCACTGTCTTTGTCACTGAGGAGGCCCTTTCACACAGTTGTTCTACTGGAAACACCCAAAATGACACAGGAATGTTTGGAGGTAAAAAAATAACAAACAAAAAAAAGAACCTAAGAACCACAGAAATCAAAACAAAACCCAAACCCATCATTCTTTTACATATGCCTGGGGAAAAAAAAAAACAAAAACAAAACAAAAAAACCAAACAAATTAAATGCAGTTACTGATCAGACATAGGTTATAGTTCATTCAGTCGTTCAGTCCAATGCTTCACAACTGATCCAAGACCATCAAATAATAGACCCCTGCTGTGTTGTCACTATGCAAACATCCTAGCTGCATAGAAATTATAATGTACAAAATTAACATAAATAGGGAATGTAACATAACATCAGCAGATTAAAAGCAGTAAGAGGCACGATAGACCTATAACTTTTGTATAAAAGATGATATATGTGATTTTTTAGTGCCAATAGGAGAAAAAAAAAAGGGAAAAGTTACACTAAGTAAGTTAAAGAAACATGGCAGTGGAGTTAAGTTGCCAGTACTGTTTCAACAAAGCTTTCTTCTGGAAGTCTACACAAACTCTCCACCACCCCAATTGTACCAATTTCACAGGAGCTCTTCTTGAGAAAACAACCAGAAAATCCATCGTTTTTTAGACAGATGCTGAGAACATCTGATGTTTTAGACAGATGCTGAGATCTGAGAACAACAAAGTAATGCTCCCTGGCACAGAAAAGAGATTTAAACCCCTAATCTAAAATCAGGCAAACTGGAAACCTATGCAAGGTCCTAACGGTGGCATCAGAAAGCTGGTGTCTTTCTCTGCCCACAAATAGACTGCCCCTTAATGCAAACAGGCCATCCTGCAGGCAACAGAACAAGCAGCTCAAAAAGAGATGACTTTCACACAAGTTCATATAGACGCAAGTTGCTAGAATGCTAGTGCTTTTGCAGTAAACCGACAGATTTAAAATCGGTGGGGGAGGAGAACAAATTATTCTTAATATACGAATTCTGTTCTGGCAAAACACTACACAAAACAAGTTTAGCGCTCCCAAAGAGAAGTGCCCAAGCACAGCTGCTCTCCACCGGTGTGGCTGCAGGGAGCTGTGCAGCAACGGTGACACCTCGTGGTGCCAAACCACTGCAACACAGCCCTCTTCCCAAACACAACCTACCTTAAACTCACCGGCTGGGTTCGGAAGAAGAAGCTTTACAAAAAAACAGCCAACAACCTCTGCATCATTCTTCTAAACCTGCATCTTCTGTAGAGACACTTTCAAGTCACAAACCTGAAAAATCTCTGCTTCTGTTTTCATATCTCCTGTCCCTCCTTGACCAGTCTTTAGTAGTTTTTCCCATTCCCCATTTCATGGTATTGACTACTACATGGGGGCAACAATAAGACTGATGTATACATACAATGTTTAACACAAAACTGTTAAATAAATAAAGGAAGAAAAAGAAGCCAGCCCTGCCTTAACCTCTTTTAGTCAAAATGACTACAAAGAAAAAAAGTCAACGGTGCCAGTTACATAAAAATTAACATAGTTTTTAATGAATTCAATTTAACCATATAAAAGTTTACTTTCCTTCATTCTGGTATCTCCCATCCCCAACAGACGCTCAGATGCACTACTTTCTATACCTTCACAAACAGAAATCTCAGATTACACATATCTCATCACACTGTACGTATTTGAGAAGTCAGTTTGCCTTCCCACTGTAGAAGTTCATGTCAAAGTTTTTCCCTAGGATGGATACAAGCTTAAAAAAAGCTGAGGTATATCTCTCTTCCAGTAAGCAAACAATATCAACATTTAAAAACCCAACTATAAATGCTGCTACAAAACCGAAGTAAGAAGTCAAGAAATAAGAAACCTTTTTATTGCCCTGCTTGGCTGAAACCCAGTGGTATGGGAATGAAATCCATGTTTGGGTGAGAAGTGATTTGGGTTTATGACAAAGCAGGGATAATTTCATGCAGTAGGGGAAATGACATTTCAAATCTGTTTTGGGGGAAGAGTAATGTTCTAAAGGTAATTTCTCTCCAATTTCCCACCTGTATTTCTTCCTCACATTCATACATGCATAATAACTAATTTTTTCAAGTGACACCTGAAATTAATTGTTTCTAACAGCTAAAATGGCACCTACTGTCTATAAGATGAAAGACTAGTATCATCCAAGGACATTTAGCTTCTCGCAACGTGCATGAAAGTTTTATTAGCTACATAGATCAACAGTAAGGAACCACTGTATAATGAGTAAAAGAGAGTGGAATTTTTGAAGGTAAATTGTAACAATTGCCTCCTTTCAGAAACTGCATACCTTGTCCATGATCTGAAAATCCATTAGGAATTTCTGAAATGGTTACCATAATATCCATAGTGTGACCACTCTACGGCCCTGCAGGCTCACCCAGGAGTATTTTTTAATGAGTTTATTCTGTGTTCAAGATTATTTCCACATCCCTACTAGAGCAGCAACCTCAGCTACAGAGCACAGGGCATAGACATCCTTCATTCGCTGCAGAAGGAAGGGGCTGAAGGCCAACAAAAACATTGGGGTGCTTATGTGCTAACTGGAGGGCCTAGAGAAACAGGAATGCTCAGGACTGGAGAGTTTTAAGAGTCCGAGAATAGGTTTTAGATTAATAAGGCCAAACAGTAGAAGATTTGGAGCAGGACTAGAGTTCAAAGGCAGAACCCCTTGGAAGAGAAGCAGCTTCACAAGCTGCAATTTTTGGACCTTGGAGGAAAGAGACACATAAGAAGAAGAGGGTGTTCTAGAGTAGGAAGGCTAGAGGGAAAAATCTCCAATTAGTAGGGGTGAGTTTACCTCCAGGCATGCTCTAGAGGTAAGGGAACACACGTGACCATTGCTCCTCTTCTCCTTCACTGCCTGCTCTCTGCTGTCAAGAGCAACAGGGCTAGTTTGTGACCACGAGAGAGACTGGGCATTTGGAAGAGCCACTGGTACCAAAACCTCTCAGCAACACTCCCCTTCTGTGAAATCGCACATGAGTAAAATTTACTCTCAGTGCTTAACAGCAGATATTTTTGGCCACTTATTTCTTGGCAGCACAATTTAAGCAAGGCTACGTGTTTTTGTAACATTATGATTCAATATATCCATAAAAAAAGCAACATTTTCAAATTGTTGTTGGCTAAGGTCATGTTTTGCAAACTTACAGTTGATACCAAGTGATGCTTACCTATTTTTTTTTGAATTTTCATCTTTCCCTCTTTTAACCCCAAAAATTCTTGTAATCAGAGCACTAAAAAGAAGTGTAGATGAATTTCTTACCTAAAGGAAAAAGAAAAGAACATGAACTATGTTTTAAAAACTCCTTTAAATGTACTAATGTTTCTTTAAATACAGCCACTAATGTACAGTCAAAAAGAAAAACAGCTGAGTGAAGGACAGAGCATGCCTACTGTTCAGAGGTCAGCACGTGGAAGCAATTAATTCAGAGCATTTTTCCTCTTAAAATGGTACTAATAGAAAGCTCAGAGGTTTTGGAGATGTCCATCTTTAATATAAGGGGATACATCCAGATTTCTAGTAGTTCAAAGCATTCACCCTTATGCATGGCAGATGATGAAATGTTCTACCTTAATGTACCATATGGAATGTCATTTTTTACTGAAAAGCAAAGTAACAGTGAGAATGACTGTAAATGCACTCCTTACTAGCTAGCTGCACTGACTCAAAATTTAACAGCTAGATATATTGTTATCATGAGGTAAGCTTTGCCCTACTTTTTGTCAGCACTTCACATTACAGAAAAAAACCAAAAAATGTGACCAAAACTATGACTTTTTTGCAAGTCTACATTATTCTTTGCTGTACACTGAAATACTGCACTACATAACATTCCAGAAACCGCACTGTCATTTATAAACATGACCAAAGCTTCACTGAACAGCACTACTCTATATCCTGTTAAATTAGAGAAGCAAAATTAAGAATTAACTTACTGCCCAGACAGGTGACATAAAACCTAGAACTGCTGCTTGTATTCCATCAGCAACATAAGGCATGATGTTTTCACCTAAACGTGTATCCCTAAACAGTGCCCGAAGGATATTTAAAGCATGAACCTATGGGGGTAGAAGAAAAATAGATATTCATTGGAAAATATCTTGAATTTAAAGTATGTTAATTACGGCAGTGAACATGCAAAACAAAAACAATCCATACGCACATTTATAGGACTTCATTTCCATAATAAATACAAGAAGACTGCTATTAAAAAATACATTAAAACGGTGCTGCAGTGAACATTGTTAAAAATAATTAGTTTCAAAATATATTCTTCCAACAACTACAGTCCAAGCATTGCAAGTAAAGGCCAACATTCTTTCTTCCTTAGCTTATCATGGCTGTAAAAATAACTTTCGAAGTTTAGAATCATCTTTTCCAACATTCTTGACGTGCTGTAGATACTGTGAGAAAAAATAAACTACAACTCACAGGAGGACAATATTAAGCTAAAACTGACAGCCAGGCTTGCTTCACCATATGGAACATTTTCTGATATTTCTCTACCCTCTGTAAAGGAAGGTGGTAATCTATGTAGCTTCATAGACTTTGACAAAGCTACATAAATTCATATCGACAGAAGATCTGGCAGATCCATTAGAACATCATTCTATGTATTGTCAACAAATTACGGCTTGCACTTAAAACCAGAAATACTAAGTATTTGATAACATTTTGAAGATAAAGATCTAAATGATAATATGATCTTTAAAATAAACATTAAAAAAAGAAAAAACATAATAAAATTAAGATAAATATTTTAAATATTTTTTATGCATTCTGAATGTATATATTTACATTTTAGAAGTTACTAAGGTTGCATAAAATCACTTTTCATCTAATATTTTACTGCATACAGTATGATTTATGAAACTCATTTATTTACTCTAAATGTAAACAAATGCTTGCTTGTTAATTTCCTTGTAAAAAGGAAATTACTCATCTATGTTTAGAAATGTACCAATCAGTAAACCGATCACATAAATTCAAAATGAATGTGACTGCATTCGATGTACTAGAAAAAAAAACATGAAATTATGTCCAATCCATTTTCCACTATTTTATGCACTTGCAAATTCCAGTGAACTTCGTAACCTCTGCACCCCTAGCTATAGATAATAAACCCAAAATATCTTTATTAAAAACACACACAAATTTCCTTAACTGTCTGAAGTAACACAAACATTTTTTTGACATTTGCCTTCTGATGAGAAGCTGTATTTTACCTGTGGAATTACACTTGATTCATTCAAAGGTGCAGCCAAAGGTATCAGCTCTTTCATTGTCATTTTCAGCAAATCTGTTTTGCTCTTCTTGGGTTCTGAAGCTAACAAAGCCTACAGACAGTCAAAAAAAAAATATCAGCTGTTCTTAGCCATTTTTCTTTACTACCAGTTCTGCTCCACATTCCTGTATTTATCATATTATAGCCTAGCTTCTGATCATATACAAGGACTAAAGAAAGATTTGCAAAAAGTAAGTTTCAGTTCTAATTCTTAGTTTTGTTCAAAGCCTCTTAGCATGCCATGTTTCAGTATGAAAACTTTACTAATGCACTACCCATCTGCCTAAGAAAAATCTGCTTGCATGTAACCGCTAGTAATTTATCACACCCAAAAAAATCATAGTATTTATTACAGTGAAAGTATCTGCCATGTAATAGATACTTACATTTTCTAGTATGGATTTTTTTTTTAGTTTAATAACATACATATTAGATTACACAGGCTGACCAAAGAATGAATCCTGGTTTGCGAAACAGGATAAAAAAGGCAGCACATTTTTAAAAGGAGGGAAGAGAGACATCCATCTCCAAATAGTAGTTCAATGCGTAGGACATCCAGCTGAGATGAAAACACTCCTTTAAAATTCAGGACTGGAGTTAAAACAGTCTTTCTCCATCTAGTAGCTCTTGTTGAATTTGTCCAACTTAGTACAAATGGACAATCATAAATCACTTATTTCTAATAAAAAATTATTATGCATTTGTGTTTTGGGTCCCAGAGTCTGTTCAGCATCAGTTCAAATGATATTTAATAGTACTTTACATCATACAAGAACAATCAAATGGATCAACTGCAAGCCAAATGAAGTATAGATATTAGGCAGAAACCCAGAAGTAGTCATCGTCAGTTTATCATTATCTCCAACAATGGGAGAAACAGAAGGATGGGGAAAAAAGTATTAGTGAAGTATGAAATAAAAGAGAATGAACTGGAGACTAAAATTTCATACCCTAAAAATGTTAAAGCCGTAATATTTTCCCACCATTTCCTCATCCACTAATAGGAGCTGCACCTTTGTACTATTAGATAATATTTTTTTTAAATAGGTCATATAAAATGTTCGTAACCTAAAAAGTACACATTATCATTAAAACAGATGTGTTTTACTAAAACAAGAATAAATGTCACAGGAAGTAGATAGCAAAGAGACCACACTGAGCCTCAATTTCATGCATTAATAAAATAACCTTGTTACAGTACTGTTAGGCTATGCATTACAACTTGTATATTTATTATTTAAATGCAACATGCTATTTAAGGCTTAATCCATTTTATTGAGGGCTACGGGCACATTCAGTAGTTGAACCCTATCACCTCTTTTTACAATAAAGTTACAATTTGAAAATAGATTCTTTCAGGATAAGCCAAATGTTCATTTCAAACCTTCTCATTGATGTACTAGAGTAACTTCGTACTCTTCCAGAGCTGTCAAAATAGAAGCATCTGACTTTTTTATCCAAACAGCTATGGCACAGCACAAGCTTTGCCATGTGGACTCAGTAATGTAGGCCAACTGCAGACTACGCACGTTTTCTGCAAAGGGGTACCCTTGGGTCCACGTAGTCCTTACATTAGACAGTGTAAATTTTACGTGAACAATTGATTCAAACATGTTTGTTTTTTCACATTCTCAGGATTAATGCTAGCTAATGCCCAGGGGATTCAAACTCTGTGGTGTGAATGGGGAAACCAGAAGACATGAAATCACCAAATTCATTTTGCAGACAACTTACAGACATAAAATGGAAAGATCTTTTAACTGCTGAAATTGAAAAAGAAAAATGTCTTTAAAACCAATGCCCTACTTCTGATCTCTGCTGCCTAGCACACACATACCTAGCAAAGCCAGGAGCAGGCTGTGACTGACATAAGAGAGGTCAGACAGAAGCAGGCTGCCTCAACCTTCTCAGGGCAAACTCGGAGTGAAAAACAAGCAAGATGAATTATTCTGGCAGGAGGAACTTGCTCCCAGCAGTCCCTCAGATTCTTGGAATGTGCTTGAAACTAACTTCAGCAAGCGGAGAAAGTTACAAATCATGTAGTTAATCTTGGACTCCTATCTTAGAAAACTGGTTGAAAATTAAAACAATGCAGATTAACTTAGGAGAAAGCAATCACGGCCACTTTAAGGAGGAAAGGAACGGAAACAGGTGAAGTGTAATCTGCAGGACCAACTCTGCAATGACTGAACCCACAAGAATCAGATGAGCTGCATACTACTGCAAGGCACTCAGCAGGAGGTGGTGCTTTGAGCAGAGACAAAACACTGCCCACAAGCTGATCAGCCATCAGTTCTGAACTTGGCAGAAGCTAGAGGGTGGAATGTGTGGAGCTGATGATAACATGGGGAGCGGGAAGACTGCAGGAGCATGGCCCCACACTCACGGATATGTCTTCAGTAACCTACTCATTCATCACACTCAAGACTGTCAGTCCACGCCAGTCAGCGTGACCGTTACTTGATTCCGCCTTATTACTGTTGAGTGGACTACGCAAATTCTTTGTGGTATTTTCTGGGCCACCATTTTACAATTCTACGATGGTCTGTTCAGATTTTACCACCCTCCCACTTCACATGGAAGCAGCACAGTTATACAGTTAACAGAGTCTCACTTAATCTGTGAATTAAATTATGGATTTGCTAGGATTATGACAGTGGTCACACAGAGCCTAAGATCAGTCTTTTTAAGCACTATTTAAATCTACCTCAAGCATCAACAGAACTGCAGTGCTAAACAGCATCAAACACGGTTTAATTACATGCGGCTTCTTGGCTGCACAAAGGCAATCAAGGCCTGTATAAAAAAAAGTAACACTTTCACTAAAAGGGGTTGACATAAGAAAAACAAATATGTAAGTGTATTCACCAGAAAGGACATGAAAAAAATAAAATTAAAGCGATTGTAATTACATTAGTTGGTACCTGTATGTAGAATGGAATTCCTGCACTACGTCTGGTTGCACATAGCGTAGATGAAGGATCACAAGATTTGATTTCTTCTAACACATAGCTTAGCCACTGCTCCGGCATCTTGCGCAGACTCTCGCTGTCACATCTACATGAAACAAATACATAAAAAACTAGGACAGTCTCAAAGAAGGTCATTTAGTGACCCTGCAGAAATACTTCTTATTATATGTGAACATCTCCAAGCATATAAAGATTTTGCTAAGAAACAGGACAGAAATTAGAAAAGGAATTGTATGTTTTTCCAATATTGGCACAAATTGTATTAACCCTAATTATTAAATGCCACTAGGAAAAGATATCTCACTGAACAGAAACCAGGATTCTGTGCTTCAGCACTGCAACTGTTCCGTTTCTGCCAGGAACTTTGTTCTGGAGAAGAAAACAAAGACATACACACATCAGTTACTGTGTAGGAAGTGACAGTCACAAATTTACATCTTTGTTGTCACACACAGTAGCTGATGCTTGATCCTTACATTAGCTAACATATACAATTAAGTTTATAACCATACAAAAAACAAAACTGAAGCCCCTCAAAGTAAATGCCTATTATATAAATACCCGTGCAAACCTCAGAGCAGCAGAAGGAATGACATACAAGACATACTGCTCTTTCCAAAATACTGTTAGTCAAACTTCTGGTAAGGCTCCTAAATTGCTCTCCTATCACCAAACACTCCCCCCTCTGCAGGTAAAAATCTCAGCATTGCCTGAAAGCAAAGGACTTCCAAGGACAAGGAGAACTGAATTCTACTTCAATTGCTGGTGCTGATCAGTTCAATGCAATTCATACTCAGGGTGCAAGACCAGTCCATTAGTCTTATGTCAATGTTCCAAAAGGATCATTTATTGTTACAAAAATTTCTATTAATGGGACACTGTTTCTAAAACCTGTCATACTGGTTTGACATGTGATTCAGAGTAGAAAAAAAGAATTAATCACTGTGGGCAATAAAATTGCAATTAGCTCAATCATGCAGGACTTGTCTTACCTAAAAATATAAACTATAATTAAATCCATTATTAAGTAGTGACACCTTACAGTAAGACTACAATCAAGTTTTCTACGTAAGTGACTGAAAGAATTTAAAAGAAAAGCTAAAAGGTAGGAGATACTGATGTGAAAACCAAAATCTAATGGAAGATCTAAATCTACTCTCTCCTTCTTTACCTTCCTCTTATTAAAGCAAGAATTTAGGTAGGCTAAAAATGTGATACTCAACAACAAATGAAGTTTTAATCTGTAGTGAAACCCTCCTTACCCTCTTTTACAAAATAAACAGAAAATCAGTAAGAGAACACAGGTCACAGGAAGTGCAAGACAGGTCTGCAGAAGACACAGCACACTTCTCACTCTTCAGTAATTCCCCTACAATTTCTACCACAGGTTTCCTACACAGCTGCCAGGCCTTCTACCCATTTTTTAAGGGCAGCATCTCTTCAACACAGTGGCCAGCACACAAACCATCCATCCAGAATGCAAGAAAAACATGGCTTCGCAAAGGGTATGTCACCTCACACCACAGCATAAAAGAAAGGCACTTCCTGGCCCATGCCTGTGATGGAAGCAATCAAAACAACCTGCAAACTAACAGTGAGTTCTCTTTTCTTTGACTTTCTCTTTCTGTTGCTGATAATTAGCTTCCCCTGCTTACTTTCAGGACATGTTCCTTCGCTCACTTGTGGGTACACAAGGAGGATGCAATTTTAGGGTTGAGACCACGCAAAACTTCTCATGGATCTCCTCCATGGGTCCCTGCAGCTAAACTCCACTTTGCAGTTCTCTTCATCCAATGCATCAACGCATACTGCAAAAGCTACTACTTCCAATCGTGTCTGCGGCTGGTCTTAACCGCCCTAGCTAAGCAGAATTTAAATGTCTTAGTTTAGTCATGCAAAGAACAATGCTCATCTCTCTTCAGTATGTTATCTTAGGATTGAACCAGACATCCCATGAGGTGTTCACATCTGCTGTGATGCAGAAGAACACAAAAGTAAAGCATTAAGGAAAAATCTAAAAGTTGCTACACAGCATACTGAATATTTTATTCTTAAGTACACTGAGGGTTTTTTTCCCCTTTCAGTAGTAATACAGAAATGTACTGAAACCCAGTAAACCTCAGACTCCCTTAAAACTGTATTGCTTTGATCTCGCCACAAGTAATTCTACCTAGTTCAGTCACCCACCAAAGCACTTTTTTTTTTAAAAAAAAAAAAAAAAAAAAGGTGAAGGAGTTATTGCATTAAAGTTAGAAACCCTAGAGGCTATTGACTTTGCAATGGAGATGACTACTCCCTTAAATCTGGCAGCTCCATCTCCTTATGGTCTGGCAAGAAGAATATTGTCTTAAGAAACAGGTGGCCCTACATTTTAAGAATAATGAAGCTTTACAATGTAAAAAATGGTGGTCTGAAGCTCAAATGTCATTTTTGAGAATGAAATAGTAATTATTTTCACCAGATCAAACAAATAGTATTGATAATTAAAATGTAAACATAGCAACTTGATACACAAATTACATAAGATGAAGTACAGTAAATGTTATTCCACAAACTTCTGTCTGTCCATCTGCCAGTTACAATTTCATACATGCCCAGAACCCTTTCTGTGGTCAGTATCAACGACTACAAAAAGCCTAGCAATCCAAAGTTAAAGCTAAACCCCTCACCCTAACTCATATGGCTGGATTTGCTCCTGTCCAAAATTAATGGTGTGTTAAGAACGAAAGACTGATCTTGGGGCTTTGGCCTTCCTGGATATCAGTGGTTTGTGGCATCAATTTCACATGACCAGAAGCATTTTTTCACATGAGTATATCCAGAATTCAGTGTTTCCAATTGCTGTAATCAGTCCCTATCTGGGGAAAAAGGGGTTTTCTTTCACCATCTCCCCTCTCTCAATAGACCTGTAGTACTACTACTCCTTTTCACGTAAGTAATGTGATTCCTATTCTTTATAAAGTTAAGTCTCCATACTGCCCCAGCACTTCTCAGACAAATAAGGAGACAAGAATCTATAGCCTCAGAAACACACTACTATTCAAGGCACAAGTCAAGCTAGAAAACGTCTACTTTTAAGTACAACTCCTCTGAAACCATTAAGTCCTTTCACTTGCAGCCTTCGTTTCACAGCATCTGCTCTAAATGAAGCAACATTTTCCATATTTTATAGGTGCATTGAGAAAGGTGCTATTTTGAGGTTTCCTTAGCAGTAAAGCAGAGCAGAACAAACTTTGGGTGGCCTCAACATTTCAGAGAGACAACAGTATTACCCCTATCTCTCTCTTTCACCAGGCAGGAAAAGAAATGAGGGGAAATATGAACAGTTAAAATTATCAACATGTCTTCACACTGAGCAGTGCCTTAACATTGTATCTTTTACTTCATTATATAGTGTACTTCCCCACCTTACAAGCACCACAATACATAAAAACAGGTTTTTCCCGCTAATTTATTTCTCTCCATTTTAGACTTTCGTTCACATCTGTGATTAAACTTTTGCTGAAAAGTTAGTGACAATTCTAGCACATTTCACTAGAAAGTCCATTAACGATGTTTACGTTTTACAAGTCTTCCTAACAGACCACAGAGGCCTGAGAAGGCAAAGCATTACAGTCACTTCAGAGCAACAAAATGAGTCAGGAGCAGCATTTACTGCAAAGGGTCCTGCCAAGAATCCCGGTTCCCCAACAGAAGAAAGATCAGACACTGACTAGGTACAGATGAATGATTTCCACTGGTACTGGATTAAACATCTATAAAATCAAAGCAGGGTTTTTCTTTACCATTACAGTTTTCCAGAAAACTGTAATGGATATGGTCCTAACATGTTGCATATACATAAAATTGTGTTCACCAAGTTTAATTTAAGCTCCAAATTCAACATTTAAAAGTGCTCAAAATACATTCTTCCTAAATAACAACATTGCACTGCATGACATAACTCTTCCCAAACCTTCCCCTTGCGTTCTGCAACTCTGAGGCAAAGCACTAGTGCCATAACTATGCAACACCATGATTCTGAGATTTCTGGAAATGTTTATGTTCTCCACTTGGTCTCTCAGAAAAGCTCCACTAAATAAAAGTGAAACAGGCAAACGACCATTTGGAACAAAGAAATTGTTTGGGTATTTGTAAGGATTACAGGATACTCAAGTTTAAGACCAATGCTGCCCAGAGGCTTCCAGGTACTTTCTCTAAACCAGCACATTATCAGACCAAAGGGGCATTTGTAATTTCTCAGGGCCTATGAAAAGAAAATATTTTTTTAAAAAAAACATTACTTAGTTCATTGATATGAACATCTCTTGTAACTAACTGTATGGTTATGCCTGCAGCTGCAGACAATATTAAGCAGGCACAACAAAGTGAGCATTACACCCCCAGAAGGAGTATGAACAGGGAAAAGGAAGAATGGTAACTTGCCTACTTAATAGCACACTCAGCAATTTATATCCAAATGTCAAGACAGAGATCAAATTTCACCAGGTTCATAAGAAATCTCCATGGAAGAAAGATTTTTCTTTCACCACTAACTCAGACAGTTCTGAATACCATTGCTCTGTCTCGAAAGAAGCCTACCCTTGGTTCTTATAAAGACTGGTATTTAAGAGCTGTACAGCTAAAAGCGAGATCAGATGGTAAATATTCCAGCATATAGTTTATAGGCAAACATTTTCTTAAAAAGAGAAGGATGTTCAACTGGAGTCATTCATAAAAGCATGGGAAAGGGATTTGGCACAGCCTTGGTGACAGATTTTTTTACTGGGTCTTAGAGAAAGATTGCGTTAAAGTGGCAAGGATGCTTTTGTAGGTCTTGAGTTCAATTCTGTTCAACGAAGTATTGTCTTATTATTATACATATACATTATTATAAGCTGCCCCAGATACAGCTGTAATAATATATTATTATTACAGCTGGTAATCTCCTCTGGTATTTGTGGAGGCAGCAGTAAATTAACATAGATTCTGGTACACATATTTCAAGACTGTCTGTGAGACTAGCAGTTATGGAGAGTGCTAGGCCAGTTTGGATTTACCTGCAGAACGGAGCCCTTCAGCTGCAGCCAGATAAATGGAAAAACTCCGGGACACTCAGACCTGCAGCACGACTGCATTTGCTGAGAGACTCAACTGGCCCATTTTGCATAAGAGTCCCAAGACACTCCTCTTACCCCAGGAGTACCAGACCAAAGAGTCACTGGGTATTCTGTTATCAGTCTCCTTCCTCCTTCATTTTAAATACAAATATTAGCATTGAGACCCGTACCTCCTGGCAAATACCTTCCTTCACTGAAACAAATCTATTTCCACAGAGCTGCTCTCTTGTTCTTGTAAACTGGTTTTTTGCAAAGGAATACTTGCAACACCTTCACTTTAAATATGCATCATCAAAAAACTGTTTTGGAGAACTGTTAATTCAGAAGAGGAAAATTACTTATACTCAAGTGCACTTTTTTTCTCTCTAAATGATACATACATACTTCCTAATTTTTTTAGTAACTTCCAGAAAAGCAGAGTTCTCTTAAGCTTGGCTCTTCGTTTGTAAAATGAATATAAAGATGCTCTTAAGTAGGTTGTGCTCCATTAAATACAATAGCAGAAAAAGGGAGAGGGAACAAACATACGAGGAACTTCTCTGAAGTCTAGGTAGATTTTTTTGCCTCAGCTTTTAAAAGAAATTTAAAAACTGAAAATCAAAGAAAAACAGCTTGTCTGCCATGAAGAAGGTCCACTATAAGCTGACAGAATGTTTTATATGTTTTCCAGTATTTCACGCTTTTTAGTTTGCCTTTCCTACGAAGTTTTTTCTAGATAGTCCTACATATTGACTGAGATCAGATTAGTGGGGCTGTAACTGTTTGGATCACCTCCATTCTCCTCTCAAAAAGGTGGATGGAAATAAAAGATCTTTTGACTTTTTTTTTGGGGGGGGGGTGGTTTTGTTTTTTAAACAGTATTACTCTGCTGGCCAGACTCTTCAATCTGATGGGAGGAATAAACCTTTTGAAACTGAAGTAGATCATACAACTCAACCATGGAATTTTTAAATTTTTTTTTTACATCAACACATTTATCTTCACACCCAAAGTACTCAGGGATATTATCCTTCAATATTTAGCAATTGTTTCTATACATTCTATACATTCTATACTGTTAACAGCTTATTTTATTTTGAATACTGTATTAATTTAATGAACATTCAAAGAAATGCTGCTGACATTAAAATATACTAGCTATTGGCACAACATTTTTTAACTTGTCACTGTTTGTCTCAAAAGAGCACCAGTGCCTTAACTTGTTAATACTTTGTTATTTGCCTTTGAAAAAAACCCAGTTTCACATACAAAACTAAGTTTAGATAACAATACAGAAAGTCTGAAGTTATGATGTCAGAGATCTGCAAGAGAAGCACTAAAAAGAATGAAGGATTTTGCTGCTGGAGTAGGGGTTACTTTTTTTTTTTAATTAAACCCCCCCAGTATTACAAGTGCAACATCAAATTCAGGAGACTAAATGAAAGTGCACACTGTGCTAAAGCATCTATAAATAGCAGCCATAAGTATGCAGCAGACAGCAGAATAATGTTTTGTACTTGACTTGGAAAAAATCAAAAGTATAAAATGACTGCTCTGTAATCCATTCAAATTAGATCACTAACTGAAGTGACAGTATAACCACTTCTCTAGAAAGTTGCCTAGATAAGTGAGATCACTTCAACTCCTATCCATGATAGTATGTTTCCAGTCATTAATCTTGGCAAGCTTTTTCTCACTCACTGCAGGAGCTGCTCTGCCGATACAGCACTGGAAACAGAAAAGATCTAGCCCAGCAGGGAACTTAAAAAGCCAGCATAAAGGGTGCCACTGGGCGATCATCTGATAAATCACCTTAAAACGTCCTGAACCAAGTTTTCATAATACAGAAAAAGAACACAACATTTACACAAATGTATATAACTTATATAGACAAGCAAAAAGATAAGCAAGAACAGTACCACACATCAGCGTCTTTTTCCTTTTAAAGTAAATAATCAAGTGTAAAGTAAGGTCATGCAAGCTCCCAACAGACTACTCAAGGCAATTTAAAATGCCTCAGATTGCCAGCACATAAAAGGAAATAACGTACCTTCTACAGATACATCACCAACAGAATCGTGGCTTTATAGCTTAGCATCTCACTGGCATACAGAATGAAGGTTGTAATGTGCCGAGTACCAATTTCTGTAGCAGTGCTGGTACCTACCCCACCAACATCCCATACCAGAGACCAGCCCCTCAAGTCTGCTAGGAAAATTGTCTGAGGGGACACTCAGTAAACCTGGTTAGCAGCTGGTCTGTACTTAGAGCAACAAAAGTGTTTCCATCACCAGATTTATTTTTACTTTAAGAAAACGCAGCATCGCTACCGCCACCACCACAAAAAAAACTAACCCCTCTTCCTTCCTCCACAACCCCCAAAATAAACAAGAAACAGAGCAGTGCCTCAGACAGGCCCACACAGAGCAAAAGGGGAACACTGGTTACTTAACCTGGCATTGGTGTGAAAATACATGTACTTCAAATTGAAAATTGGACTGGTCTTTCAAGAAACCATATTAAAAAAAAAAACAGCAAAAGCCACAAAGTCAGTAGATGTTTTGATTTGCCTTATTAAAACCTGGGTAAGATATAATTACTATATATCACAAAGAAAGATTAACAACACTTTAAATAGGTAACTAAGCATGTAATGGAAATTCTAATGCTCTGGCCCAGACCTCAGGATAATTCTGCTCATTTAATTCTTCTAGGAAAGTATAAACTTATAAGAGGAAAGAAAAAAAAAATCAAAAAGATTGCATATCACATCTTGTGATGCACTGCCAGGTAGTCTTCCAAATGTCAGAATACACAACTCTGTGACAAGTAATGAAAGTTTCCAGGAAAACATCCTGGCTGAAACAAAAAGTCTGGCATTCATTCTCATGAAACGCCAGAGAACAGGGGGGTGGAGGGAAGAATTCTACACTCTTACTTTGCCCAAGCACTTTTAAGAGCTGTTCAGTAAACTAATACACCAGAAATGGAGAAAAATACAGCAAACATTAAATGTCTGTATTGTCTTTTGATGCCCAAGCACCATCTCTAACCATAAAGTGTTACAGTCCAACGCACAGATGTCATGTAACTAATGTCATAATCATGCCTACACCAAACTAGAAATAAAATCCACAGGAAATCAAGGATCTGCTTGTACAGCCAGTTTCAGGATCAGTGCCACAGTTTGGTAAAAGTATATTAAAAACACAGTAAGTTGCCCATTTTCTCTACCTGGAAAGCATTTCCGTAAGTTGCACAAAGCCAGCGTATGCCAATTCAAATGCACCCCTGTGCCTTGATTGTAGCAGATGGTGTTTAAAGTAATCCCCAATATTTTTAACCTAAAAAAAAAAAAAAAGAGAAAAAGAAAAAAGCTATTTGAAATTATATGTAGACAATTAATTTATATATGCAAGATACTTCTGCTACTAAAAGCAGCAATCCTACTCCTGGCTGGAAAGGCCACTGGCAAAAGCAAAAAGCAACTAGAAGTACTATCTTTAAAAAAGCCCCGAACACATTTACCTTAAGGATAACAAATAATACACTCTACTTTTTGAACTAAAAGGATAGGGCTATGTTTTTTCTTAAAAAGAAAAAAAAATAATAAAAGGACATAAAAATTAGCTATTTGTCTAAGAGGAACACACATTTTAAGAGAAGAAAGGGACAACTCTGATTTTCAGAGGAAACAAACTTAATCCTTCCTGTTTGCCTTCACTCTTACCTAAAAACCCAAGGAAAGTATCTACTAAATCATATCAGCAGAAACAAAAACCTACAGAATTATTTGAGAAAGATTAAAAAAAAAAAATAATCAAACTTCAAAAAATGTCCCATAGAAAAACAAACCTACTTTAGCTATTTTAAGACTCTAGGTTTCTGCATAACTGCCTTTGATTACTAGAAACAAATATAAATATGAATACATTTTTTTAAAAAGTTGTATTTATGTAGTGCTGAAAGCTACATTTGTCTCAAAAAGTTAAATGCTATGATTTTTTTAATATATATTAAATATATATATATATATAAAACTTTCACTAATAGTTACTTTCTAGACTTCAACCAGGATACTAAGTTTTTAAAGTGTTTGGAAGTTTAGAATTCCACACAATATCATTCTACAGAAAGATACATTATTTTTTTTCTCTAATTCACATCAACTTTCAAGGTCTACATCAAACTTCCAATATAGTTTGCTTAAAACACATAGCACATAGTTAGTTCATGCAAAATGTTCTTCAGGACTATTTCCTAACAGTTCTTCAGCAAAATGTTCTTCAAAGCTTTCATATAAAACCAAGGATAAAATCATGTCAAGCTGCTTATAGAATTCTGCTTATTCTGTTATTTATAAAATAAATAATAGTAATAGGCTGACAAGTAATTAAGATGTCAGAGAAGTTAATGTTGCATCTAACTATATGGTTTTCAACCCTACCATTAAGTAATTCATATTACCCAAGCAATGAGATTGCAGTAATTGAAAAGAAAAGGAGACAGTCTACCACTTACTTCCTGCAGCTAAAACCCACCTAATGTGAAACAAACAGTAACTGAGTATTTGAGCTAAAACAGTTATTTCTCTGCGTGGGTTTTTAAGATACCTACACTGTTTCAGGTTTTTTAGCCCAAAAGCAGGAGTAAGTGTCCTTTTTTCAGCATGAACTGACCCACAGACAGACCAGCTCTCCAGGTGTGTAAACAAAACCAAACCAAGAAAACCATACACATGCAAATCAAATTACTGTCTTGTTCCACCACCACCCTTCTGTTTTTAGAATCATTCATATGGAGATTTTTTTGGGGGGGTCACTTAACTTTCAACTTTACTATTTATATTTCTGAGTTTTTTGCAACAGCCACGTTGACTAGAACCTTACTTCAAACTGAACTGTGATATATCCATTTCCACTCATAAGCTACAGTTTGAAGAAAAAGCACTGCCATAACTCAGTTCTCGTAAATGACATAGGTCTGATCCTGAGGCAAGTGGATAAGCATGGATTCTTATCTAACAGCATCACGCCACCCATGTCCATCCAGCTTCCCTGTGTCATAAAAAACAGCGCTTCATATATCAGGATGGAGGATAAGTCAAGGAATTCACATTTTCTACAACATCACAAAGATCCACAGCAACCGTAAAAAAAGGCGATCCAACTAACTTTGCTTGCACAGGAAAGAACACCGTTGCTCAAGCTAAAATATTCAAATATGGAGTAGGGAGCAAATATCTTGAATACATTTGATAATCTTGGTCAAAAACCTAGAGTACAACAGGTTAGTCTTAGTAATGCAACACCCAACAATTTATAGGGCCATGCTTGCTGCCAACATCAAGAATCTCAGTATTCAATACACAAAAATCTGTACAAAAGGTTCTGAAAGTGCTCTGAGAAAGTGATGGTACATTTATGCCTCCGTATCTCATTTTCCTGGCAATAAGATGCCACCAAAGTAGGGTCCCACATTCTAGAGAGTATTGTTCCAAACCATAAGGAGAAGATGGCTTTAAACCCACAAAGGACTGCAAAAGCACCTGTTAGAAACAACTAATAGCCAGTGAACTATTGCCAGCGTTACTGAACTCCAGAGGAGATAGGCTGATTACATTAAGAACCAGGGAAAGGTGTTTTTTTGGTGGGTTTGGGGGTTTTCTTTGTTTTACATTCTTCCTTGAATAGAACAAAGTCCAAAGCAGCAAGGGGAGCCACACTTTTGCACTGATGGCACAGATAAGCAACAAGTACTGAGCGCTGTCAGGACTTTAAAGTCTTCTGCGTACTTCAAAGCTCCACCACAAGGGCTCAGATCAGCTCTCTCCAAGTGTCCAGTTAACGCAAGCAGAACCCCTGGCATCAGGACAGTACCAAGTCTTCTACTGCCTGTTTCTTTTCACTTTAGTACACAGTTCTGGCAAGCTAATCTCCCAAAATTGTCTTCAGACTTCACAGGTGAGACAAAAAGGAGTTTGAGGAAGAGTTACAAGTTACTCCAGGCTTGGAGTACTGTCTTACGATTTGCAGGTCATATGACAAAATTGAAACAATCTTCATTAGGTATCATGTTGTTGATTACATGGTGGTTACTAGGACATGACACTGATTGTATTGATTGTCTTAACAGGCAAAGCTCTTGGCCTGCCACCTCTGGACTTTAAGGGTCAGATGGAGAACGAAAGATAGAATATATATTTGAATATTCTTCCAGATATACTAGGCACTTCCTATGTGTATTTTTAAAGGCAAAGCAGTCATTGCAAACGGCTTAGGCTTTGAAGACTGACAATTCAAATACAGTATTCTAAGGCTCCTCAATACATGCATCTCTAAAGCAAGGAGATGAAGATGTGTATAATGGCATTTGAATGCCATGGAGACCCAATCTCTTACTCAAAAAACAAGGAAAGTGCAAATCTGATATTGTCCCAACTTCCTAGTAACAAAAAAAGCTTCAAACCAAAACAAAAATCAAACAAGACATGCCTCTCTGTAAACTTCTCCTATATAGGTACATATCACAACAGACAGCATTTAGAGCTACAAAAAGAAATGAGAATTAGTGCCACAAGAAGCTGGCTACCACCACACTGCCTACCAAGAAGCACAGTTCTCTTGTGTCATTTCTTACTGTGGACAGAAAGACACTGTCTTTTCGTTTGGATGCTCAACTAAAAAGGGGGGCAAAAAAATAATCAAAAGACTATGCACAAATTCAACACTCAGTATCATTCTTTTGTGTGAATGAATTGCAATATTAACACTGATCCAGTAAGGTACAATTTAACAGTTACTGACCTAGACACCAATCAGGTACCAAACAAGGAAGGCTTTGCAACAGGATGACAGAATGGCCAAATGGTGCTACCAGATTTTTCTCAACTATTACATAGCCCTGACTTGAGGCAGTATGATCAAGGTTTCTCTCAAGTTTTCTCCCTCTGTATTCTTAAATCTTTTTTAATACTTACAGAATAAAAGAAAAAAACGGACAACTTTAAGGGAAAGCTCTACACGCGTAAGATAGCAAAATCCAATTCTCTTATTCAACAACACTGAAAAATGTTTAATAAAAGCCTGAAGCCACAGCAGTTCTGGTATTGATGCTTTAGTTCATTTATGATCAAATCCCCCGCAGCCTCTTTCTCTGTTTTGTTTTTTTTTAACAACAGATTAAGTCAGTTACAAAAAATGCAGAGAAAATGCCCACGCTTTTTCCTATTAATATTTGTTACACATTCAGTCAAATTGGATTTCCTTGTGTAGTCCCCCGCAATCCTGAGGAAAATTAGGATTTCAAACTGATTTCTTATCAATTAGCATCCTTCATATTAGAATGCAGACATTCTGTTTTACAGGAAGACATCAGAAGTATGAAGAACTTAATGAGACATCTATAGGAAAAGAAGGTATGTTGCTTAACAACATAGTGTTTCTGAAAGGGCAGCTACTAATGTCTGCTTTCTAAATAAAGACAGAGATGCTACAGCTCGAGCTGACTCATTCTAAAATACCAATTCATTTTTCACTCGGAGCAGATTAAGGAACATAATGTTGGAAACACGTATCTGTTCTCTCATCTACCCTCCAGATCTCTGCAACAATACAAGCACAGCTGTTAACCAGATGAAAATGTGAAGGCTAGAGACAATGCAATAATAAAGATATTAACATTATTTCCATCGTACCACAACATTAGATAACATAAGAACTAAGATCTGCAGTACATTATACTATGATTTATTTTAAGATGGAAAGTTCTAACACCTTAGGAAAAACCAAATCAGTATTTTCTGTTGGAAAGAGATTAAAAAGTAGTATGTCTTGCATACTTCAACATTCCACGTAGAGATTGGTTGTGTTGAAGCCATATGGAAATGAAAAGGTCATCAATTAAGAACAGAAATTTAATAAACACAAAATATTTCCCAAATAAATGCCTGCGGTAATCTAATTTATTGTAAACACTGCATTCAACATCCTACAGGAGACCCAGATGGCTTATTAACATTTCTGATCTCTTAAGTCAAAAAAATTGGAGGAAAAAGCAAGTCACATTACATACAAATTATTCATAATTCAGCCTCCTGCGGAGGACAAGAGTACAACTAGTCAGCATGTTTGTTCGACTTTCAGAATTATTGATCATGAAGTTCAGTTAATGAAGAGTTTCAAGCCAAATTCCAACATCTCGAGTTCAAAATGGAACAAACCACACTTAGAAGAGGAAGTCAGTACAGAGGATTTTTAGCAACTCTGTTAACGCCTAATATATACCAAGAGACACAGAGGGCAAGGGAGGACGGCAGGCAGGCATTGGTACCCCTAAACACAGCATATATCTTATAAATAACCAAATACAATTAGAATTAAGATTCCTTGAGTTTGTTAGCTATGTAATAATTTCTGTTACTACTACAGTTATGCCTTCCAAATACCACTTTATCAAAAAGTAGACTGTTAACCAAGTATTAAAAAAAAAAAAAGAAAACTGTAAGAACATGGCAATAAATAAAACCACACCAAACTTTTCCCATACATAAAGTACATTTAAGAAAAAAGTTTTCTGAAAATTGCCTTTCCCCTGCCCACCACCCCAAAATAAAGCAAAGGTTTTATAATAAAAATTACATCCCTACCTGTTCTACAGTAATCAACCCATCTGAAGGTTCAGAAGTAGCCTGTGAAGGCAGAAGTTTACACAGTGTCCCTAAGAGCAGAGATACTTCCTTCATGCTTCTCCAGCAACATACAAGAACCATTTGAGCTGTGACGTCACACGTTTGCCTTTCTTCACCTTAAAAATAAAAATCAACAAATGTAATAGTATCACTCAAGGTTCTCAGATGTAGACTTGTAATTTAAACTTCATTTAGCTTGATCTTCTTACAAAACACAATTAACTACGAAAAAAATGTCTAGACTAGCTAACCCAAAAGATAATTTGGTTTTGCTGACCCTAATTGCTTCCACTCCTGAACATTCCACTTGGGAAAGGCACCAATATACCACTTCACAAGGAAACTGCTATTTTTAAAGAGTAGAAGAGGTCTTCTGGTCACAGTTGCTATTCACCTGCACACTGAACTACACAAACACAAAACTATACAAACTTTAGAGCCAGGCTCCAACAAACTCCACGTCAATCACCAACCCAGCCTCACTGGAGGTGACCAGAGTTTTAAGCCAGGAGCCCGCACAGGAAGAGGCCTGGCAACGGCCTCCCGTGTCTAACGCAACAGCCCCACCTGGCGGCCACGGGGCCACCAGAACAGAGCGGCAGACCCGCCCTCATGAAACAAACCCTCCGGCCCAACCAGAACGATTTTAAACACAGGAAAAAAGCCAGGTAAGGAAAAAAAGTTCAAATATTTAAGACTTGAAAAGCTTGGAAAAAACAATTAAATTTAAATATTTACAGATACTCTATTAATTTCTTCTGACATACACTAAATACACTGACGTTTACAATTTCTTTATCACTGTAAGGCTCGATTTCATAGCTGTTATTCATTGAAGTAGACAAATACTAACATTTTACTACTGGAATCTTTCAAACAGAAGCTTCTGCTTATGTAATTTCATGCAACAAGTTTTACTGCATTAACGTATTCCCCCCACTAGCCTTGTGTACACTGGAGAGGGAAATCACACCAACACCTTTCAACAAGAAATCAAAAGCACTGCGCGACAGAAAAGGTGTTAAAGATTACCTGGCCAGGGCAGTTAAGGCAATAGAGGCTAGGCCAGTATCAAAACAACTCATTTTCACTTGTGCTCTAAGAGAGATTAACCACAATCTTCCAGAAACACAGTGAATAGTCTTTAAAACCATGCCCATGAATGAGCTTCTGACAGATTTATTGAAGAAATGAAACATTATACAATGCAACTAAGTTCCAATTTTGATCACCCGCTTAAAATGCCTGCTGTATAAAGAATATCTTGATTTAATTACTAATACAGCATTGGATTTACCTCTTATTTCTGTGGAAATACTTTCCATTGGCCTGCAGTCAGCCAGCTTTTCAGACTGTACTTTGCAGTGTTCTTTCAAAATTTTTGCTTGCATAAAATAATCATTCGTGTCCTGTGGTTGTATCTCATGCAGAATCATCTGCAGGCGACCTGCACTTTCTACACATTAAACAAGAGGAATATTTAGGATAATTTTGTTTTTCACTTCCAGCTCTTTATACAAATGTAATTCCTTTTGGGTATCTAAATACAAAAGAAAGCTATTAGCACTAAAAAAAATAAATATGAAACTATGGTGATTACAAGGATTAAGGAAGAAAGAAAACTGGACTTAGCAGTCATCTGTTTTGAAAGACATGCAACATAATCTGCAATTTTATTTTATTTTTAGTGCAGAAGTTAAGACAACCTCTATCAGAAGTTAAGAGTGGCTTAAGATTATGACACAGAATGAGAAATTGAAAGGGAGGGGCGCTAGCTCTAGTTCTGAATTGCTGTAAGACAAACAGAACTTCAGAAGGTTCAGATTTTAACAGAATTCTTTTGGGGTTTTGTTTGTTTACCTGAATCACTATCCATTGGAATAAGACCCTCTGGTGATGAGCTCTGCACTACTGGTGATACTACAGCAGAAAGTCTGTATGACATCAGAATGAGCCTGGCCACCATTTCCTTCCATTCAGCTACCAACGCCAAGTTACTTTAAAAAAAAACCCAAAACCAAACAACAAAATCACAAACAAAAAGCAATACAACGTGAATTAAAAATAACTTTACATTTAAAAGAAAGAACTGACATTACAAACAATTCCTCAACACTATTTATGAAAACTATAAAAAGGGTACAGTTTTAGAAGTCCTAAGACTTTTTATACTCATATATATATATATGAGTTTAATACACACAAAGGAAGTATCCAACAGCTGGCTAAACAGTGCAACAGCCAGTAAGAGTTCTGAGACACACAGATACTGGATTTCATTACAAATGCTACAGTGTATTTTTGTGCTCTCCTGAGTAGCTTTTCCACTGTGCTTAAATACAGAGTTACAACTTACTATTCAGCACTATGTTTTACTTACTTAAAAGGCAATTGCTGCAAAGCTCCAGTTATACAGTGCACTCTGCCATACATTGGGAATGATGCTGCTGCTTGAAGCAGAGACTTCCTAGCTCGGAATATTTCTTCTTCAACATTTGCCAACAAAAGCTTGATCACTAAAATTTTTAAAAATACAGATTTACATTACATATACGTATACTGTATCTTCTAGGAAACAAGTCTGTGTTAAAGAAACAGGAATAAAGGCTGTTTACACAACAACTCAATAGAAAATACACAGTAATTTCGTTGCACTCTTTACACTTCTGTCATTTAAATAAAAGTTATTGATTTTGTGTTACGTAAACTCCAGCAATACTTGGTATAGCCAATTTAGTCTGTCCAAATCGAAACAGTAGATGTGAAAAGCACAGCCCAGATCCTATGCTCAGGGACAATTCCACAGCTCATCAAGTCAAAAGTAGTCACCTGCCATATACTGAAAGTCAAACCTCACCCTTAGAGCCAGGTTAATACAACCAACAGTTCAGCACAATATTAAAGATAGGAAGTTTACTGTTAAGTATTTGAATCTTACATTAGCCACTAAAGAACCTGCTATTTTTCAAAGATACATGTGCCTATTTTTTTTATGTTTATACAACGTGGCATCTCAAGGTCAGAATCAGAATGAATTGCAGACTCAGGTAATGAACTACAGATAACCAACAACAGGAAATGATCTGTAACAATGAGACATGAGGTTACCCATGCATTTGCTTCATTTAGGGCAACCACTACTATGCCTCAAAATCATGATTTCACTGCATATGAAGAGTATTAATAGGCACCTGTAGAGAAGACAATAATGGCACAAAAAAGTATACAATAGTGAGTCTACTAAAAATTACATCCAATGCTTTATTACAAATAATGAATTTAAATATTTTAGTTTTATTGCAAGTTACAAAAGGTGGAGGAAGTCTGTTTAACAAATTTGCCAAATCTGCCATCTCTAAAGCCTCTCACCTTTCAATCCAGAGGCACTAAACCAAAGAAAAATATTCCACATGTGAACAAAGCCTAATTACCGCAGAAACATTTGTGTAGGACTGCAAACCACTCAGAAAAATGGTTCCAAGTGAACAGAGCTCCAAGGGGCAGCACTGCAAACATCAAGTACTGGAACACGACACATACCAACTATGGCTGCCTTCACTCTGGGTGAGCAAGCTCTTAAGAGGAAGCAGAGGTACCCTTCCTGCACCTTATGTGCACAGTTTTATCAGGCTAGCTACCAGGCACTCAATGTTACTTTTCCTCTGATCAAAATAATAATAAAACCCATGTTCTAAGAACATTAAGATAGCCTCAACATCAACAGAAGGCACCTGGCTTCTTAACAGCAAAACAAACTGTACTTAAAATCCTATCAGAAATAAGCATGTCTTACTCATTATACCTCCTACCACAAGCCTTAAGGAAAAGCAGTAAAGTTTCAAACAAATATAAAAAACATGGGGGTTCATTTCCCCAAAAGCTTACCTGCTAGAGTGTTCACCTCCACTGTACTTACTGATGTGTTTTCATCCATCTCGGCATTATGCTCAACCCATTGTTCTAAACAAATATGCTGTAGTCCTTTATGATGTACTAAGAAGTTCAACAGATATGAGGCAGTGACACAGTCGTATGGCTTCGTACTTGTGCTAAGATCCACTGCTGCTTGGAACAGGAGACCTAGATTTTCAGAATCCTGAAAAAATCCAGTATTGCTTATTTTACTGAGCTTCCATATTGATTTAATTACGCTACTTAGCACCCTGGAATCTGCTGCTTTTCAGTAAGTTTGCTGCTACCTATTTAAGAAACACTTTGTACACTGATCACCTTACACTCAAAACATGCATATGGGTGTATCTAGCAAAGATACAATTACATACTGAGGATGGGGATAGTCATTAATAAAGCAGCATTCAAACACACCACACTTCACAGGAGGATGGGTTTTGGTGGTTTGCTTTGGTTTGGTTTTTTTTGGGGGGGTGGGGGGGGGGGGTGTCCCCCCCAAAAAATACTGTGTTTTATCTGCTAACAGATATCACAGAGAAGCACGGTTTATCAGGAAGCAGTATTTGTCCACCAGTAGTTATTAATTTATAATTAGTTTTTTATGAAGTCATAAACAGAAAAATCAGTATCAAGTCAAAGAGCAAAAACTGGCAGACATCAAAAAAGACAATTCGATAATGAAATCTAAGTCCAATCAGAAAAGAAAAGAAACACAGAGCTGAACTGCTTAAAATACAAAAGTAACCAAGTCAAAATGCCTCAATCATTTACAAATGGAAGTCACAGCTAAGCAAGGAGCTTGCAGTAATTAATTATCTGATAGTTCACAGCTATACCCAATGAACTTCCCAAACTCATTCGTCCATTAGTGAAACAAGCCTCCTTAGGTAAGGGCAGAAGCTGTGTAAAAATATATAGAAGATGCTACTGATTAACCCTACTGCAGGCAACTTGGAATGACTTCTAATTTTCAGGAATTACACTTTATACCTAACCCAAATATGGAACATTCATCTTTCATGAAATTACTCTCTTTAAACCATTTTTAATTACATACCTGTAATTTAAATGCAACATCACGTAGTTTCATCAAAAGCTTGAATGCCAGAGCTTTTACTTCCTCAAAAGTACTGGCAAAACACTGGATCAAAGTTTGGACACGAGTAGAATCAATCTCCTGATCCAAGTGAAAAATTCGTACCTGGCCTGTTCAAAAAAATCAATGTCTTACACATTTTTTTCTGTAACTCTCTCCACAATGTGCACTGTATTCACATTTTCCTTAGCTATACTAAAAAAAGCATTAAAATAAAATTTTAGCTAAAGCATTATGATAATACAGTTTACTTCTCTTATAGGTCTTAAAATGCCATGTTTACTGTTGAAAAAAACCACAGTTACCATATAAAAAAAAGTTACTCTCAGTAACACAGAAAGCAACTTGTCGCCAAAACCAGAATCCCAGTTATTCACATTAAATTTAGCATTGAAAATAACCTTTACTTTAGCTTTAATTATTTTCCTGGAAGTATGTAATTTTAGAAAATATTTCCCCTCAAAGAAGGTTTATAAATTCAGTGTTTTGGGATTTGGTTTTTGGGGTTCGGTTTTTGGGGTTCATTCTTTCACAGGAATAATCCTCTAAAATGGAAGCCATGACAATTTTTTGCTTTTAATTTTGATTCAAAGGAGTCATGACTTCATGCAACTGACTTGTGCTGTAATGAAGCCAGAAATTTTAACATGTAAACAAGCACACCACATTCCAGCACAGAACACAACATCAGCTAAATCTCCTTTACAGAAGTTATGTCAGGCTTCTGAAATCCTAAAGCTGCTATTACAAACAACTCTCAATACAACTTTATTTTGTTTAAAAAAAGGCAGTAACATACTACAAACTCAAAACAACAACATTAATGTGTTCATGATTTATCAAGATTTTTGAGAAAATGTCTACCGAGACGACACTTTTTTCTTCCCTCTTAAAAATCAACTTTTATCTTAACTGTATAATTTCTCTAAAAAAAAAAAAAATAGTTACAATTTAAGACTGAAAACACTTACATCAGCCATGTGATACAGAGACAAGATTTTGCAAGACCATCAATACTCCAGGGCTCTAACTCATACTTCAGGAATTGGAGTTGCCATAACATTGTGAAGAAAATTTAAAATAACCACAGCACATCATCATAAACTGTCTAAGTTGTTCCTTATTTAGTATAATAATATTACAAGGATATGCAAGCCTTTTCAGTCAGGAGTTTTTATGGTCTCAATGTTTTAAATTACATGTTACCAAGATGTCCGCACAGGAAAAGGGGGCAAAGTTATCAAACATATTGAATCCTGTCCAAAAGGGTTTTTTTACAATAACAAAAATTAATCGAAACACCTTGCTAAAAAAAAAAGACTATGCAAGAAAATCCCAATTTATGGAAGATATTCAACAGGTCACAAATATTTGCGTTTACTTCAATATTCCATTTTCCAATAAAGCTTACTATCCTTCTTTAGGTAAAATGAAAGCGATAAAAGAAATGCCACAGAAATTAAGGACCATAAAAACCATTTTACTTTGGCTTGACTAGCTGGCATAAAAGAAACTTCTTCAATACCTCCCATTCCAACAGCCTTATAGGCTTCTCACCTTCTGGAACAGAAAATATTTCTGCTACTGATCCTAAAATAGTTAGTGAAGAAAATCTGGTTGGGTGTGATGAACCAGGAAACAGTGCCTCAAAAAGTCTGTCACACACAGATGACATGAATTCCTGAAAAATCACAAGAAAAGAAGTTTAAGACAGTTCACTTGCTGCCCTACAAACAAAAGTAATTGAATTCAGGACATCCTGCTTTACATGTTACCCCAAAAATTATGATCTTACAGTTAATTCTGGAAGAATGGAAGGCCTACATTTATAGTACTGACAAATTTCTTGTTTCTTGGAGTACTGTGAAGGTTGGACAATCTTTTTTTCTTAAAAAAAACCAAAAAACAACTTTCCCTTCTCCACTCCCACAAAAAGATGGCCCTTGTATCAAAACCTTGAAAATTAGTTGAACAAGAAAAGCAGAACTCAAGACAAGAAACAGTTTAACACAAAGAAACTGATTACATGAGGCTTCAAATAGGAAAAAGGACAAAGATAAAAAAGCCTTCATACTGAAGTCTTCGTGCTGAAGCTGTCATTCATTCTCTCACTGATCATTCTGGAGAGCTAGACAAAGGCTGAAGCTCAACAGATATCTATTTCAAGCCCAAGTAATGCACATCATTTAAAATTTGCTAGTAAACTGCCAGCAGCTGACAGCACATTTACCTGAAAATTTTTGTTTGGATTGGGGGTACATCTCCAGTCATCCCCACTTACTGCTCTTTCAGTCCACATCACGAAGCAATCCCTCAGAAAATAACCTTTTTTGCTTTCAGAAAAAACTAACCCTAAAGATATCCTCTAAATATTAATGGGCACACAGTTCATGATCTAACAGCACATTTACCAGTCAAAATCAACTTGTGTAAGTGCATACAGAGTGAACAAGGTCCTCAGCACTTTTTCGCTTTACAGGTTTCTTCCTCCTGCACTGCACTATTTCCTAACAGACACAGCCTAACTCCCCCAGAAGTGCTCAAGAACAATGACCTTTCAGAAATGTTATCCACCTCTTACATCTGTATCTCTAGCAGTCTAACTTACTTTGTACTGCTGCAAAATCCCCAAAGGATGCCTTTTAGTTGAGTTTTCAAGTAATTCTTCCTTGGTTTTATTTTGCTCCAATTTATAAAGCACCTGGGAACTTTCCTGTATCCTACAAAATAACTTTTAAAACAAAAGCAAAACATAGGTAAGGCAAGTATCACTGACAGTTAAATAAGGGAAAGGGGGATTTTCAGCTTATTTTCCAGATCATATTGCTTGTAATTTTTAAGAAGTATGCATAGTCTAACACAGAACAGATCCTTCTCTCTCCACTCCAAAGCCAAGTTTTGTTTGCTCCCCATCTCTCTTGTGACCAGCTTTTTTCCTCCTTCCTCTGTAGGTCCCAACACCTTCTTCCATCTTTCTCAAATTCATGCTCACTCTTCTTCTCCCACCTCCCCATTTTCTGTGGAATATACATTCCTCTGTAAAAGAAGCTTCAGTATCTCTTACAAGGGAGTTTGACTCGGCTCAGGAGTGCTTCCCCCACCCCTTTTATGACCTACTAGTATTATTTTCCTTTTTTATTACTCCCTCTAACACAATTTTCCCATCTCATATTCCTCAGTCTGCACCAGGCAAGAATGGAAAGAGATGGACTTCTCTTGTTTCCACCAAGTCTATTCTCTCATTTTTCTCCCATGTCAAATGAACTATTTTCTCTTTCACACTGCTTTCTTTTGCCATTAACATCTTCCAAAAACATTCTTTATACATACATGGTTTCCTCATTTCATCCATATCCTTTTACCGTGACCTACATGTGACTTCAGCAACTTCCACACTCAGTCCCTGCAGACTGTAACAGCAGAGCCACATGTCTTGCTGTTCCCTTAATCTTCCTCTACCTTGCCTTCCAAGTCAGGTTGCTGAGGCTGATCAAGTGACTGAATTTGCCTGAGGGCTGGCAAGTCAACATAACTACACTCAGCCTACAACAATGGCACCACAATGTTCATTGCTTACTCTATGGCACGCTGCTTTGCTCTTGGTAAAGTATGCAAACGCTGACAGGATAAGTAACGCTCACTATCATTCATGATCAAGTTACTGTGCCTATCGCTTAAATTTTTGTTTAAGCCATCCTTGCTTGCAATGACTTATCACCATTCAGTTAATAATACATATGACATAGTCCTGGTCTTAGAGCTTCTACTCTTTCAGATGAGCAACTTAAAAAAAAAAATCTACTGTGTTATTAAATTCTATAGAACTAACATAATAGGTACATAACACATTATTTATAGCTTGAAATTACCTTCCTCAGTAAAGAGCATATCTGTTGCCTTACTGAAGGAGACTGGCTGTTCAAGTTGTACATCATGAAAAACTGAATTAGTTGCATTTCTTCCATAGACACAATTTCCGTGCTACGATGGGTTTCACAAAGTAAACCTAAAGCATCAATGCAAACCTGAAAGATATTTAGATGTTAACCATAAGAGTTACAAGCACCTATGACGACATTTTTGTTTTAAAACAATGTGACAGTATTTAGGATCTAAGCAATTCTTCTAATTTAAAGACACAAAAAAAAGTTGTCCTTTTACCTGATTGTGCTGATGAACTAGACCCTGTTTTATACATTCAGTGGATATAAGACCATTGCTCATGATATTCGAAAGTTCCAGGTGTCCGTGAGCCCTGGCTGTTCTTAGGCATGCCATTAATGCTCCAAGAGCTCCTCTAGCACTGCAAGAGCCTGACAAAAATGAAAGCCAGTAATAATTACAGGTTGATTAACACAATGTACTAATTGCAATGCTTGTTAGAAACCCTCAATACTTCCAACACATGTCCCCTATCCCTTTTATTTTTTTTACCCTATAAACACCAAAAGACAGTGTCTGTCATAGATTAAACGAACTCTAAATCACTTGGTTCCCAAAATGCTTTGTCTTGGTCATACAGAAACCCTGTGAGGTCTGACAAGGCCTTATTTCAGAATTAGACTAAGTTATATCAAAAACTACAAAAGAGTTACTTTCAATAACAGTAACAATTCAGAATTCACATTTCTGAGATATATTTTTTTAAAAAAATCATAATTACGTATATAAGATTTATTTTCTTACCTAGATTAGCATCTGCAGAAGCCTGAAGAATTCTAATCATGTAGCCCAGACTGTCAGGGCTACATTTGAGCAGTTTTGGTAAATAGTAATCTATAATATAAGTAGTTTGGTCATGGTTCCCTTCACACAGTATTACTAGAAGAGGAGAAACCCAGATGTCATGCCACTGGTCAATCCAGGTGCTTTCTTGAAAACTCAAAGTAAAATGGGCTTTGTGATTTGTAAACATGGTTTCCAACAGATCACTAGCATAGGGTGCAAGAGACTGATCACTCATCACATCCAAGATTTGTACTGGAATTGTTCTGTCCAATTGTAGTATATTTTCAGTGCCCACACACTCTACTAGACAGCCAAGACAACCGTATTTCCCTTTTACGTGCCATTCCAAGCTTAGCAAACGCTTTACCAGCCTTGCAAAGAATGGGTCTGATTTTTCATTGGATCCAGTAATGGTGGTTCGGTGTATCTGAAGAAGATTCTTGAATATCAGTTTGGTTTGGTGTCTAACAGCATCCAGAGGGTGTTCCCAGTGTGTATAAATGTATTCCAGCAGCTTCCCAATTAAGTCAGAGTTCCCATTAAGTTTGATTTTTAGATTTGGGGAACCTGAAATGAGGGCGGCCAGTGCTGAATTAGTCCAAATAGCAAGGATTCTAGACAAAGATGCTGCCATACTGGATTCTTTTAACCTTTAAAATAAAAAACCAAACAAAAAAGTTTGTTATTTGTATTTGCCAATGTTTTCAAAAAATATTTCTTTTAGTTTCAAAATAATTACTCATCACATTACTTTAACTCGCACTAAAACAGGTAAAAGGAACTAACACAAAAAGGAGGTGATGAATTGGATGTTGTGACGTGTATGCTTTGTTACCTGACAAGCTGTTAAGTGGTCACCACTAAAACCCCTAAATATGGATAAAAGAAACCTGACAATCCACTCCACTTACTATTTAAAAAACAAAAATTAAAATTAATATCCACATGCTAATATTTGAGCTGCATTATGTTATTGCATGCTTCTTGAAAATATAAGGAAAACCTTTTCATTGGCATATAAAAACACAAAAACTGAGTACCTTAATTGCAAAAACAAAATCACAAAACTGACCTCCAAGGCAGGAACAAAGGTTGAACTGAATACACATTTTTATCTCCTATCCAATAGCACTGGTGGTCCATTAGACGCAAGCAGTCAATGCTTGCAAAAGAAAAATAAATTTTAAACTCATCTTACTTCAAGCATTCCACTCATTGGCACACTTTGTTTTCTTCTGTACTTTTAAAAGTATAGGAAGTGATATCCTGAAACTAAGCTTTATCTGTCTATATAACAACTGATTCTGCCACACCTTACCATCAAGTAGTTGGTAAACTAAACCCACTTACATTGGAAAAACAAGATTTCATTTTAGCATACAAGAGAAAATTGTAACTTAGAACTATCTATGCAACATCAAGACGTATTTTCAAACTTACAGAGTTATTCTGAATATATTAAAAAGATGACACAATCTGTGGCAGAAACTGGTATCATTACACAGAAAACTTCAGAGATATTCCACCAGGACCGTATGAGCCATGCAAAAATTCAAGTGAAAAAATCAGCCCCCGCGCCCAAACATGAAACAATATAAATTGAAACACAGGCTTACTCTGAACTCAAAGACAACAAGACTGATGCAATATCTAGTAACAGTTTCTCTCCATTTTCACCCATGCTGCCATTCTTCCACTCCAGCATAGCCAGTGCACCATGGCAGAGAAAGAGAAGGACTGAGTCGGGGAGTTCTTCCATACACAGAGTCCCACAGTTACTCACAAACCACGCTGGCACGTCCGTGTGTTTCACTGACCCAAGGAGCAAATCACTGACCTGCAACAGCAAAATAACACCCATTAGAAGTATCTTAGCACAGGAGAAAAGCAATTTTGTGCATAACTGAGAATCTTAGAAGATATGATGAGACTTCTTGTACACTGTTTTTCTCAAATTCAAAACCCTAACCTTATTACGTCACATGGCAAGGACAGAATAAAGGATTTACACTCCAGCAAAAGACTGATACAAAGTTTGGCAAGCCCTGCTATCCACATCAGCAAAGCCCCTGAACAACACTGGTAGCACTGATTAACGACACTATGAAATTTCAGTCTTTAGCGAAGAAATACACTTACCAAGGAAGGCAATCCTTCAACTGGCTCATACATAGCTTTAGTAAAGAGAATAACAGCCAGTCCTGAGGTAGTCTGAACAGTTTGCAGGAGAGTTGCTACACGGCAAAAAAAGATATTTTACATTAGAGTGCAGCAAACATCGAGTGCTACAGCTGTGTATCAAAATTATAAAGACGGTATTGAATTCTTCTAGACCGTCTGGACTTGTATAATCACAAATCTGTAGTGTCCATCTGAATAGCAAGTATTAATGAATTTGTACTCTAGTGTAATAGGAATCTATTAATACCTTTAAACACACAGAAAATATAAACTGTCCAGTAAGACAAGGAGGACTGTGGCAGAACTTACTGACGTTTATATAAAATTCTACTGTACAAAAAAATCTGTAAACACTAGTAAACTATTAGTTATAGTGCACCAATAAATGGTTCTGACAGCATAATTCATAGAGATACAAAATTTTTGGTAGGCACAGACATTCAGTCAGTCTCAAAAGTATTTCTGTTAGTTCTAAATTATTAGTAATATTACCTTGATTTTTTTGTAGTAGGACAAGTTAAACTGTACACTCCAAAATTACTATCTATAGATTACAGCTTGCTGAAAGACCTACTACTGCTCCCAGTCCCATTAATCTTAGCAGTTCAATTTTCATTCAAGCTAAATCAAGTTTTTATAAGTACAGGCTTTGTTTACTACAAAACCAACAAGACTGGTTTAATAAAAATATTTAGGTTTGAATGTTACTAAACTTACCATCCATTAGGAAGTCTGTGGAGCTTTTCAGTAAGCTACACATGCTTTGCCAAACAAAAGACTCATGGTGTTTCCAAAGACTGCCCTGGATATTTTCTTGTAATTTCTGTACAAGCATCATTGAAACTTTAATGGCTACCAGTAAATCATGCATCAACTGAGTCTGAACAATACGATTTCCATGATTCTTTCTGTGGAAGGAAAAAAAAAAAAAAAAGGTCACGCACACAAAAAGGAAATGAAAACCATTCTTCCCATCCCCAGAAAACTACACTCTGCCAACTTCAGATAGAATTAATGGTAAAAACTGGTTTACTGAGTTAACCAGATACACAACTACAGGAAAACAAGAAGTAGATTCAAGGGCAGTGTTTTAAAATGAAGTTAACAAACATAATGACAATTCTACTACAGTTTCTGCAGGTTCCTGTGATAAACTTTCACTCATTTGATCCTGTCTGAGCAGAGCTGAACTTCTCCAGCAGCTTTCCAAAAAGAACAATTGAACACAGTGCTGCTCCTTTGTCATTTTTCAAGGAGTTCCTGCACATGCAAAGTATGTTTCTATGATTTAACTTTCTTATAACATGAAGACAGACAACATGCAAACTTTTAATGTACAAAACACTCCATTAAGCACCCTTATCCTCTGGGTATACAATGAAAGACCACAGTGAAAAGGCTTCACTTTATGCAATGCTTGAAAATATCAAGATATTAAATGATGATTGCTGTGACAGACTAAAAGGAATATCAATACTGAATTAAACACTCACACAAAGTGGTAGAGTATTACTCTACCTGAATTTTAATAAGTGTACCTATTACTTACAGGGTTCAGTCATGATTCAGATACCAAAACCACAACTCAAATGCCTCCCTTAAGAGTAGTAGCTCTAACACAGCATCAGTGCCTTAAATGTCACGACTTTTAATTTTCTTCCTTTTCTCTCTTATTTTATATCATTGTATTGCCACAAAAAAAAAAAAAAAAAAACCCAAACAGAAAACTCATCAGCCGCTTTTTTAAAAAGCGGGTATTATTGTAAAATGACATTCCCCTCTTTCGTCAATGTATGGCTACCAAATATTCCAAACCATACCAGACTATCTTGCAAGAGTGAAATAAAAACAGATAAAAAAAGAGCTTATATTGAGTTCACTTGCCTGTTTTCTTCCTGTATGTCAAGCAGTGACTTCACCAGAAACTGAAGAACTAGTGAAAACAATTATGGTAAGAATTTATTTAAACGAGAAATAAAACAGGAAAAGTTCCAGCAAAGCAATCACACATACACCTCACACCCAGACACAACGAACAGCTATCAATGTAGTGGTGTTTCTTCTACCTCATAAACAAATTAAGCTGACATTTCAGTGCAAACCCAAAGAAGTAACGCTAAAGCAAAATCTCCAGCTGGCTTGCAACAACCTGGTACAAAACAAGAGTTTCCAACCCAGTTGGCCTAATCCTAATCCATTTTCTTCAATGAAAAGCTGAAATTATCAAGAGCTAAAGGCAAAGCAGCAATAACAGGTCCACAGGAAGCTGTGAACATTATCTGCATGCTGAGGGCACAGGATATCAAGTTATGCCATATTACCAGCAGATCAGACTACTGCCAAATTATTGGCAAACAAAATTTTTGGCGCAGCAGGCCTGGGCTTGCTATAGTCAAGACTGGCTGTTAACAGCTCACTGTTACCACATTCAACTCCATCACGAGGCGCAAGACAGAGAATACTTCACTTAAAGTGGCATCAACTCCCCCAGCCCTTTATGAATCATTCACTGGTACTTTTCAGGTTTATATCTAGGACTGCTCAATAAAGCAAGACTGACCCCTGCAAACTGTTGGTACAAATCAAGGGAAAGCCTTTGACAAAGCACCACCATGTGAGGTTAGCTATCAAAAACCAACAGGAGGAAATCAGAACTGATAGATCTTTATGCCTACCTCATGCTACTTCTTCACACACAACCCTCCCCCCAATAACCTACAGTGAAACTTATTTTAGTACAAATATAGCTTTACCTTCTTCAAACAGGTTCTTAATACTTGCTCTACCTAAAAGAAAGAAAATACATTTTAACTACTGAATACTAGCCAATATATTCCATTTTACATAGATAAAGTGTAAGCATTACTACTAGGTGCAGTACCAAGATGCAAACCAATGCTGAGCAAGATAAAACAGAAAACAATATATTCAATATCATACCTAAGCTGAAGTCCTCCATACAGGAAGCAAGGTTGTCCAGTACTTTTCTGTACAGATATATGTCTGTGGTTTTCAGTTCTTCCCTAAGGCAGCATACAAAGCTTTGTACAGCTAATGTCATAAACTGTTCAGGAAGACCGTTTAGCAAACTGCAACAGTACGAAACAGCATAATCAGTTAGCTCATGCTGAGGAGTTAAATATCCACTTGCCCAAAGTCAATGTCACCTAAAACTCCAATAATAGATAGATGTTTCCTCCTGCATGAAAACGTAATTCTGTTTTAAAATAAACACACATGTTCCAATTTTGCAGCTACAAAACGTGTCAAAGGGGTATAAAACTCCGGCATGTGACCAAATACAGTACAGAAACCCTGCACCTCTCAGCGGCAAAAAATGTTTTCAGACATAGAAATGAAACAAGCTAAGCACTGGCTCTTAAAAACGGTAAGTCTGTAATAAATATACTGAAGAAATACAGTAATTTTACAACAAAAAATTTAATTGCCATAAAAACAGGCACATGAAACCACAGTTTAGTTACGATTCCTCTGAACAACCTTCTCTTGACACTGTCAAAGTTGAGATATTTCTTTTAAAATATCTACTCTAATATGGTATTTTAAAATTCGAAGTGCTAATTACACACTATGTTGTCTTTCCAGTAATGAAAGTAGTACTTCACTTTGCAGTTATTTATCCAATGATATAAGAAAGGAAAACAGTACATATTCACATATTAGTACCACAGATTTTCAGTAATTAAACTACAGCAATTTGTAGTGCATGATAAATTACTGACTCCTAGGTAAGGAGAGCATTTTTACAAAAATAAAGGTTTACTATTCAATTTTTTACCTTGCTAACACTTTTTTCAAGGGATTCTTTATACTCAGTGAAAAATACGTCTCTCCCAAAATATCCAAACAAGTTTTAACCATGGGATCACATGCAGAGTTTGGATCCATCTTCTTCATCAATGGTATAATCTATAAACAGAACATATGATCAACAAAACCCCAGGATATACCCTGATCATTAACAGAGGCAGAATTTCCTGTTATCCAAGTATATGGTGCAAAACTGCCCCCTCTTTACCATACCCTGTTGAGCTTCAGGTATTGAACAAGGTTCCAAGAACACCTCTAATACCAAAGATACATACATACAAAATAGGAAACTTGGTATCACTTGCCTTCCACCATTTTCAGTAACTGTAGCCCTTGATAATTTACATACTAGAACTACATTTCTACCTCATGCACATACAGCAGTAACAACTGCTTTTCACCGGTTCCCAGGAATGTTAAAAATATTACAAAGTTTATTTCAGAATTGTTGTTTCCCATTACCAATGCACATGACACACTATCAGTTACCAAGAACCACACCAATAATGGTGAAGTCTTACTTGTTTAATACACTGGATCTGCTGGATGCCATTGCTCAACTGTGCGCAGTGCAGAAGCAGAGATGCCAGGTTTTGCTCTTCAGCCTTTGAAAACCCTACATTTAGAAAAAAAGTCTCTATTTAGAAAGGAACTACAGTAAGCATTATAAACACCACATAATTTATAGTAAGAAATCACTGCTTAATTCTTGGGCTTTTTTCCTGTTCCAGTAAACCTACTGGCGCTACATTCTCTTAAGCCACAACACTTTAACACCAATTTTTTTTCTAACAAAAAGAAAAGATAAATACAAGTTTCACTGTAACATACAGTAGGCCTCATCTGGTATGAAGACCAGTTTCACAAAATCACAGTATGGTTGAAGTTGGAAGGAACCTCCAGAGGTTACCTGGTCCAACCACACCGTTCAAAGCCGGGTCTCCTGGAGCAGGCTGCCCGGGACAACGGCCAGATGGCTTCTGAATACCTCCACGGATAACGACTCCCCAGATTCCCTGGGAAACCTGTGCCCGTGCTCAGTCACCCTCACATTAAAGAAGTGTTTCCTGATGCTCAGAGGGAACCTCCTGTGTTTCAGTTTGCGCTCATGCTTGCTGTCCCATCACTGTTCAACACAGGAAAAAGCCTTTTTTATGCTCTCCCTTCGGATATATTTTACACACCGGAACACACCAGGACCCTCATGAGCCTTCTCTTCTGCAGGCTGAAGAGTCCCAGCTCTCTCAGTCTTTCTGCACAGGAGGGATGTTCCAGGCCCTTCATTATCTTAGTGTCCCTTCACTGGACTGTCTCTAGTATGTCCATACCTCTCTTGTACTGAGGAGCCTGGAAACAGATGCAGCACTCCAAGTGTCACCACTGCGAAAAGGCAAGGAGCACCTCATAGCAACTTCAGTGTACAAATCTTGATTTACTTGGGTTTGGGTTTGTTTTTATTTGAAGAAAAGATCAATGGAAGATTCTCTCATCAAAGAAACAAAAAAAAACACACCACAAAATAAAACAGCATTTGAACAGTATCTTTAAATCAAGTTAACTACAGAAAATACAAAGGCTGGGAAAATACTCTCAAGATGACCTCCAGAGATCCCTTCCAACCTCAACCATTCTGTGATTCTTTGAAATTTGGTGTTATCCTACATATTAAAGCTCGTACTTCAGGCAGCACTGAATTACAGGCCTGCAAGTGGGATGACAAGTAGGCCGTTCTACCAACTTCACACCAATGATAAAAAAAGCAAAGAGCTTTCCAACCAAAGAAAGAGTGTTCTAGAGGATTCTTTTTAACTTTGCCAAGGTAAGAAGTCATTGTCATTAAAAAATAAAAACAAACCTAAAAAAAAAAAAACATACCTAAAATTTACAAAACAAAACTGACCAAGTAAAACATAACAATAAACAAACCCCACCAAAACAAATCAATTTCAGTTTTGAAACTGAAGTTTTCAATACTCAAACGCATTCTACTACTAGGAAAAAAAATTCCGCGTAAACTCAGGAAAAAACACCTCACTTACTCTGAAGTTTTTCAAGCTTCTGATGATCAAGAAGGAATGCATCTACCTGAACTTCTTTCTTCTTCTTTAAAACCATTTTAACTGATAGATACCTGCTAAAAAAAAACCCACAAACATTTTTTAAAATTACAGGTCACATTATTTTAAAAGTGTAATTACAAACACTTCCTGTGATAATGGTCTTTTCACTTCCTGACGTAATTTTTATTGTATTATCTGTGCAAATTATTTTTCCAAGATCTATTACAACTATTTCAAGCATTTTGTCCAAAATTCATACAGACTTTATGCAACAAAAGTAATAGAAAACAGGATTTGCTGAATGAATGACAAACTGTCTCACCAGTGTTTTTACTGCACTCGTTGTAGTCTGTGGCATGCCCCTGGATCACCGTTCAAAAATATCATGCAGAAGTAGGGGAATAACACCACAAAACTTCTGTTGCTCCGTTTTACTGTTTCACTGGCTTACAAGCTTGTTACCACTGAACAGCTGAGGATGGAAAGGACCTCTGGGGAGCACCTGGTCCTACCCCCTGCTCAAGCAGGGCCACCTGGGGCCATTACCCAGCACCATGTTCAGGTGGCTTTCAAATGTTTCTAAGGATGGAGACTCCCCAGCCTTACTGGACAACCTGTGCCGGTGCTCCAGCAGCCTCACACCACATCTGGATGCTTCCTGATGCCCTGAGGGACCCTTCTGTGTTTCAGTCCGTGCCCACGGCCTGGCACTGGGCACCACTGAAAAGCACCTCGCTCCATCTTTGTACCCTCCCTCCACGCATTTATATACATTGAAAAGATCCCCCGACCTATTATCTAGTGCCAGCTGATAGCGGTCAGGAAAGCGTAACTCCTTTTATTTTCTTTCAGGATCAGGTAGCCGGCACGGCAACAGCGGGCACACCGGCGGGGCTGGGGGCACACCGGCGGGGCTGGGGGCACACCGGCGGGGCGGCGGCGGCCACCCCCCGGGCAACCGGCGCCACAGCCCCGGAGCCCGCCATAACGCCTCACAGGAAGGCGCCGCCGCGCCCCGCCGCCGTGCGATCGCCACACGCTCTCCCCGACCGACCGAAACGGCCCCAGCAGCCCCGCGCCCCACAGCGGCTCCCAGCGCGCTGCCGGGCCAGGCCGCACCGGCCGAGAGCCCAGCAGAGCCGGCGGTGGGCCGTAACCGGGCCCGGCTCGCAGCGGTACCCGCCACGGGAAGCGACAGCGCCGCGGAGCCGCCGCCATGGAAGCGGCGGAGCGCCGTAGCAAAGGGGAAAGGAGCCGCAGGAAAAACCCCGACCTGAGGGGAGACTCACCCGCCGGCGCCGCTTCCCTTCCCGGTACCGCCGCCCCGCCTGCCGCCAACCAGGACGCGAGGGCCGCCCCCGGCCCGCCCCGCCGCCCGCCCCGGGCAGGTGCTCCCCCCCCCCGGGGCCCGCCAGGGCTCCTGCAGCGCCACGGCCGAGGCGCTGCAGGAGCCCTGGCGGGCCCCGGGGGGGGGGAGCACCTGCCTGGGACCCCGCCGTAGGTGGCGGGGCTGCTTTGTAAAAGACTTTCCTCATTTTAAACGTAGTCTCGGGGAAATGCACTGCGGGAAAATTTGTCCTCTTCCTACAGGTTCCCCAGCTTCAGGGGAACCGTTTTCAGGGTTCCAGCTCTATGTATTCCAGCTCGTTTTCTGTAACATTAGGGATTATCTTCCCAGCAACTTTCTGCTTTCCAAAAGAGCTTTACTCTCCACGAGTTTTAACAAGTAGAGGAAGCATCCATGCCAGGGAGCTGTCAGGTAACACCAGAAGAATCCACGCTTCGTAGTGCAATGCATAGCGAAGAGGCATCTTGAGAAATGAAATGCCAACATGCAAGACCCACACGCTTCAATTGCTCTGTTCCCCAAGAGCACCAAGTTTATGGTATTCACAATAACTTATTTAGAAGTAGCTCGCATAATACCTCTGAGCAGCTCACCAGGCATGGGCTCTTCAAGGCTTAACCACCTTGGAAAGGTAAGCCATTCTGTTTTCGTAATTTCTGTTCTGCTCATAAGGAGCACAGATGCTTGAAATACTGGTGTCATGGCTATGTTGTGCCCTGCCATGAGCCGGAGATCCTGCAGGGACCAAAAAAGCGACCACAGTGTTAGAAATTGCTACGGAGAGAATTAAAAAACTAGAAAACATCCCTATGGCACTGTATAAATACACCTACACCTTGAGCGCTGCGTGCAGTGTTCATCCCTACCCAAAAAGAAGGTAGTAGCACTGCCAGAGGTGTAAGGTAGGGTAAGAAGGATGGCCAAAGGTAGATGGGGGCTTCCCTCTATGAAACCATTAAGAGGTAACTTCAGTCTCAAAGAAACTACTGAAATGGAATATGACAGAAACTTCTAAAATCATTTTTCACTGTCTCTACAAAACTTAAGGGGCATCAAATGAAACAAACAGATGGCACGTCCGAAACTAAATAAATTATTTACACCACAGAGCTCATAATCCTAGGACATTTACATTTGTTCAAAAGCAGCTGGACTAACTCATGGAAGAAAAAAACAGACCCCCCCCCAAAAAAAAAAAAACCCAAACCAAAAAAACAAAACACCCACCAAAACCAAAACCAAAATCAGACAAAGCTTCAAAACACAAAACTTCTGTCTCACAAAGTCCCTGAACCTCAAGGCAACTGGAAACTGGGACGATATTGTGGGGTATTCTGGACATTTAACTTCCTGGGAACTGGCTGAGGTTGACAGTCGAGTGACTGGATACCAGGCTCGATGGTCCCCTGCTCTGGCCAAGTACAGTGACTTTTACTGCAATGTTTCTGCAGTTCATCAGAAGGTGGTGTTTGGTTTGGTTTTTTTTTTCTAAGCACTGGATTTATGTTCACAAACTTTACAGTTTTGACAAATCAACATCCACCAGTGGAAAGCCCTCTCAAAGGAAATATTCTAATCCACACTGTTGGGAGCTGTAAATTCTAGTCTTCTTGAGTAATGCCTATAGCCAGAAAGTAGAATATTTTACATTTTAAGTTTCTTTCACTGGGAGACGGTATAATTTGAAAACTCTCAGAAATTGATTATTTAGAGCAATATATAATTTTACCACTCCGTGGCGCCAAACAATTAAAAAGAGGTTGTGCTCTTACAGGGAAGCCATGGACCTACTCATAGGCTATTTCTCTTACACAGAAAAAGCCTTCATTAGTAACTGAATTAACCACAGGTTGTTCCATTCAAAGGTACTGAAGCACAAATACTACAGGCTATTTAGATAAGATGCCGTTTTTCCATCACTGAAAGACAAGCCATAGCCTTGAAAGAGCAACATTTTAAGATATGTCATGGTAACAGCATGAATTGAACAGGAATGATCTTTCTTCCTTCCCCTTCTCCACTTAAATAAAACCTTTAAAGCTGTTTTTTTGTCAAGAAAAATCAATATACTTTTTAATTAATTTGAACAGCCCCTGAAGATGATCTATCTATGTACATCACAGTTTTGTAATTGCAACTTGTATAATCAATATCAGGGGAACTTTTTCTCTATTGCAAGTCTCAAATATATACATTATCCTTCCAAAGAATCCACATAGAAATGAATGTACAGGAGACATTGTATAATCTAAGATTTTGGAATCACAAGATGTTTTCTGGAATATATTTTCCAGTTGTAGACACACATACTGGTCTGAAATGCCTAAACTTAAATGGTTGCAATGCTTATCTTTGTGAAAGAGGACCAGAAAAATCTCTGTTTGTCATGATGGGGGTAAGGTTGTGTCCCAGCATGTCAGAATCATGTTCTACATTCTCAGGAAAGTCTCATAAACCCCAAATTTTACATTCGAGTTGCAGGCTTGATAACCACTTGATAATCTCTGAAATGGTGGGGGTTTTTTATTATTAGCTTCCACACTCTGGAGTAGATGTTTTGCAATACAGTGTTCATAATATTCAAAATGAATGAGGTTACTGTTTAATAAGATAACCAGAAACTTAGCACTTACTTTCTTGCATCACAGTCAATTACGGACAGTAAAAGCCACACAACACACACACCTTCAGCCACATCTAGAGGCTAGTATTTAGAGCCCACATTAGAGAGGCAAGTATTTAATGGTATTTTGACTTTGGTTTACTTCTGTAGTGAGCCAGCTAACAGATGATCGTTCCAAGATCCAAATACCTGGTCTTGCAGTTTGCTCCCGCAGCATACTATGTACCAGTTCTTTGCATTCTTCTGCACACATTTGCAAGACTCCACTTCAGATTTATTACTGCTTGTACGTAACTTCCATCAGTGTCAAGGGAAAGGAGAAACTCTCTTCCTGAGACCACAATTATGTGTACAATAGTTTTCTATCTTTGCCTGGAAGATATATGGCTTTCCCCCTTACATGCTAATTATAAAACAAAGTTGTATTTTGTTCTGTGTGTCCCAGTTGTTCTACTGGTAATTTTATTCCCTTCAGTACCTGAACACAGATTCTAGGTACCTCTACATACTTTACAGATAAGGACAATTGAAAGAAAATCCTGAATATCCCTACTTCTTCCAGAATATTTTCTCATGCCTCTTTACGTATGAGTATTGACACCTCTGTGGCTGCAAAGCATTTTTATTACCTGAGGCCAGAGAAAATGTCAATCCACAGAATAAACTGTAAGAAAGAGTCATTTAGTGACCAGGCTTTGCTCTCCCTTCTGCTGTCAGAGCGTGCCATTCATGTCACCTTTGTTTTTCCTTGCCTCACTGCGCTCTGAACTCAAATGCTCTCCACGCTCCTGGTGTATCTAAAGAGAACATGTCGCTATTTGAGGAAATGATACGGCCAAAGTTTTCATTAAACATCAATGATAGATTATTTTGTACAGTGTTTGCTAGGAACCCAATGACAATTTTTAGTCTTTGGCTAAATCTTTTAATCTAAACCCCCCTTTTTTTCAGTTAATTTGTTTTTAGTGTAGGTTGAAGACGCTAGACAGAAGGTATCAGGTAGAAAACAATTCACATCTTGCTATACCAGCAAGCATGTTTTTAGTATGTTTTTCAGTAATGAGTGCTTAAAAAATACATGAGGCACTTAGAAAAGTACCAACAAATGAAGCAGTTTCAGCAAATTGTTTGGATACTTTAAGGTCACTGCAAGGGAGTGGAAAATTGGAGGCTGTACCAAACTGAACAGGAAAAAATGAAATTGTGTGTATAACCAGATGGGGAATACTTGAGCTTTTAAGACTGCTCTTTTTTTTTTTTCTTCAGACCAAAAAATTGCACTTTCACTGAGTCACCAATGATTGTGAAAGAGCATTTTACACAACACAACGCTGCACATCTACATTAGAAATAAACACCAGAAGGGTAAAGCAGCGTTTGTTTGTGCACCAGAAGAACCTGCAAAACATTTTGCCTCCCTAAACCATAATCCCAATGAAATACAATCCCTAAATCTCAGTCCCAATCAACATGTGGATGAGGAAGATCCCTGTACATGGCAGACAAGCAACACAGCAATCACTTTTTCCAAATTATTTTTAATGCTTCAGGCACTCAAGTCTTCCAGAGGAGACTGTGGCAGCTGGTTGCCCGAGACGTACTGCAGCTCCTGCCAGCCGGTGGGGACACGAAGACCCCGCTGCCAGCATGACGCATCCGCACATGCACCTGCCGCTCTACTGCGGTGCAAAGCGTGCCTCACCTGTTGGACACGGCAGCTCTGCAAGGCCCATTCATCCCATAATATCCCCACCATTGCCCCGGTGACTGCACAGTTCCAACCCTCCGGTTTACACTTGGCAGATGACCTTCCACAGAAGGTGGAATGTGAATTACTGTAAACTCCAGTGTTGGAGCTGACGGACTTCAGGGCAGGTGGATGCTGGTTCCTAACACAGTCTCCCCTTCAGGAATTCGCGCAAGGTCAGAGCAAAAAACCCCAATTCACAGGGACTAGAAGCAGCGGGACGGGGCAGGGGCGCTGGCTGCCCGGCCCATCTGCCGGGGGCGGCGTGCGGCCCGCTGCCTGCAGCGCCCTCCCGGCTGCTCCCGCCGCCCATCCCCGCACCGACCAGGCCGCGCCGCGCCCCGGGGGGGCAGCCCGGCGGCTCCGGCCAGCGCCCCCTCCGCGCTCCGACGGGCGCTCCCTGCGCGCCGCGCCGTCGGGGCCGCAGCGCCCGGGCGAGGCCGTCTGGGTTAGAAGCGGCGCGGCAGAGGCCCCCCGAGCGCGCCCCCCGCCCCAACACCCGGGCCAGGCCGGGCGTCCCGGCACGGGCCCCCCGGCGCCGACCGGCCCCCGCCGCGGCCGCCGCCGAGCCGCGCAGGCCCCGCCCGGACGCCCCGCCGGGGGCGGCCCCCCGCTCCTCAGTGGCCGTGGCGGCCGTCGCTCAGGCGCCCGCGCCGCTCGCCGCGGGGATGGTGGGGCGGGCGCCGAGGGGCGCGGGCGGGCGCGGGCAGCTGCGGCCCCGCAGCGCCCACAGCCCGGACGGCGCCCGGCGCGGCGAGCCACGGCCGCCAGGTTTGACCTCCCTTTCGTTGCCCCCTTCCCTCCCTTCGCGAGCGGGGCCGCGCCGGGCGGGCGGCAGCGCCCGGGCCGGCCCCCGGCTGCTCCCCGGCGGGGCGGCCCCGGGGGTGCCGCCGCGGGGTGTCGCGCCCCGGCGGCGGGGCGGGGCGGGCGCGGCGGGACAGCCGGCGCGGGCTCCCGGGGGGCTCCGTCGGGCGGTGCCAGGCGGCGCCGGCACGGTGGAGGGTGACGTTGTGTCAGGTCACGGCGGTGGCGTTGAGGGCAGCGCTCCGCGGGTGCGCCGAGCCGTGTCCCCGCGGCACGAGGCTGAGGAGCTTGAGGTCCCGTTCGGTCCCGTAGGGTCGGGGCTCCTCTCCTCGTGCTGGCGGTGCCACTGCTGTATCCCTGCCGTCCCCCGGAAAAGAAGAGCGAGAAGAACACAACCGCCAAGCAACCACGCAGAATTAAGATACTTTTTTACATATCCGTGCCGTCAGCTTTTGGAATTTCACTTGAAAATTCAACGTCCGCCCCTAGTGCGATGCCACACTGCAGCCTTTGAAGTTGCGGTCGCCAGGACAAGGATGTAAAATGGTCTTGTGTGCTTTAACGCTTTGCTCCAGGCGTGTGACAGCGCCCTGTGGTGCGAAGCAGCTGGGCCACGGCCCTGCGGAGCCCGGAGCCCGGCAGGCAGCGGCTGGGTCATGGGCTGGGAGGGGGCAGCCTGGCCCCTGGAACCAGGGGGTCTGCACCCAGTGCTGCCGTGGGGGACCCCGGGCTGATGTGTTGGGAAGCAACACCCTCATTGCAGCTAGGAAGCAGCAGAAAAACCATTCGTAAATCAGATTTTGAAGGAGGTTTTCAATAGCTTAGGCTACAGTTTGTCTGAGCGCAGAATTATGCAAAATGAGTCAAGTGGAAAATAAAGTTACCAGTGTTCCAGCATAAGGAAGGGCCCTGGCCGGCGACAAACCTGAGAATGACTTCCTTGATTCCTAAACAGGTCCACATTGTGTCTCATCATTTCCCTTCTCCAGTCCAACCTTTATGGCTCCAAAAATATTTGCAAGTGCCGAGTTTGGGCAAAAAGGGTGGGAGAAAGGGGCCTGAAATTAAAGAGGTATGGTCCAAATGCATTTGGGCTGGTGAACATTTTAGGATGGTGTAGGGAGCCCACCATGTACTGTGCAGACCCACTCCTATGGAAACAGAAGGACTGATCAAGCTTTCTCCAGCAGAGAAAGGACATACGGAACATATGGACAGAGTGTGAAGTGTTTAGTTAAACACAGCGTTTTGTTAAAAACAGAAGAAAACACTGACAATGTGATAAGGAATATGTAAATTTTTTAACATGCTTCAAAAAGCTAGAACATTGTTCCCTCCTTCCCCCTGAAATGTATTTTGATAATTTCCAAGCAGACAGCAAAGAAAAGGAAATTGTATCAATCCCTTTGGGGAGAATATGACATTCTGACTTCTTGAAGCCTATGAAGAGATTTATAAACTTAAAAAATGAAAAAGATGAATTTAATCTTTCCAGACTTGTCAGACTTGTCTCAATTAATTTTTGATGACATAATTAGAACTTACCGCTTTAATGTGCGCTTTTTTAGTTTACTTTTCAAAAGATTTAATTTGTAAAGACTGAGGGAAAACGGAGGGCTTTGCAGTGGGAATTGGAGCAGGAAGAAGGGGCGGACTCTGCGTAGGTTTGAGTGCTGATTCAGAGGACTCTATAAGCCAAGAGAGATGAACTCATTTTTTTCCTCCCTTGGGGAATCAAACAAGAAACAGGAAGTCATTGATTCAAAATAAGATCATTCACTCCGCAATTGTAAACAGTGTATTATGTGCCTGTAAATATTTCCAGAACCCATTGGCTTGTTGGAAAATATGAAGTAAATTATTATAATCTCTAACAAACAAACCACAATAAAAAGAGTTATTTTCAAACTTTTTATCTGTAATGTTTATGCAGTGGAATATTAATTAGCTTGGACATTGAGAAACTACTTGTCTGGAGGCATTATTCAGTGCCAGAAATCCCATCTACTCAAATGTTTTGTCTGTTGAAAGATGGAACATTTTTAACTCCACCCTGTAATATTGTGCCCTACCAAAAAGCGAAAATTCTTTCACTACTTGATCTGTTTGTGTTTTCACTACCACAAACACTGAAAGATCCTACTGTTAACCAGATGTTAGCTGAGTTCATCTCTGTCTTATGTAGCTGTGATTAGTCAAAAGGAAAACATTATTAAAAATCCTAAATAGACAGTCTAATAGGAAATTGCCATTCCTCGTTACTTAGGAGAGCAGAATCCAGGCTGTCTGTCCAGATTAATCTGGATGGAACTTCTGCTTCCTCTGCAAAGTAGGAGAAGCTGCTGCTTGGAAGTGCCACCTTCCCTCCTTGATCGTGGGGACTCTGCACACGGAGAGAGGAGCGAGGATTAGGGACAGGACATCGGTGAGCAACCTGGTTCTCTGACAGCCGGGGGAGTTTTCTGCCAAGCTTAAAAGACAGGAGAAGTGGTAAAGAAGTGGTAAAAGACACCACTCACCTACGAGTGTTGCAGTTGAAATGCTTGTGTGCTTAAAGTTTAGAATTCAGCTATTGTAGGCTCGGCTCAGGAAACTGTTTTAATCATGTGCTTAAATCCTGGCAATTCCATGGGGATTCCTGAGTAGGGGATTCCTGAATAGGGATGGTTGTAACCTCAGGCTTAACAGCTTGAATGATAGCCTGCTAGGACCAAGAGGAAGAGGGAATCAAGAATGGAGCAGTTTCTTTCAGACAAGTGCTTGTGGTGAAAAACTGACAAACCTTAGTCAGTTCTTTCCTTGTTTTCCTTCTAACGTAAGATACGGAATGGAGGAGACAAGGAAATTAGGATATGTGAAAGGAAAGAAAGTTTTGAGACAGAGTTTTTTACCTGTTTGGCTATGATGAACTTCAGAATAATCTGAGACACGGGAAATTTAGAAGATAACTGGAAAATATTAATGTATCGGAAAAGTTAAGCACTTTTTGGAATCCTGCTCGTGACTTTGATCTGTCTTGTGATGCTTTGCCTTTTCCTTTTTTCTTCCTGGTGCCAGGAACAGTGGAAAAGATAAATCCATAGGTTCTTTGCCACCAGCTGAGGAGTTCCCCCCTCTTTGGGGAAGGAGGGAAACTGGGGCTGCCTCCTCTGACTTTGGGAGGAAGGGGAGTGCTGGAACAAAGGCTTCTGGAGATCTGGAGTAGTCATGGGGAGAGGGACTCTCAAAGACATTGCTTATTAATCCATGCTGCATCAGGACTTGCGGTAGGGAGTTCTATATTACGCACAATTGTCCAGTGCCAGCCTCTTTCATTATACTGAAAAGAGTGGCTACTTGCCTGCCCTTGTCAGTGTCCCGTTCTCCATGACATAGGTGACAAACATGCAGCAGATCCCTTTGACTGGTATTTTTTTGGTTTCTGTGATCTTCCAGCTGCCTTTCACTGAATGGTGTTTTGACGTTTGTCTGTTATTTCAGAGATAAATTGAATACTCTGAGGGTATTCAAGCTTTATTTCCCAAGCCCAACATAGGTGTTCAGAGCTCTGCAAAGGCCAGGACCTTGGCTCTCAAGGGAACTTCCTGGCCTGA